>NW_026914975.1:0-405285 GCF_034315485.1 Pezoporus occidentalis
CCCTCCTCTGGCTTTACATGCTTTGTGCACGTCTTTAACCTATCTTATAGTCAAAGTGGCAAAAAAAATCGGACCCCCTAGGGCCGGAGGGACTTCCCTTCGCACCGCCTTCACGGAGGGCGGACGGGACGGCGGAGGAAGCGGGGCACGGCGGCCCCAGTGACACAACACCCTGCTGGGCGGACCAGGCTGCACTGGAAGGCGGGCTCCAGCTGCATACCACCAGGTACACCGGAGGCGCGGCGCAGCGCAGCCCACGGGCCCCTCGGAGGCCTCAACGCGCTGCGACTCCCCCCGGGGTGGCTAACTCCTCTCAGAGCTGCCACGCGCAAGGGCGGCCGGGCGGCTTTTCCCTCATGAATAAGGCGGCGCGGCCTGACAGGCCCGGGAACAGCGGCGGGGCCGACCCCTCCGCACCAGCCCCCGTCCCGCCCACAGCGGCCCCACACGGCGCCCAGCCTGGTGGGAACAGAAAGACGGTCCTGCCCCGCCCGCCGCTGGCAACCCCCACCGCGCCCCCGCACTTACGCCATCGCCGTCCGCGGCGGCTTCACTACGAACCCGGAAGCGGCGGCAGCGGCCGACGGGGTCCTCCCGCACCTCACGGCGAACGCCGGACCGCCCCACCCACAGCGCCGCCGGGCCGCAGCGCCGCCGGAGCCAACCGCGAGGCGCCGCCGGCCCGCGGGGCCAATGGGAAGGGTTGTGGCTCCTAGAAGGGGCGGGAAGAAGCGGGACGCGCCGTCAATAGCAAGAGGCGGTGCCGGGTGTGTATGCGCCCAGCGAGGGCGGGGGGGGGCCGGGCCGAGTCTCGTTTCTCCCGCCCCTTCCCGGCGGGCGGGGGCGTGCACCACGCATGTGCAGGTAGTGGCGCAGCTGACGGGGCCTGGCTGCCAGTTGTGCGCGGCGGTCTCGGTGTGGCGGGTTGGGCCGACGGTACCTGCACCGCAGCCCCGAAATTCAGTCTTTTTGATGGGCCCTGCAACAGACGCCGTCGTCCGTGATGGACAACCATGTCTGAAGCGACCTGTACGGAGAAGCACTGTCGGCCCTCCCTGCCTCATCTAGCTCCATCCGGCCTCCTGTCACACAGCCTGGGCTGTACAGCTCAAGGACTGCGTGCCTGTCAATCCACAGCGCTTTCGCTTTTCCTCACAGCAGGATACTTTCTTAACTGGTAGGCACTTAAGTGCTTTGTTTACCAGGGTACTGGGTAATTTCGCGTTCTGGCTGTTTCCTTTTCCATCCGTTTTTCATTCCCTCCAAAGCAGATGAACACATCTCATCCCCAAAAGACAGGCTGATACAAAGATAATTGTCAGACAGCTTTGAACACGTGTGTGGCTATGACTTGACTGTCAGATGTAAAGGAATATGATGATCACAGATTTCTTTAAAATCACCCAGGCATGCATCCTACGGACTTCAGCAGCACATCAGAGGAAACCAAAACATAGCTGGGTGTGGGTGCATGTGTGTATCTCTTCCCATGAGGTGCTGTCACGACCAGTGCTGAGACCTGTGTTCCTTCAATGCCCCGAGGCCTCTGGAGGCTGCAGCATGCTGGGTCTCCCAGGGCTCAGCTAGTAGCAGGGTGAGGGGTATCCAGCATTGGACACCTGGATTAGAAGGCTGCAAACTAAATCCTTTGGAGGGGAAACACAGAACCCCTAAGCCAGGATCCTGCTGTAAGTGGCCTGACAGACCTGTCTATGAGCTGTGCAGACTCACTTGAGCCAAAGACAAACTGAGCCCAGCTGAGCAGAGAGCTTGTGGCTGCTCTCTATGAGCCTCAAATTCTCGCTTCTTGCCCCACGTTGGCTCAAGTAGATCACACAGTTTTCCCTGAAGAGCCAACTTTCAGACAAATTAGTAGACCATGAGCATGATCCTGTCCTCCACATCAGGGCACGGATGCCCCTGAGCACCTGGCAAGAGCTCTAAGCCTGGTGCAGAAAGGCACCAGCGGATTTATCTCTCAAGCAGCATCATGATCTGCAGCACTGCAAACAGGGGCAAACCATCACACCAGATGCACCCCAGCTCCCTGAGCAGCATGCCTGGCCAGTGCTGCGCTCAGAACAGCTTCAAGCATCCTCCACCCAGCAGATGAACTACCATCAAAGCAAGTGTTATCTAACAAGGTTTATCCTTTGTGGTTTTTTATTACATTCTCATCATACTAAGCATAGTAAGAAAAATATTGTTTAAATACTTCTGGTTTTCATATTAAAGCCCCTCCTTCCACTTCATTCCCTGCTGTTGCTGGAGCCATGTACTCCAGCAATGCTCTGACCTGCTGCACCAAGGGGATGAATGCTCAGGACCTCAGGAGGCTCTTCCAAATGTTTTTATCCCCATGGTGCCTGAAGGCTTTATTGAGGACCATACAGCTAAGTCACATGAAGAAATTTTACCTCAAAACTAGCCCTAGAGCTTGGGAAATGTGGGCCTTTAAGAGATGGAAAGGAAAGCTTCAATGCTGTTACAGTCCTGGCTAGAAAATCGAGTTAATGCAAGGAAAAATATTTTCCCCTCTATGACTTCAAACCTGTTTGTTTCATAAAGGGCACTAATATTTACCTTCTCTGTAACAGAAATACGCACTTTCTTCTCAAGAAAATATTTTCCTGTTAGAAAAGGCCAAACTAGATTTATTTTTAAACTCTATCAATTACAGGGCAGAATGTGTCCCAGAGCAACCAAAATAAAGCAGAGGGAGAAATGGTTTCTGTTCTTAGTGTAATGCCACAATTTGAAGCTACCAGGGTTGAAATAGAAAAGCCAGGGTATTTGAAATTCTGGATCTTATCACAGTTCCAGGAGTGGGGAGGAAATGCAGAGGTCTACTTGTGCAACAGACAAAATCAAAAACAGAAGTTATCCCTTGCAGGATTTTTAAATAAAGGCCACCTTAATTCCAACATGCTGCTGCGTTTATATGAAAAATTAGTACACATATTTGTAGCGCACAATCTAACAGCATTCTTCGCTTCCTCTTAGGACAGCAAGCAGCCTTGCAGTTTTAATGTCTTAGTCCTTTTCTCTGCTAACATAGCAATGATAAGAACTATTTCCAGAACTGATAACAAAAAGTAATTTTCGCAAACAGCAGCAACAGCTTTATATGATTTTTAGATTTGTATACATTTTGTTGTTTTGTCATCATGATCTGGCTCGATCTAAACTGATTCAGTCTTCTCAGGCTCTCACGAGGGCATAGGACCTCTCACATGAACAACCGCAGCAGGTCACTGCCAACAGCCGGGAGCCATGGAAAGCCTTGGGTACTGGCTTTGCTTTTCTGAGGTAGGCACTTAGATATAGGTGCGTTGCATGGGTGTGATGGGGAACAGAGCTGGCGGCTGCCGTATCTTAGCACTAACATGAGGTTTGTGGATTCTTACAGCACCCCTGCCTGACTGCCTGCTGCTTTCCTAAAGATTGCGTTTTTTGGGATGTTTCTTAGTGTTGCTAATTTCCATCACCAGTTTCATTCCTTCCATTGCCTCCTGTGACCTTCTGGGGAAGTGTCCAGAACTTAGCTCCTGATGTTTCCTCCCTGCTTGCTTTTCCTTTCTTTCTCTCTCTTCAAAGTTTTCCCTTCATTTTATTCCCCATACATAATGATGCTGGGTTGCTTCTTTCACCATTTCCTTCTGTAAACTGATGCCAGACAACAAAATATATCTGACATTTGAAATTTATTTGTAGAAATTACTTTTAAAAGGGTACAGAAATAATCACAGCTTCAAGATAGGATAAAATAGATTAATATAATGACTGTCATATTAGATTCACATTTCAGGGAAGGAGAGTTAAGTCGGGGGTTCTTCTGTACATCCTCTAACATTTGCTTTTTGGGGTGAAAGTGGCAGCTTCTGATGGCGTTATGTAGATACACACCAGCACAAACAGCCCCAGCTTGAAAGTTGTCCCTGGGGTATAATTTTTCAAGCTTGCACAATTTTTCTCATGGTCTAAAAAACAGAGAATAGTTCATCCTTAATTCTTTGCAGCATCTGATGTTACATCTTTATCAGCATGGGAATTGAAAATATATTTTATCGACGTTGCCTCATCATGTAACTTCCAAGTTAAGGAAAATTATAACCCTACTCTCTATGCTTTATCTTATTTTACATCAGGTGGCATTCCCATTTGCCTCAGCATGTTTATTTTCATGGCTAAATATCCAAGACTTTCTTTGCAAGGAAAGAGGAGTAGTTAAGCGCCATCTTTTAATTATTCATACTTTTTCTGTTTTACAGTGGAAGATGCTTCTCCAAATATAGTTCTAAAAGCACCTGAGTCTTCTAATTCATATGCTTTATCTTTGGTTGATGCCACCCAAGGGTCAAAGTCAAGCCAATGTTGAGGCTCCCAGAATTTATTTATACGGGACCAGAAGGTGCTGGGTACATGACACTATTTAACAGGAGCAAAAATGTGACTGGGACCATTCATACTCATTTCTCAGACTTGCACTATTTGCCTTGTTAAGGCACCAGGGTACTCCTGGCATTTCCCAGGGGAATGGAGCAGTCACTGCTGATATTACCTGGATACTCACAGGCATGACCCCTCTGAGAATCAGGCTTGGTCACACCAGTGCTCCTCCTTCAGTAATGTGGCCGAAAGCCTCCCTCACCAACAATTGCTTCTTCTTGCAATTAAGCCAGCAACTTCTTACTGAACTGCCATATGCAGTCACATAAATAACAAGGATCTATCTTGTTTCTTTGTCAGCCTGCAATATCCTTTTGCAGTGATCTGGGAACCCATCCCCAGGCAGAGTGTGAGCGGGCAGGAACCCAGCCCCAGACACAACCACAGAGCCTTGAGCCTTTCCTTCCTCCTGCTGCCTCTGTCCTCACCCGGTCTGTCATCTCTGTGCTCCATCTGCATCCCCCCAGAGCAACCAGATTCCTGTGAGATCCCCACCAGCAGCCTGAGTAAGCAGAATCAGGCATTCACCATCATGGAGTTAGAAGCTGATTCACCAGCATCAGTTACTTTATGAAACAATTAATTTAATCAGGATACCATAAGGAGCTCCTTTATAGATTTTCTCAAATTGGAAAGTCCTTGTTGGGCAATGCTCTTGCAGGGAGCTCTCTAACAATATCATTGGGTAATTGTTTTCCTGGTGCTGTGTTTGGTGTCACAGGAGGCTGCAGAATGCAGGCACCAAAATCTCACAGCTGAGTCTGGGCTCGGGCTCTGGCTCTGGTGGACCAAGAGCAGCATGGTAATCAGCTCAGTATTTAAAATTCCCTCCCTCTCCCAGCTCTGAAAAAATGATTGCAAATAAATAGGAAAAAAAAGCATGTTACTACTGCTCTCTATATTATGAAACTAAATTCTATCTTCAACTGTGCTTTAGTGAGTACTTTGAAGATGCTGGAACTGTATGTAAACGGAAGTACATTTTGGTTTACACTTTCTCTAAATAACATCAGTGTTTACTGTAAGAGTTAATTCTAGATTACGTAAAAAAAAACCTGAGCTTAGACTTAAATAAATACAATACTCCTTATGCAAAATATTGGCAACACTGCAAAAAGTTGCTAACATGAGTCAGTGGGTCAGACACATCCACGGCCTTTAGCTTTGGTTCTTTTCATCTGAGGATAAAATCACAGACACTCAGTTGAGAAAATAAATAATAATTATTCGTATTAAGTATATAATTTGCTGGAGCTGGAAGTCACTTGTTATCAATTACAGTACTAATTTATTCCATACTTGACCTTTCAGTACTCAGTGTCTTTTTTGCTTCCAAAACATACTTATTCAAGGAGCTTCACTGAAGGTTGTCAGTCTTTCAATGGAAGTTGTCCATCTCATGGTGTACCCAAAGGTTCCTCCTGAGCTGGAGGAAATCCTCCTTGCTCTAAGAGTAGTTTATTGGTGCCTGCATCTATGTGCCCACATATTATGTGAATATAGAGAAAATGTAGAAGGATCGAGCTGTTCTTCATTACATCCCTGAATAAAGTCTAAAGGAATATATAATTTACCATAAATAAGGACTGTGCTGTCATATTCCTCTAAACTAAACAATACAATTTTCCCTTTGATCAGCAGTTAGAATGATGTGAGAATTACTAATAAAACGTGTTAGTGTTTATTTTAGTTTCTTCAGACAATCATTTTTATAAACCTTTTCCTTCCGATGTGATTAATCAGTCTGATTGTAAATGTGGTTTAGACCTAGCCGGTAACTCAGCACCACTCACCCCTCGCCTTTCCCCCTCTGGATGGGATGGGGAGGAGAATGGATTGAGCTAAGAACAATTTAATAACTAAAATAAAGTAAAATATAATTATAATAGAAAGAATACCAATAATAATAATAATAGGAAACAACAAGAGAAGAAATGAAGGCTCAGAAAACATGAGCAATGCATAATACAATTGCTCATGGCCCACCAACCAATACCCAGCCCAACCCAAGCAGCGATATGGGCCTGCTAGGTAACTTCCCCCAGTTTATATACTGGGCATGATGTGCTGTGTTATGGAACAACCCCCTGGCTAGTTTGGGTCAGGTGTTCTGTCTCTGCTTTCTCCCAGCTTCTTGTGCCCCTTCTCACTGGCAGAGCATGAGACTGAAAAGTCCTAAGCGCTACTTAGCAACAACTCAAACACCGGTATGTTATTGGCATTGTTCTCAGACCAAAGCCAAAACACAGCACTGCACCAGCTAACAGGAAGGAGAAAAATAACTGTTACAGCTGAACTCAGGGAAGTAAACTAACACTGATAATAAAATCTGCATTTGATAACAGGTGCTGTTTAGCCAGATTCACAGGAAAGATCTTGTGCATCTCATTCAAACCTCTTGCATACAGCTGATCCTGTGAGGAAGCAGACATCAAACCACGTAAAATGAATGCTGATTTCAGCCAGCCCAGGGTTTAGCATGTAGAAGCCAAAAGCTTTTACCATCAACTTGTTAAAATTCATCTATGAAAATTCGTTTCAGACAGCACTAAAAATCCTATTTCCATGAAAAATTGTTACTTTTCATTTCAGAAGATGAAGGGTGAAACAGACAAACATGGGATCCCATGACATCCCATTGCTGTACTTTGGCAATTACTAAGACACACTTGAGTATCCTTATGTTGCACCTGCAGGTTTTTTCACAAAATCCTTCACTGGATGTTTTAAACCCCACCTTTCTCACCTGTCCCACACATCACTCACTAGACATGCACACATGAAGCTTAATTGTGTTTCTGCTTCCTTTTTTCAGAATGATTTTTTTTTTTTTCCTATGGATTAAAACTGCTTTAATAGTAAGGAAATTGTTCCTATTAAGGAAGTTATTGCTGTTGTTATGGTCCCAGGGATTTTCTTTAGCCTGTTGTGTTTTCCTACAATGTGTTGAAAACCTGTGCCTGGCTTCACGTGCATATTTGAAAGCCCCAAAATACCTTAGGAATCCTCCCTGCTCCCTGACCTGGCCCCAGTGCCACCATGTGTACCATAGGTAACAGCAGTATCCAGCCCCATAGGGCTTCATCTTAATTGTTTTCCCCCATTTTGTTTCTGTGTAGTTGTGTTATAGATTTATACTGGATTTTATAGCCTTATAAATAATTGTCTGTAGAATAACTGGATGCAGTTACATCCATTCTTTCAGTGTTCACGTCTCACACTTCCCACAGTACATTTTATGGTGTTCTGCTGGTAATAAGTGTCATTAGATGGGTAGGTTAGCTTTAGTCTTCAGTCCTAAATTTCTGTTATTTTTAGTTACTCCTGCTTTCAAAAGAAGTGCATTGTACTAAAACACACTATTAGAAGACTTTTTTCTGCTGGATGCATAGGCAAATTGTATAAGCCTTTTGTCTAGGCAATCTAAAACCTATTTTGAACATACAATGAGAAGTATTTACCAAGTAAAGTTTTTTTTTTCCAAACTGGAGACCCCATTCCTGGCCTTACTGGTTATATGGAAGAATGAACTAGCACACAGCAAGTGGGTGTAACACTGTTGCCAGAGAAAGAGGTGAAAGCACAGTCTTTTTGGTGGTTCATGACTATTTTTAACTTTAATTTCCTTTATAATTATTTCCTTTTCTGGATTCATAAATCTGCAGTAGCCTGTTATGTAAATCTCATCTATTCCCATGTTTACAAATTATTCTGGCTTAGATTCTGTGTTCTTTGCACTTTGGAAATTCCCACAGACTTGATGTTTGGGTGTATAAAGACATTTGCAGGATATCACCCCATGTTTAATACTAGTTCTGTACAGTAAGCCCTTTGTAATGCCAAATACCCACCTGCATTTATTTTAACCTCCTCTAGCATTTTTGTCAGAGAAGCTACTTTTCACTTGCTGTCTCAATGACTGCTGTATAGTAGGGTAATACCAAGACTCTGGGGGAGGGAGTTTTCATTAGTTATTCATTTTTTGGGTAAAGAAAAAAAGGTGGGGGAATCCAGCAGTGAATTCCCTGTGAACATATACAATATGGATTTTAAGGGGTAATATAATTGTACAGTTGAGGGAATAATCACATTTATGTGCAGTTTTTAGAATAATTATTTAGAGAATAATAAAATAAGAAGAAAGAAAGAAGAAGAGAGAAAGAGGAAAAAATCAAACATGTACTGGAAGGAGAAAAAAAAGGTAGGTAAAGGCAATAATTGTGGCACAAAAAAAAAATCAGGCTAGAAGCTCTCAAAATTGTATTCATGGAAAACCATTTAGCACAGGAGATAGTGATGGCTGACTGCAACAAATTATTGTGTAACTTAGCTATGTTCAGCACTGGAAATGCTCATGCCCTATGTGACCAAGGGCTTTGGAAGTTGCCTAGGAGGTCCTGTAACACATCACACATCTATAATGTTGTCTGTTTCCAGTGTTTTCGGGTTAGTTGCTTGTGCAGTATTGCTACAAGATCACAGAGGTGACCAGACTTAGCTAGAGCAGTGCCTGGCCTTATGTGTGGGTGTAGCGGCTGCTCTACAGGCATTTTCCATGTCTTCCAAGAGTCTTCCAGGGTAAATGGGGAAAATATAGGTGAAGCATTGACAAAACTGTAAGGATAATATGTTATTTCACTGTGGATACTTCCACATTTAAAGGCTATCTTGTCATATTGGAAAGATACTGTGTCTTACCTTCAGAGTTTACAACATTTAAGGATGAGCAAAGTGACTTTCAAAACGTTACTAAAGTAACAAGTGGCAGGAGAAATAGAAGAGAAACCACTTCAAGAGACGCTTCATTCAGGGAATTAATCAGTGAGGAGTCAGGACTGGCCATGGAGCTCTGATCCATGAAGAGCTCCCAAGCCCTCACCTCAGAGACAGACACAGCAGGATCACGTTGAGAGAGCGGAACAGCACCTGAAAGCACTGTTCTTGGTGAAATCACTGACAGTTTTGACCGTGACATTCATGAAGACCAGATGAAATATTGCTGACACATTTGCAGTATAATCATTGAAGATCGTTCCTTAGCCTGGGTATCGCACAGACCAGTACAAATAAATGTACTGTTGTTGGTGATAAAATATTATGATGAATACTGGCAAGTGGTAACCCTTAGCAATAATATGATTGTCATTGCTAATATGTAGATCACAACCTTGGAGACATATGATTTTGATTATTTTACCTAATCAGTACTTCACAAATTCTATTTACAAGCAGTAAGTAATTTGTAAACAAGCGATTTAGCACATTTGCTTTTGTTAAACTATGCAGCTCCCCTGCTCGTACTGATGACACTATTCTGTTTGCCACTATGCACGACTGAGTTGGAGTTTGTCTTTAAAAAAAATCAGCTCTCTTCATTATTTTTTTTTCCCATGTGTAGCTGGAAAATGATAGCTTAACATTTTCTGTTTGCACACGGTCTCCTTTCCATCTACCTGAAGGTCCTAAACCATCCTTGAAAACGGTTAAACACCAGCAAGTATCCTTGAACTAAGGATGAAAGTCATTTAAACTGTCAGTGTTAAAAAGAGAAAAACGTTAACCATTTCTGTGCTGTTTCAAAAGCTGTTACCTCAAGTGCTGGATGCTTTTTGTGGCACTGGTGAAAATGGCTTTTACCCATGTATGTTATGACAGCAGATTCAGCTTGGGGCTAAGGGAAACGTCTGTCACCACAAGCTCATTCTATAGCACTGAAAGGGCATAAAACCAACTGAAAACCTGCTGGAATTATCTGAGAGAGCAAAAGACAACACAGCTGATCTGCTTGAATTGGGACCTGTCCAGCAGTTCCAACATTCCCACATTTCCCAGTCTCTGAGCCTGGTGAGGCAGGAATGGTGCCTGAGTTCCGGTTCAAGGCAGATGACAGGGAAGCACTGCCTATCTTCTTGCAGAAGGAACTGCACAATTTCCCTTTCAGCCTGAGGTTAGCCTGCTGCCTGGGCTCAACATGTGCACAGGAAAAATGGGTATTTGTCTACAGACTTATACCCTTCTCTCCTCCCCATGTTGGCCAGAAAGCTTTCTTTTAAGCAAGGAAAGAGTCAGTAAAACTTTGGAAAGTGTTACTTGAAGTCCCTATTCAGGAAACCTGTGTGGTTTTTTCCCAAGCAGCATGCGGAATATTTTCTGAACCTGGCACAGCATTGAGATGGATAGTTTGTAAAGGGAGCAGGGTCTCCAAGTTGTTTTCTTTCACCTGTGTTTAGGCCTTCCTCTTTCTCAAGCATTGCTCAGAAACATTCGTGAGTTTTTATGAATGCATCTACCTGGCCATGCATAGAAGTAAATGATACTATTCTTCCCAGAGATATTTTTTAATGTGCTTTAGATGACATTGCACAATGGCAAATGTAACATCAGTGTGATAGACATTAACACGTTTTCCCAAAAATGCCCAATAGTTAGCTAAAGAAATGCAACCTTTTAATATTTTGTGAGTTACTAAAACAAGCCAAAGCTTTTGAGACAATACGAGATTTACCATGACTTAAGAATTGGTAGAAAACTCTTCAAAAGTCTACAGATTTATTTCCCAATTGCTGTATGTTTCTTTGGTGAATTCCTGAAGCAAACTTCCCTTAGAGACACTAACAGAGGACAAGATGTGACATGAGGTTTTAGGGAACACTGCAGATTGTTTGGGTTTTTTCCTCTTTGAAAAGTGTACAGAGTTATTTATATTTATTATTTATATTTATATTTATATTTATATTTATTAATAACAAGGGACAGGGAAGGAGAGAAACTGAAAAGCAAGCTACTTTGAAAACTGTTGTAAGTATTCACTGTGCAGTATAAACAGCTCTACTCTTACCAAATTTTACAAGTATGACTTCAAATTCCTTAGACACTGGGCTTCTGCTATTCCTTTCTATTCCTTTCAGTTTGACCATGATAGGCATTGCTTTTGCATGCTCAGCAAAAATAACAGCTTACTCTAGCACTAGCACTTCCACAAAAAAGCAAACCTACTCTCTTTTGGTCTACTGCATTGTAGATGCCAACTCAGTATTTCAATCTACAACTATATCTTTGTCAGTCCAGAGTCAGCTCTTGCTGGCAGGGAGAAGCCCTGTTGCAGCTCCTGATGTATTTTTCTTGTTCACTGTCACCCACAGACACATCCTGTGAAAGCAAGCAATAGCCCAACAGTGATGCAGCAGATTGCTGAGCAGGGAACACCATTCAAGCATTGAATTCTTAGAGTTGCCACTGTTTTTAATCAGCTCTTTAAATAATTTGTATTGATTACAGGGAAAAATACCCCAATTTCCTTCCCCAAAAGGCTGTGCCTGGTACATAGTTGGTATGAGCACACACATGCACTGCAGCCCTTGACCTCATGGTTGAGACCTAATCACCGCAAGCAGATGAACATCCAGCTTCTTGGCCACTTCCTGATCTTCTGTAACGGTTAATTTGGCCTCAGCCCAGGCCTGTCTCTGTGACATGAGGAGAGCAAGAGGCAGCTATGCTTCCAAACAGGGTAGAAAACCACACGGGAATGGAATATTACTTTAGAACAAAGCTCCTGTGGTTTAGAGCAATAATTAGTTCTTCAGGTGTTTCTTCCTGGAAAAGTTGTTTTCTTTCTGCCTGGTTAAGACACTTATCTGAGAGTTGAAATTTAGAAGCGTCATGTTTACTTATAAGTATGAGAAGAAGGTAATAAAGGCTGCTAACATCTGTAAGCAACAGCAAAATTCAGTACATTCAGAAGGGCTGTTGTTGGGGTGTTGGGGGTGTGAGAGGGTATTTGTTGGGGTATTTGTTGAGGGTGTGTGCTTTGTCTATGTTTTAGACCCAGGCAAGAGAGTTCATTCCTGTATGTGGTGGTTTGTCTTTCTTGCCTGAACTGCAGTCTTGTGTATTTTAAACTCAGAAAGTAGAAAGCTCCAGCAAGTACTTCTAAAGATTATCACATATTCTTATTCATTCTGTGTTGGACCTGTAAGAAACACAGGTAAGAAAGTATCAGAAATTCTCTGAGCTGTGAAAGCCCTTCCTGAGCCCTCCTGGCTCAGTTCCAGTAACAAAGTGACTACCACAACCACCTGTTCAGCTAACAGCTTCCGGATGACCTTTTAACAACTTTTTGTCAATGGCTTCCTGTTACCCAGTTCCCGTAAACGACATGTAATATTGAATTAAACGTGCACGC
Organism: Pezoporus occidentalis; assembly: GCF_034315485.1. Classification (NCBI taxonomy): domain Eukaryota; kingdom Metazoa; phylum Chordata; class Aves; order Psittaciformes; family Psittacidae; genus Pezoporus; species Pezoporus occidentalis. The sequence continues at coordinate 12,635 of NW_026914975.1, forward strand.
TTCTTTTTCCTGTGCATGTGCCTTGCTAAATGACATACTCAGACAAATATTTTGCATAATTTCATTGACTGTTTCAGTAAGAGCTTTCATAATCTCAGTATTGATAGATCTACATTGCCTCAGATGTCAGCTTTGTGCTTTTCAAACATTTAAGATGTTGCTTCTGTAGAGTGTCTGGCTTTATCCAGACTGATAAGGAGTCTTTATAGCAACTGTTATTGATTCCAGTCTGCCATAGGTAGCCACTGGCAGCAGCATTTGGTGGCTGTCAGATGATCCATCTAGAAGGTCTCTCTAGTTTGACAGCAGCTGCTGTCTGCAGCAGTCACATCCCTACAGTTCAGCCAGGGAACAGACGACATGAGCTCTCCTCATCCTCTTCAGCGTAAAATCAGTCGAGTTACTACAAGCAGCCATGGCAGCAGTTCCAACTAGATGGGCTTACTTCTGTGATGCTGTTTATGAGGAGCACTCTGGTGATTTGTTCCACTAGTCAAACTGCTGGGGTAATTTCTGGAAGATAAGTTACAAGCAGTTGTAGATAGCGATGTCTTAAGCCACCACCACCCTTCCAGCAATGATTGTCAGATCATAGCTTTAGTATCAGAAATGCTTAAATTACTGTTATGATTTAAACCCCAGTATCATCCACTCAGGAGTACATGTTATCATCATAGTGCACCAGTATTTTCCAGAGCCTTCTCTACATAAATATTCCTAATGGTAAGTAGTTTAAAGGAGAAAAGGTTTGTGCAAATACCTTAAGTAGTAAAGGACTCATTGTCACTAACATTATTGATAGCACCTATTGCAAACCCTGATGCAAAATCATTATGTTTAAGTTGAAGAATGACACTAGAATCCTTACTTGTATGTGTAACTCCTATCACCTCAGTTTCTCCTGCAAAACTATGACTTCTCAGCAGATATAATCAGAACTAGCCAAAGTTAGTTTTTTCCATAACTGAAAGTTCGTAATAAACTCACATTATTTCCTGCAGTATCAGTAGTTAAACAGATCAGCTGACATTATTGCGCTTCCAAACAGCATGTGGTTCTCAGATACTACTATCTAGAAATGAGCTCTCCCGCCAGAGTACTAACATACCACGTCTAAACTTGACAGCAATGCACCACAGAAAGTAGATGGTTTAAATGGCAGAATTTGCTTTCTTTCCATTTTAATGGTTTGTAAATACTTCTAATAGCTTTTCCTGCATTTCCCAGTGTCACACACACCTCCAGCCCACAAGGCACAGCAGCCAGCATAGACACAGGTGTTTGCAGGGCCTTGGAGCTCAGCTTGCAACAGTGGACAATGGCAGCCTGGGTGCTATGGAGAGGGGGCTTTCTGCTAGCAGGAACTCACTGCTTTGGGGTGTAAGGCTAGCTACACCCAGGAAAGCTTTTTATCATCCCTTCAGGAGTGGAAAATCTTTATTATAATAATAGTTTTACCTACAACAGAACTTTGGTAGTTTTTCTCCCATCTGTAGCATTTTTCCTTTCTAACCTACCCTGCTCTTCCTGAATGCATCCTATAGGTTTGTCTTATTTTCCCTGCAGCCTATGAGAGAAAAGCACATGCAGAGTCCCTCATTTGCTGTACCCCAGAATTTCTGAATTTGATAGCTTTTTTAAAAAATTGATGGTAGTTTTTGCAAGTTCAGAGCAAATAAAATCTACAGTGACAGAGAAGAAAAACATTTTCCACCTTTTTAGATTTCTTGTAAGTTAATTACCAGTTTAAATTTAAAAACAGAAGAAGGAGGCCAAATCATTTATTGTTCGTATTGAACCACATACAAAGACAGAATTTTATTATGATACAAAAGGAAAGAATTTGTCATCATTAACTGTAATGTTTTCGGGAAGGAGGTTAGATAGGAGACTTAGAATCATTACAGGTTTTTATCTAAAGATTTCCTGCCTCAAGTAATTGTTCTGAAGAAGTAAACACAGAGGGATTATGCCATTAATTCTCTTTAATGAAGTTCTGTGCTAAGTGTTGTTTTGTAGGCTCATTTGAAGAATTGTAACAAAATCTCCAGGTTTTTATTTATGTACTCATTTTGCAGATTCTTTGCAAAACTGTGACCGAATAATGTATTTTGTTTTCACTCTATTGCCACTAGTTCATTGAGATCAAATAAGGCAGCTAGTTATGTGATTCCTTTTCATATCTACCAGTGACAATCTCAAGAAACTAACATGGATACACAAGCATGGTTACAAATATGCTGGGGTTTTTTATTTTAATTAAAACACAAATTTCCAAGTGTAAGCATCTGGTCCACTGACAGATATATCTATACACTTGTTATACTGTGTAGTCTATACAGACTATTTGCAACAGATCAGCTACTCAAACACTGTCAGCATCTGTTGCTGAGTTATTCTAAATACTCCTCCTGTTTTTTATTTTTAAATGTTATTCCCATTGGAAATAACATCTTCCATTCTGCAGGAAGCAGAATTAAACCAAGAGAAAGTGTGTTTGTTGCAGATAAACATGCAAAAGCACAGATTTGTGCATATACCTGCACAGGTGAGCCCTACTTCAAAAACTAAGAGCAGCACTATATTAAGAATATTAAACAGTTCTTATCAGAAAAGTCCATTGTCACCCATCTCTAATTCAACTGAACTGCTAACATAGCTTGTGTGTCAGGTAACAGGGCTCTTTGCTGTGAGAATTTCGTTTTGCTGATTCCCATAGCAGACCACAGGGAAAATGTTGCTCTTTGGTATCAAAAAAAAAAAAAAAAAAAAAATCAAGATAATCTTCTTCTTTGGAAAGTCCTGGTTAGCTCTCCATCCTGTGGCCTAAAGGTTTAAAATCCTCCAGGAATTATTCTTTGTGTTGTAGATGTGCCTTCTGCTTTTCATACAGAAACTGAGCTAAATTTCAGTGAGCTTGAAGGTTCCACACAGATGGTCGCTAAAGGCACATTACTAGGTGGCAGGGTTATGCGCCATCACCCTAGGGTACCTGAATGACCTTCATCTGCCTCCAAGCCTACCCATGACAGCCCTGCACTCCCTCACTTTAAGCCTTGTAGCAGGGGTCCCAGAAAACATTCCAATTTACAGCCTGAACTCTTCCCTGCTTCACGGGGTAGAAAACAGTTTAAAGCTTCCTGATGAAAAGATAGATCAAGATCACAGCATATGCACACAAAGGGACTGAATGAAGCTAGGCTCATAGCCTCAGAGGTTGATTTGGCAGTTTCTGACTTGGCAGTCTGCACTTGTTCTTCTCAGAGTTCACATTATGCACACAGCCATGCTTTTCTTTTTATTGGCTTCCTGTTGCTTGAAATACTGCAGTAAAATAAAAAACACTGCTTCCTTCAACATTTGGAATATGTGTATGCTCAACTTTTATGAGAGACTATAAAGAAATTTCAGTAAGTACTCTTCCTATAAGCAAATCTAACAAACAGAACTTCTATCTTTTTCTTTTCATCTGGTAGTACAACATTCCAATTGTAAATGCAATTTTAAAGAGTTTTCCCAAAGAGATTTCTCCTCAGATCCCTTAGGAAGATGTTTCTTTAGAGGAATCCCATGGGAACTTCTTATTGGTTCTTGAATGGCAGGCATGGTCTATTAGAAATTAATTTTAAATGTATTTTCCTGAATGGAGCTGCAGTTTAGTGGCTATTGGTGAAAGAAATATGCTGCCAATAATGAATTGTCTGATAACAGAATTTGGGATGTTCACAACTGGAGAAAATCACAAACACCAGGAGGCATGCATTGCTGATATCCTTGAAACCTTTCTGCCCCAACCAGCTACACTCTAGTAAGATCTCTGATTGAAAGACAAGACCATTTCACAAAGTTCTTTCTGTACTTGCAGAGGCTCATTCTGCTGAGAAGACAGTCCCTCACAAGACAGACATGAGAATTTCATGATCAGCATCTGTATTTCCTGCTGTGTTTTTCGTTCTTGTGGCATTAATACTTCATAGGATTGTCTGACAGCCTCTTATCACCTTCCCCTGTGCGATGTGAGTACCTTGCAAGGTATTTCATTCTTCATTTTGTGATTTGGTGTTCAGTACATTTGTTTGGTTTTGGGATGTTCAGCCCTTAGTCGATATATTATATATACTTTATTCATTATTATTATTATTTTTAATAATAATTATTATATATATAATCATTATATGTACTTCACTTTTAGTGAAGGACCTGATCCTCTAACAAAGTTTTGACCCTTCTAAATCTGCAAAGTGTTGTAAGGCTTTTCTTTACTGACTTAATTATGTCATTACTTCTCACCTGTAACTCTCAGCAAGATTTAGAAGCATGGAAAGTAAGGGGAAATAATCTTTTTTTTTTGCTTTCTGTCATTTGCTTTCTCATTGCATTCTCAGTAGTACTGAGTGGCATTGCTGGTAGGGAATCTGTAAAGCCAGTGATATCTCAAATGCTTCCATCTTCTTAAAAATTTTCATTGAATGCTTTTTCTTGCATATGCAGAAAACTGGGTAAAATTTGGTGAAGAAAATAAAATTATAACTATTTTTATAACTTGGGATAATACCTGTTTCACCTATTTGCATGAAAAATAAAAGCATGTTTTTTCTACAAATCAGCACAAAGCACATTCCTCCTAGAAAGTTATACATGCCTTAGGGGAATAACAACAGAGAATTATTTTCTTTACCATTTTTTTTCATCAGATTCTGCAAGAAATGTAAGGGGTCAGACACTGCAACACATGGAAATTGATGTCTTCAGGAGACCCCTGATCCCGCTGCACCAGAAGAAGCAGTGGTGTCAAAGCTGAGAGAGAAGCCTGAAGTCACAGCATCCAAATGGGTGCTGGTGTGGCAGGGGGAGGCAGTGACTGCTCCCTCTGACATTTTTTCTCCTACTCCCAAAAAACCTGTATAGCACCCACATCACTCCATTAGCAACGACATCACAGAAGAGACTTCAAGTGAGGCTGGTAAGAGAAGCTGTATAGCAATGGCTTCATTGCTCCTCCCTTGTGGAGACTGTAAGAGAGTGCTCCAGTTTGCCTGCTTCTTTGTTCCCGAAAGCACATTAGAAATGAGGGAGCATTTGTTCTGTGTCTGTTTCTTTCTCAATAATGAGCAGTCCTTCCTATTATCTGATTAGTGCTTGCTACTGTTCATGTTCATTAAAAATAAAATAAAAAAAAAAGGAAAATAATTATTTTATTAGCTGTAAGAGGAAAATAATTCTACACTGCTGAACACCTCAGACAGCACAGCTGCTTGACTGTATGGTTTGGGACAGCTTCTCTTGACTGATACAGTTGTGGACATGTGGAGTACAGTAATTATGGTTTTGAGCAAGATAAAAGCCATTGCTTGTGCAGTTTCTTGGGATTCTGTTTGCAGGAGCCAAAGTGCTACAGGTCCCTGTTCTCTGAGGTAAGACTCCTTTGGAAAAATACATACTCTGTTTGAGGTGTTTTGTTAATAGCATCCAAGCATGCAGGTAGGATGTAGCTCTCCTCCCACGAAGTAGAAATAAATGAACGATTAATAAAAGGTCTCAAATTCAGAGGATTATTCTGCCTGTGACTTAAGCCTGAGGAGGATCATTATCACCAGCAAGCAGAGGATCTAAAAATAGCCCATGGAGCTGAGTTTAAAGCATTAGTTTAGCCTCTCAGTAGAAATTCAGTGCATTGTCTAAGTGTGGTTAGAGGCAAATATTATCTTACAACAACTTACAATTTTACTTTACACTGGCAAGGAAATAAGCATTTCTTAGTATCAGGATGACTGACACTATTTCAGTCTATCACTAAGACTTGTGACAGAAAGGAAGAAAGAATGAGGCAAAGCTGCAGTTCCCAACAAGCACTTTTTCTCAGAAATGGGGAGGAGTGGATATGCTAATTCTGAAAAGCCTGACTAATAGGTCTGGAAATCAATTCAGTCTACCCCTTTACAGGCAGTTGGAGAAGAAGCAACAGTCGTAAAAGCATGGTGACCAGCTTACTCTCCACGGCATCAAGAACAGAACAAAAATTAATCTATTTTATTTACAGCAATGGCAAAATCCATCTTAAATATTAGGAATAACTTTCTAATTATATTTTAGAAGTAAAATAGGCTATTTTCAGAATTTGTGGAATCTGCATTGCTGGACATGCCTAAGAACAGGCTCTACAAATATCTGTGAGAGTTACTAGACTTGATACCAGAGAATGGAATTAATGCCTGTGGTTATACCCAGTCTTAGATTTCTACAGTTTCTGAGACATCTATTGTAGCAAAGTAAATCTTCATCTAAATGTGATATCCTATAATCAAGCCCATCTACACTATATTGTTACCTTAAATTGGTCATTGAATAGTTCCCTATGTAAGAAAGTTGAATGCATAATTAATAAGTTTTGTACACGAGTAATGGATGTATATTAATGTGTATTTTTCACAACCTGATTAAGAAACTTGTCACATGTGGACAGCCTACTGACCTCAGTGTTTAAAATGGCAGAAAAGAAAATACATCTAAAAGGTAGCCAGCACTGAGTGAACTGTATACGCTAAGTATTTTATAATCTGAAAGACCAGTTGTATTTACTGTTATACAAAAATGTATACCCAAAAGCATTCCCTGGAATAGAGCAGTGGCTGTTAATACAGCAGCAAAACGCCTAATCCAAATTGAAGGCAAAAGGAGCTGGGCAATGACCCAAATATATTTTCCTTAGTCGTGAATTGGTGAACGAGAAATGAATCTTTTGGTTATTTGAGATCAGCTCTCACACAGAATGTTCTAATTTCCTTATCCCCAGCCTTTCCTGATGTTAAATGTATGACAAAGTTATTTTTTATCCTAGAAAATAAATGGAAATAATTTCTTACACAGAGGAAAATATCTATGCATATTTTATATCAACTGATATTTTTTGCTTTTTGCCAATGTTTTACTTAAGAGATCATAAAACTAACGTCTCTGTTCTACTAAAAAGGAAAGCCCTTGAGACCTTGTATTCCGTGTCTGCACAGAACTGCACAGGTGAGGGCAAGCTTCTCATAAATCCCTGAAACCTGAAAGCTGTAATAAACCCTAGATTTAACTATGTTTGGGAAGACAGGAGGGGGTTGAAAGTATATGCAGCATCAAGGGATGTAACTCTGTTTACCTACATGGTCCCAAGAAACACATTCAGAAAGCAGAAGGCATCAGGTCAGGCGATTTAAGAAGCAACCTCTTCAAACAACTGCCTTGGCTTATTACTCGTGATCTTCTTTGTGATCTCCACTTTCATATTAGGATTTTCAGAAATGACTTAAGTTTCTGTCATCAGCATAAAAAGCTACCACTTTGCTCATCATTTTTCTCCTCTCCCAAAACCTTGCATATCCTATGACAGCAAAGTTGTTACTTGTGACAGCTTTTGCCTTTTCAGTGTCTTCTCTGGCTGCTGTAAAGAGAAGTGATCATCTTCTCTTTACAGCTGCTAGATATGACTACATTTAAAAGTCATTTCAAGCCTTTTGCTGTTGAGTAGATGATCTGGCCCTAAACTTCTTATGAACTTAGGTTTTGTTTATCATTTTGAGTAGTGGGCACACTATAGCAATTATTTATGTTCTTTAAGCTCTTTGAAAAGAATAAAGCACTCTGTAAGCATTAAACGTGTTTGTATAGCAATATTTCTGTTCCCAAGCTAATACATGCACAACGTTGAAAGGCCTAAAGTGAAAAAACACTTCTAAGAAGGAAAAAAATCAGATATACTCAGGTCTCCTTTTTGTACTTTGCTCAGGGTCCTTGCAAAGTAAGGCACTCTCATCATGTTTGACACTCCTCACAAGTGAAATTCTTTGGCTGAGTGTGGTATTACCTGGATGGAGGAAGCAAAACCCTGCAAGCTTTGAATAGAAAGGAGAAGTAACTCTGTATAGGTAAAATATGGAAAACTGAACCCAAAATAATCTTCTGCACCAAAAAAAAAAAAAAGGCAGCAAATAAAAGGAAAATTGAGATTCTGAAAAGAAAGTAAGAGAAAGTCTCTATTTGTTTCAGTAATTTCGTATTAAACAGAGCATTTTACTTTGAAGTCAGTCATCAACAAATGCAGGTGTGATCCCTTTTCAGTATGCATGCCCTGTAACAGGCAAGTACACAGGAATTAGTTTGGTGCAAAACCAGATTTTTAATAGGCTTAAAAACTGATTTCCTGATGCAGATTTCTCCAGGCAAGACTCAAACATACCTCTTTAGCACCTGAATTGAGAATAAATCTTGCCCATCATATATGATAGTCTCACAATTAAGCAAAGCTGTGCTTTGTTATCTCCATAAACTCTCATTTATATGAAGGAAAATTCCTTCATATAAATGAAGCAATTCCAGAAGGAAGCAATTCCAGAAGGAAGTGCAGCAGGAGGGCCAGGAGACCTCCTTGGACGGATAAGGAGCTCCTGAGGAAAATTCAATTGAAAAAAGAGGCTTATAATAAGTGGAAGCAAGGACAGGTGGCATGGGAAGAGTACAGGGATGTTGTCCGGGAAGCTAGGGACCAGGTTAGGAAAGCTAAGGCCCAGTTAGAATTAAACTTAGCTAGAGGTATTAAAGATAACAGGAAGGGATTCTACAGGTACATAGCAAATAAAAAACAGACTAGGGAGAATGTAGGCCCCCTCAGGAAGCTCTCAGGAGAACTGGCTACACAGGATTTGGAGAAGGCTGAGGTTCTGAATGACTTCTTTGCCTCGGTCTTCACTGGCAAAGGCTCTGACCAAACCACCCAGGTCTTGGAAGGCAGACACAGGGACTGTGACAATGAAGACCTTGCGACCACTGTAGGAGAGGATCTGGTTTGAGACCATCTTAAAAATCTGAACGTGCACAAGTCCATGGGTCCTGATGAGATCCATCCGCAGGTACTGAAGGAGCTGGCAAATGAAGTTGTGAAGCCACTGGCCATCATATTTGAGAACTCATGGCAGTCAGGTGAAGTTCCCAATGACTGGAAAAAGGGAAATATAACCCCCATTTTCAAGAAGGGGAAAATGGATGACCCAGGGAATTACAGACCAGTCAGTCTCGCCTCTGTGCCTGGCAAAAGCTTGGAGCAGATTCTCCTGGAAGGCATGCTAAGGCACAGGAAAATCAACAAGGTGACAGCCAGCATGGCTTCACTAAGGGGAAATCCTGCCTGACCAATTTGGTGGCCTTCTATGATGGGGCTGCAGAACTGATGGACAGGGGTAGAGCAGTTGATGTCATCTACCTGGACTTGTGTAAAGCGTTCGACACTGTCCCACACGACATCCTTGTCTCTAAATTGGAGAGACATCAATTTGATGGATGGACCACTCGGTGGATAAAGAACTGGCTGGATGGCCGCACACAAAGAGCTGTGGTCAATGGCTCAATGTCCGGCTGGAGACCAGTAATGAGTGGCGTCCCTCAGGGATCGGTGTTGGGACCGGTCTTGTTTAACATAGAATCATAGAATCGTTAGGGTTGGAAAGGACCTTAAGATCATCTAGTTCCAACACCCCTGCAGTGGGCAGGGACACCTTACGCTAAATCATATCACCCAAGGCCTCGTCCAACCTGGCCTTGAACACTGCCAGGGATGGAGCATTCACAACCTCCCTGGGCAACCCATTCCAGTGCCTCACCACACTAACAGGAAAGAACTTCCTTCTTATATCCAACCTAAACTTCCCATCTTTGTTGCTGACATTCACAGTGGGATTGAGTGCACCGTCAGCAAGTTTGCCGATGACACCAAGCTGTGTGGTTTGGTTGACATGCTGGAGGGAAGGAATGCCATCCAGAGGGACCTTGACATGCTTGTGAGGTGGGCTGATGCCAACCTCATGAAGTTTAACCATGCCAAGTGCAAGGTCCTACACCTGGGTCGGAGCAATCCCAGGCACAGCTACAGGTTGGGCAGAGAAGGGATTCAGAGCAGCCCTGTGGAGAAGGACTTGGGGGTGTTGGTTGATGAGAAAATGAACATGAGCTGGCAGTGTGCGCTTGCAGCCCAGAAAGCCAACCGTATCCTGGGCTGCATCAAAAGGAGCGTGACCAGCAGGTCGAAGGAGGTGATCCTGCCCCTCTACTCTGCTCTTGTGAGACCTCACCTGGAGTATTGTGTGCAGTTCTGGTGTCCTCAACATAAAAAGGACATGGAACTGTTGGAACATGTCCAGAGAAGGGCCACGAGGATGATCAGGGGACTGGAGCACCTCCCGTATGAAGACAGGCTGAGAAAGTTGGGGCTGTTCAGCCTGGAGAAGAGAAGGCTGCATGGAGACCTCATAGCAGCCTTCCAGTATCTGAAGGGGGCCTATAGGGATGCTGGGGCGGCACTCTTCATTAGAGGCTGTAGTAACAGGACAAGGGGTAACGGGTTCAAACTTAAACAGGGGAAGTTTAGGTTGTATATAAGAAGGAAATTCTTTCCTGTTAGGGTGGTGAGGCACTGGAATAGGTTGCCCAGGGAGGTTGTGAATGCTCCATCTCTGGCAGTGTTCAAGGCCAGGCTGGATGAGGCCTTGGGTGAGATGATTTAGCATACGGTGTCCCTGCCCATGGCAGGGGGTTGGAACTAGATGATCTTAAGGTCCTTTCCAACCCTAACGATCCTGTGATTCTATGATTCTATGATTCTATATTATACAAACACTGAGGACAGAAGCACTTTCTTAGTAAAAAATGGAAGCTAAAATCATTGGAGTGGTTCCACATGCTGTGATGTTCAGATGAAATGACAGCGATTTTCTTCTGCTCATCTAAATGACATTCAGCTACATTGTCTCTGCAGTTCTAAACAGCAACAGAACAGTAACTAGCAGCCTAAACTGAGGTTTGTAAATATCCAGAAACCAGGGAAAGGGTTTGAAAACAGTTTTAGTTTGCAAATGTTGTCTAATTTTGTATTAGAAAGAAGTCACATACTGGAACAACAAAAAATGCATGTGAGGGGTCTGATGGAAATAATTGCTGCTTAAGAGTATTCAAATTCCATGAAGAGCTTATGAAATAGTATGAAACCAGAAATTTAATTAAATTTCTAGACTGATCATTGCAAGCTTCCTTTTATTATCAGATTTAGGCAGAAATGGCCAACACCATTCTGGATCTTCCACTATTAAAAAAAAAATAATTTGGCACATCCCATCCCAGGAAATGCAATAATGCTGTTGAGCTTTCATGTATCTGAACCTGACAGATACCCTGCTCTGAAGCAGATGTTGAAGCAGGTGCCATCAGCATTTTCCTGACTTTTCTGTCAGAAGATGGTAATCTCATGGACCATCTCTAGAATATATATATTATTTTTCACTTTCTTCCTCACATCCTCTACTCATATTTTCCTCACATCCTTCTCCAAGGAAGTGTCCAAATCTGATAGGAGCCAGAACATTTTCTTGCAAATATAAAACTATATCCTCTGTCAAAGTAAGGATTTTCAATTCTTTTTAGAGCTTTCCCTTTCTGACTACAATGCACCACTTGACTTAGGGACCAAATATTGGTATCTAAATTGGAAAACTCTTGTTACATTCCGTAACATAGGTATTTAGAATGACTGTTTGGAAGAGCTGCTCCCTTTCTCCATTGATATATAAAGAGCTAGGAAGACAAACTCTTCATTCATTACTTATATTACACACCAGAAGTTAGGCAGTGTGATAGTCTCCTCTGCTCCCATTACTGCTCACTGCAGGATATTCACCTGAGCTCTGAAGTAATTTAATAATTATGATGTAAATGACTTGGAGGCAGGTGGGTTTTAAAGGATCTTTGCATTTATTACTGTGATAATTTTGTAGCTTGTGCCCTGAAAAAATGTCACACACAAATGACTGTATGGTGCTGTGTCACTGCATGCAGTCACTAGGCCACAGTGATGGTGTTCAGCAGGGAACCAGCCTTGGAAAACAAGTTATTTGGAGGTAAAGTTTTAGAATAGCTTTCTGAAACCACAGACAGGAGAAGCAGGTAGAACACCTAACAAGGACCAAGACATGTCCCTGTAAATTTAGGGGGAAGGAGTTTGGAGTTTGTAGCACTAACTGAAAGCCAGGCAACCACACCAGATGCGCTGCCTTGCCCTTTTAATAAGGGTGTGGACCTGCCTCAAAGACGACAGTGGAGAATGATATTCTGAGATACTTATGCATCCCAGCCCTGTCTTTGCCTGTGAGAAGGCTTAACTGGTTTTGATTTCTTATTTTTGGGTTAATTATGGTAAGAGCTTTAATGGCTGTGAGCTAAGTAGGTTTGTGCATTATACTTGCTGAAAGACAAAGGCAGTGATCACTGAACTGTACTTCTGGTTTCCCAAGACTATTCCCTTCATCTCAGCTAGAAATTCTTGTGTCACAAGACTGCCACATTTCTCAGCTACACAAATCTTAACACCTTATTTGCTTGTTTATGTGGCAATTTAGAAAACCAGCTTCTTCTCACATGATCTTGGTTCTAGCAAAGCAAGCTAGAAATGTGACATTAAATAATTCACCACTATTTTTCTTCTCACTCAGGCTCATCATGAATTATTGTTATTCTGAGGTCATCTGTAAATCAGAGTGCAGCACTGAAAAATCAGGCTACATAAAATTAGTCAGTTTCAACAGAAATCAGATGACTTGTAATTATTTAACTCAGGGAAGCTCAGAAGAACATACACATTTACTTTTAATACCAAATTTGTGTTTGGAATGATGCCATCCACCAGTCAGTTTTAATAGGAACATAGGATCTGCCATACTCCATTAAGCCAATGATCCATCAAGTCCAATATTCTCCACTCTGCTTGGCAAATGCAAGATGCTTCAAAGGAAGGCAAATTGTCCCTCATGCACTTGGCCAGTTTTTTAATTTCAATAGTCTGTTGTGCAAAGGCCATTCCATTCTTCATATCAAGTCCTTGTCCCATATGGTTACAAATGTTAAAGTAATCAAGTGGTGTGACTGGCCAAATGTACAGTTTAATAATATTTAAGACTCTGTTTATGCTCTGCTTGGGTCTGTTTCTCTTGAACTGTCAATTGGTTTTGTGTACAATGCTACTCACATTCATTCTCATTATATCTCTAATTCCAATTCAGCAGCTAAGCAAATTGGCAGTATTCACAAATCCATACAAGCTTATGTCAGTATTAAAAAATCAGTTACGATTTTATATCGACCTTAGCGGATATTTCTATTAAACTGCTAACTGGTGTCACAAACCAGCGTGTGCTGATCAGAGCATGACAATAGTGTTCCACTGCATTTCCTTCATTAGAATTATATTCTATTGTTGCATGGTTGTCTCTTCTAATTTCTGAGGGAGGTGAGAAAGGTTTCTAATTTATGTCAGTACTTTGCAGTTTTGACCCATGCATAACAATTGCTGATGAATTATTGGCTAAGGGACCCGGAGTGCTGTGGTTAGATACTAGAAACCACAGGAAGATATTTTTATTATTTTGATATATTTTGCCTATTTATTAATTTTTTGCTTTCTGGGCATAACATTTTTGTTTTCTTGTTCTCTGCTGTTTTCCTTAAGGATTTAATTTATTACTTGAGGGCCTGGGACATATTTTGCAAAGTTTACACCTTTCTTTCCTTTCACTGTCTTGCACCTGGGCTATAATTTAGGAATTGGGGTTTATCAAACCATTTCAGACACAATGGTTAGGTCCACCCACTAACATCAAGATTATCTCATGTTCTGGGCAATGCACAGATATCATAATGCAGAGCAATTGGGGAGGACTGGAAAGTAAAGTCAGAAGCATCACTATAGTGACTGGTAGATTTATATATATATATATATATATACATATATATACAGGATTAGGCTCCAAGGCCCTGCAAAGGGGAAAAGGGACTCTATGAGGTAGTGACTGTATATCTGTATAAAAAGCAGAAGGAAAAAACTTTCAAAAGTACATTAAAAGAGACAATTACTGGATACTATAAAATGTGGATTTTTCTTTTCTTATCTAGGCTACTTTCAGTAGAGCTCTTCTTCAGCACTGCATGGTACAGAATACCGGAGGGATCTGATAGCTCTAACGGACCATGGGAAAAAACAAATCTGAGAATATAATACAAGGAAAAGAAAAAGGTGGAGGACATAAATGGGAGAAAATGTTTCTAGAAAATAGAGTGGCTGAGAGGGCAGAGCACAGCAATGTCAATTTTGACTGAAGTCCGATAAAAAAATATGTCAAATGCAGCAAGGAGCAATCCAGAATATCCAGGTAACATTTCTCTTGACATGTCCTACGCCGACTTCAGGCAGAATCCGTGACAGTGACAGTTATTCTCTGCTAGGGCTTAGCTGCTGATCTGTCTCCAAATGCCTCAGTGAGAATTTGTTTACGCAGGAGACGATCAATGCGATCAAGTGATTGCCAAATTTATTACAAAGCCTTAACTCCTTATATACTGTTTCTTACATGCACTTACAGTGATTTGGCATATTATGATTGGATACATGTCTTGAAGACCCTTAGTGACTAACATATAATTGGTTAAGCACAGGTGTGAGAACTTGACCTCGAAAGCTTGCCAACAGTCCACAGTTCTCATTAACTCAGTGAATTCCAGCTTCTTATCTTGCTTGCTTAAGCTTCTTTGGGCCTCTCATGGCCTTGCTGCATCTTTCAGGATTATTCAGAGTTTATGTACCAATTATGCATTCTCCCATGAGAACACTGTCTCCACAAGAATTACTAACAGTTGTTGCTCCATTGCATGGGGGTGCCAACACAAGGGACGAGGGAAGATGGGCAAACTAAAGGAATATAAGTAGGGAACTTACATGGGAACCAAAAACTTTACATGCCTTGGTAGACAAAATTTCCCACTAATTTTTTTTCATGGGATGAAGAGTCAGGTTTAAGATCTCAGTTTGTCACATGGATCTTTCAGTTCCTGCAGAAGTCAATGACAGGCTAGTATGTTTTATCTGGATTAGATTTGTGGCTTCATACAAAACTGGATACTGATAACTTAATTAGCTTAATTTAACATAATCAGACAATGGGGAATCTAATGGGGCTATAGGAAGATACTATTAAGGAAAATGTTTAGCAGTATTTTCATGATCTAATGAGCTGTTTTGTATTAACTGTGGGGGTGTCACAGGGAGAAAAGGACCAAAATGCCGATACACTCATGCTTTCTTACTTCCATTCCATCTCAGTATCTACCTCATTTCTTCAGTGATTGCACCTCTGAAGATGACTGAAACAAACTGTTGCCTCCTCTCCAAAATCTCTTGTGTATATCACTGGTTTTGGACAAGTCAGCGTATCATTGTTGACCTTCTTAGAACTTTGTATTCACAATAATTTCCACCCTCCCCTTTTAATAATGCAAATGTATGTAATCTTGGGTGTCTATCATCTCATAGAGGTTCTTCATTACAAAATGTCAAGAAGAAAGAACAGAGAATTCAAGCTACATTTCTGTCACTCATATGACTTGAGACACCATTTCTATTGGTTAGTCATATATTCATGTGCAATCAATCATTTCCATTTGTGAGTGACAGACAGAAGGGGTAACATAACAGATTCATTTCTGCTAAAAAGTTTGCTGAAATTATGATGAATTATGTTAAGCACTCTCTAAATCTAAAAATGAACTGTTCAAAAATGGACAGAGGTAATAGCCTGGTTCAAAGTGAAAGTACTTCAACTGTTAAAGAAGTTAAAGGGCTCCTCTTTGATGATTTAAAATTTCAAAACTAGAAAGTTTGAAGTGAGGCTCTTGGACTGTTTTTTATCTAATACTGAAGGTAAGTTATTTTGGGGATGATTACATAAGCAAAAGAGATTTTTGTAATTTCAGAATCAAATTTTGGCCACATTTTTTTTTTTTTGCAATTTAAAAAAGAAAAAAACTTCTGTATGTCTTTTACCATATTCTTCTTGCACCCAGGATGTGTGTTTACACATGAGCTTTTAACATAAGCCGTTAAATAATCTTTGTACCTCTTCAAATGAATTCTATGCCAACATCAAAGTCCACAATGTGCAGATTCCTTATTTTCTGGCTTGCCAGACATATATTTCTGTCAGCAGCTGTTTCATCTGATAAGGAAAACATTTTCCTTTATAGCCTAATTTTGATGCTCAGTATTCCAGTTTCTGAGCATTTGCCTCCTGCTATTAAGATCAAGTTTTATTTGAGCTCTCTATTGGTATCAAATCCCTGTTAGTTGAAAGGCTAGGGTGGGGTGGGATTCCTAGACTTCATTATTGCAGGCAGTTTCCACACATCAGTAGTGACAGTGTAATGAAAAATATTGAGGAAGATGGAAATACCTCTATTATGGGGCATATAAATGCCTTCTGCATAAAAGATGTTTCCTTATGTCTGTCTGTCATATTATTGCAAAGTAGTCTGCCTTCTATGGCTCTTCTGCTGAATAAGCATCTCTGGTCTCATTTTCTGAGTTGTAATGGGAACTGTAGATGCTGTTTACTCCTAAAAACCAGGATATGGGTGTTTTAAAAATTAATGCAACTTCTGAGGGTCTCCTGAGATTTATTTTTTCTCCTTAATTTGGCAGAGATACCAACCCACCTATATTTGGCTATGTTCTGAAAACCCTGAGAAAATTTCTTCCATCTTTTCATGAACATGGGTTTCTGGTTTTATTAAAAGCCAGATATGGAATTCAGACTCTACTGAGATTGACTGCAGTGTTTTCATTGGCCTGAACTCAGGGTTTTGTTTTCCTGAAGTTGGAAAATGAAATTGGCAATGACCTCCTTATCTCTGTGTAAGCACCTGGTCACACGCCCGGGTACTACAGGGACTACTGAAAGACAAGAGCAGTGAGGTTCTTTAATCTTGCTTTCACTTCTACAACCATCTTCCTCCTCAAAACACATATTAATTGAACGAGACACCTACCTTTTACTGATCCTAGCAGAGTTATTCTAATTTTAATGGCAAAAGATATTGCATCACCACTATATTTTAAATTGGCATTCAGTGAATAATTTATAAGTACTGTCCTGTCTCCCTTTTTCCAAAGTTTTCCATTTTCCCTGTCTATGACTTTGAAGGTTGTTGTTACTAATAAGTGTAGTCTCTTCTCACAGAAGCATTCTGTTTGTTTTTTTCTTTCTTTCTATTGTTGAACACCTCCCAGCTACTAGGAACTTCAGCATTTCTTCACTCCCTTTTCTGCAAAGTGGCTTTTCTTACCTACAAGTAAGGAAAACTGTAACAAACATATATACAGGATTTTTAAAATTTCATAACACAGAATATGTATATGGGATCTCCAACCCTGAAGTTGGCAAGAGTCAGATGAGTTGCATGCTATGCAAAAGCAAGATGTTGGCATCCTGTGTCTGCTTTAATCAGACAAGTATATGCATATAAATAAATACACAAAAATATATATTTACTATGTCTCTTATATTGATTCTGATTAACTCCTAATGAATGTTTCTGAGCATATCTTACTTCAAAGACAAGATGTGACCTCTTCATAAGAAGTTTACTACCAAGAGGCTTAAGACTAACCCACCAGTTCCCACTTGGGAATAATATCTAAGTGCTCAGTGCTTCACTGTGCACTGAACAGCAAAACTTCTCAAGGGTAATTGTTATTTGGTAGAACTCGTACCATGATTTTTGCCATACTAGACACTGAACTATTTTTTCACATGGCCACAAATAACTCAGGAGCTCTCCAGGAGGATGAACTCCCACTTGCAGCATAGCTACACTCAGTGGGACCTTTTTTCAATCTCTTCTCCTTGTTGTTCCCCATTCCTGCAACATAAAAAAGGTTTTGGATGACCCACTGAGTTGCTTTCACTCAGATATTTAGTACCTGTGGTTGAGGGTTACCACCTATTCCGGAGCACCACGTGGAAGGAAAGATTACGTTTTCAATCAACACTGTGCTGTGGTACTTACTCCTCTTCCAACAAGAGGAATTTAATGTTTTAAGGTATGGCAAGCATTTAGTACCATATGGTATTTATCCAAGATTTCTGATGGGATTTAATAAAATTAGGCTCTGAACTATGACAGAATCAGGTAATCTTCCAGTCAAAATTGCCAGGCATCCTGGAAAATGGAGCTTTGAATGGTACAAATGAGGATGAAGGATCTTCTCCTCAGGGAGCCATGCTTGTCACTCAGACTCGTCTTTTACAGTGGTAAGCTGCTGTTTAAATTTCTCTCTGCTAAGGTGTTACAACGGAGAATGTGCCCACAAATTAAAATATAGTACAGTATCAATTCACAAAACAATGTGGGAAATCCACTTGTTTCTGGGTGTAAAAATCATTGTGAACTGTTTTAATTCATCACTGACCTGTTTGTCTCTTGGTATTATTTTTTTATGTCCTGTTTCCCCTATTCGGATCCCCACAGTGACTCAAACCCTGCTCTCCCACTTAGAGAAAGACTGAAATGTGTCCAAATATATTCAGACTTAATACTTGCACTGGGCAGAAAATGTTGCTAATTTGCTAAAATAAGAGGTAGTCTGCACTCCATGCATCCATTGCAGCTCTTGATCTCATTAGCTGAAATACTGAGTATGTCCATGTGATAATTTTTACTGTCAACCAGCCAAGGGACAGTAGGATGCATTGCATTCACCCACCCACATTTGAAGCACTGTCAAAAAGAAAATCTAGATGTTGAAGATGTTGTCTTGTGACAGTAAATGTTTTTATCACGTGGTTGCCAGCACTCCACAGTAGGCCAAGATTCACGTTTACATTTTCAAGGATTATTGACTGACAAAGGGACAGGGAAACTAAATTAAGGAAGAAAACCAGCCTTTTATATAAACAAGCAGTAAAGCAAATCTTATGAAAGTGTACTTTCTAAAGTTTATAAGCTCTATATAGTCCCCAGAGCAACGTACAGGCAAGGGAACTGATTCTGTAGCCCCTTTCCTAATAGCACTTCTGTTAACTTCTACCAGTATGAGTGAAAAGAGAGGAGTAAAACTTAATTGGAAGAGGCTCAGGATCATGTGGATTTGTTGAAAAGTGTGCAAATACATTGATTTGCTTAAAGACATATCTAGCTTGCCTTAGAAAAAGGGAAATAACAAGTGCAAACATATAAATGTACACACACAGCTGCCACAATGCAAAAAAAGAGCATTCGTCCATTTTGTCTAGACAGACATTCTGCAGATCTGTGAAAATGTAACTGGTATCTATCTAATGGTTTTATTGGCATGAGACTTCAACAGCCTTTTAATATCATATATTAGACCACAAAATACCACTGCAACACGCAGCTCTGAGGGCCTGGTTTCCACTAGGTGATTTGACAGCATTTTAGACCCACTCACTTTGCATGGGCCTGAATTGCTGCACAGTGTCCACGAAATTACAGCGTCAGGTCTCAGGAATTTGTATGTTCATCTCATTTAAAAGCCTTAAACCATAATATTAGTTCTGAGGCTGAGATGTGCTTACAGATCAGTGATATCATATCACCCCTCCTTTTTTCTACATGCTGATTAACCTGTTTAGACTTTATTAGAAGTCCTTGATGTAGGAGCTAAATGTCCTTGAAAACATTGGGTTCTTGGCAAGTAGGCAAATTCCCAGTATGAGGCAAAGAAGGCCAATTTTACTTTCATTACACTTCCCACCAACTTCCCAATTTTCATAAAAGTAGTACACACACGTTAGAGAAGGGTTCAGTGTACTGCATGGCCTGGATTCTATTTCTAGCATTACCAGGAGTGTCTTTTTTCCCCTCTCTTCATCCATCACCTCAAGCAAATAAAAACCAGTTTCGTCTCTTGAGAGAAGATACTCTTACTTTTTTATAAAGCAGGAAAAGAATTGTTTGGCATTATCACATACCATGCAAGGTTGTTATGCAAGGGAAATTGTTACTAAAGGTTCCTTGGATCTTGCTGATTTTTAAATGTAAATCACTTATAGTATCAACATTCCAATTTTTAACAAGCAGGTTAAATTTATTTTCAGACTAAAACTGTTGAAACGTACCTCTCAAGAAATTCTGGTAAGAGCAACCCCAGAGCACATTCACTACATGACTTTTTTTCCCCATTACTTGTCACAGTCATACTGATTTGTATATCTGCTTAGTCAGGTGCCTTGTAGATCTGGAAGGTATTCCTGCTTCTCTAGTGGAATCTAAGAATCTGATTATATTTCCTGATATTTTTGTATACTGAATGCCAGCTGTGCTGTTTGTTCCAATATTTCAGATCTTTACTCCATTCATCTGCCAATTTTAAAGAAGCTGAAAAAATGTGAAAGAGAAATATGAAACTCATGTTTTTGAAAATATTTCAAGGAAATTTATTGCTGTGGGTTCTTTAGACGCCTTATTTCAATTTAGAAAAGCAATTTTTTGATCGCTTCCTTCCAGCTGAAGAATATTGCCAATAGAAATTTTAAAATCAGAATTGTGTACTTCTCATGATTTGAGGAAGATGGATAAATTCCAACAGAGTTGTCAATCCATGTAATCAAAACCCTGTTCCATTCTTATTCCCCCCCCCGCCCCCATCTTGATCAAATCAGTCCCATGAAAGAAATGAGGGATTGTATACTGACTCCAATTCCAAGTCAATCATGAAATAGTTATGGCATTAAGTCCATGTCTTAATTAAAAAAAATAAAAAGAGCAGGGAGAGTAATCTGGCATCTTTAGTGATATAATACTATACCTGCTACATTTCTACATTTACTACTTGCTGTAAATCCTTCAGGCTTTTCTGTTCAGTCTCTGTCCATACAGCAGTACAGCTTTCAGTATTTCACTCCTGTCTAAGCAGCTTCCAGGAAGCAGTTTTCTAAATTAAAATGACATCACTTCAAACCCCTGTAAATTCAAGTCAGCATTCACAAAACATACTGGACTGGCAGCCTTTGACTGTAAAGTCTTTAACCAGTTGAAATAACACAGGACACAACGTTGTATTGCTCTGCCTGGTCTACTCATCCTTTCTCCCTTGCTTTTTGAAGTTTGGCTACATTGACATCAATCTGATACTTTGATAACGTTAAATATTTTTGAGAAGAATAATGATTCTGGAACATTGGCATTATTGACATTATGAATGTTTTCAAATACGTGTAAAAGATTTATTAAATGATTCATACCTTTTTGAGAACATTCAGCCATATCCAGAATTTTGTAGGTACAATTTCACTACTATTAGGTTTCTCATTTATTCTGCTGTTTCAGAAGTGTGGCTTCATGCAATTTGCTTATTTGAATATGGCACTTTGAGGCCTCAAGCATACCATCAAGACACAGCAATGATGTTTAAATTCGTACTGTCAAGTAAGGCAGTGATGGCTGAAGTTTAATCACACAAGAATTATCATATGTCTGTTTCAATACTGTGTTTTGGTAGCAGCCTGGTACTTCAGACTCCAGTAAATTTTCTATATATAATTTTATTGTGACTGAGATTGTTTCCCTACACATTTCAGTTGGAAATACAAAATATTTCTAAGACTATAACCATACAGAATATGTTCAAGGTTTGTAATGGATTCTTTTGTTGTCATCCTGGCTGTTTTTCAGGTAGAATTTCCTTCAAATAAACAAAGGGGAAAATTCCTCCACTATTGTTGTGCTGCAGAGTTCAAATGCAAACAAGTGATGGGCAAAAAGCAAGTAAAGCAGGAAGGACAGGATGAAGAAAAGCAATTAATCAAAAAGTGCATTAGGAACCAAGTATTTTGGCTTGATGGCTTTGTAATAGCATGGTGAGAAAGAGAAAATGTTTGGTCAATTTTTCTTACACTGTCCTTTTCCTTCAGTATCAAGAAGGAAAGCTAACTTCTCTGAAAATTTTGACTGACATTTCCTCTCTAACATAGGTGGTAAGGGGAATCGGATTTCTCAGAAGTCCATGTTGCAGGGATATTGTGTAGTAGAAAAAATGGCCTTCTAACCAGCACTTACAGTGCTATATTGTAAGAGATTTTTTCCACTGTCTCACACAGCATTCTCAGAACAGAAACAGTTCAATAGAAAGTTCTATGGCATGAAATACATACTGTAATATATAGTATTGCAATTACTTGGAGAGTTATCATTATTTCACCCCTCAAAATGGAGGGATGTATCACACAGGCTTCTGCAAGGGTGACTTGAAAATCAAGTATTATCAATACTTAGATAATGGAATAGGTAGTAGTCATTACCTTTCATTGTAGAAACAGCAAACCAATCTCTGTTTAGACAATACTCAAATAATGGAAAAAACAGCCCCTAGAACATGTAATTCCAGTTAGTGATGGGAAGTGCAACAAAAAAAGTAAGAATGTGTCTTTCTTTAAGAACCAATATTAAACCCCTCATTTATGTATCTCTGAAGAGAAAACAAACCTTCATATATGGAAGCCTTGCTCATTTGGGAAGCAAGAGCATTCCTCATTTACTTCCAGATGTACTTATATGTGTTGTTCTCAAGGGAAATTCTAGAGGCAATTGAAAGTCCATTCCTGTAGCCCACAGCAATAGTACAGGGGTTTTTGTTGGTCGGTTGTTTTTTGTTGTTGTTGTTGTTATTTTTATGTTTTGTTGGGTTTTTTTAAGGAACACAGCATGGGCAGTATCTTTTTTCAAATCAAAGGGCCTCTGCAAGAATACAAGGTATGATGCAAACAGATTGTTGCATGGCTGTGCTCTAAAATACCTAACACTGATACAGTATGTACAATTAGGTTAGACACCTAGATTGTCCTAAATGAGTAACCCCAAATATTTCAAAGCTATGGTAGCTACACAACGTATCGGTTTCTTAGAGAGCAAAACTTGCTGTACTGTGTACATAATTCCACTGAAGCTCAATAGGATTTTGCATGTGATGAAAGACGCAAGAAACTACTTCCCTAAATAGTTCAAGATGCAACCTAATTATAGTCACAAAAACAAGCCCCAATTCTTTCTTCAAAGCTGTAGCTGAGTAAATTATCTCTGTGAAACTCCTTGTTGATTTTTCCTGTGCTTCATGAGTACAAATATTGTCCACATAGAAAACAAAAAAGGCAAACCCATGGCTGACACTGAAAACAGTGTACAGTGTGAGATAATGAGCATTTTATACTAAGAGACTACTTAATGGTGCTCAGCAGTGAGAATTCTGTGTAAGCAGTCGTATGGGGATTTAAAGTCCACTTTCTCTGAAGTAACTGGAAAACTTACATCGGACTTGCCTTTGTTAATAGACTTGTGCAAATTTGTATTTATGCCACATAATGCTTAAAAAAAGGTTTAAAGCAAGAGAAAAATGGCGTCTCAGCAGTATGGAGACAAAGGAATAGTTTTGTTGTATATCTATATCAACATATAGTCTCCGCATACCTACTGTTCAGCATACTTTGTGTATAAACCCATAGATTCTCTGTCTCCATTTTAGTAGGGTTGCAGTTTTGTCATAGAATACTTTTACCTACAGCATAATGCACGGAAAATCTCACAGTAAGAAAAGATGTGATACATTTCCGTATAGCAAGAATCTTTGTGACAGGTATCAGTAGAGTATACCTAGCTCTGATTACACGCAGTGGGCGTCTTATCATCCTCCCACTGTTTTTTAGTTTAATACCAGTCAAGTTTAAACCAGTCAAGTCTAAGGCAGGGGCATCTGAAAAATTTTGGAACGGTGAGGAAGTGAAAAAAGTCTCTTTTTACCCGAAAATTTTGAACTTCAACTGTTTTCAGCGTAGGGATGAATATTTCTCAAAGTCATGAGCAAGCTTTATGCGGATTTGACCGCTTTTGTGTTTGGGCAGTTTTAAAGAAAACCACGCTGTTGTTCACGGCCACCGCCGCTTTCACCTGAGCTTCCCTCGGAGCTCGTACCGTGGCGGGCAGCCTTGTAAGGGCTCGCTGCCACCTGCGCAAGGACTGCTCAGCGGCGGGGTCCTCCCGAGGACTCCCCCACAGAGGCAGCGATACCCGCACCTGAAGAAGGGGGTACCGCGAGCAGGTTTCACCTCGGCGGGGGCGGCAGGCCAGGGCCGACGGAGGAACACTTGTAACAGCCCTGTGGTACCAGCGCCTCCCCCTCACGCCCCCCGCGCCGAGGCGGTGTTGGGCGGGCGGGCAGAGGGAGGGGAGGGAAGGGAAGGGAGAAGCGTCCTCTCCTCTCCTCTCTGGGGCGCTTGCTGCGGTAGGCGGCCGCTCCTCTTCGCGGTGGTTCGTCTCCTCTGCCTCAGTAACGATGGTGTCCTAGCGAAGGATGATGACAGGGAGAGAAGAGGGACACAGCCGCCGCCGCTGCCGGGAGCCCTTGTCTCTTGCTCGCTTCCTTGGCGCTTCCCGGCTCCTGCTGCCGGGCTGCGCATCGTGCTGCCTTCCTGACGGGCGGCAGGGGGAAAGGGCGGAGGGGCGGCGATGGTATTATGGTGAGGGTTTTGTCCTCTCTAGGTACTCTGTCCCCAGCTGGGCAGGGCTTTTCTCTTTCTCCTGTCTTCTTCCTCACCACGCACGCTGCCGGACGAGGCCGGCCGGGAGCGGGAGCAGCCACCGCCACCGCCGCCTGAGGGGTCCCTAACCATGTCGAGCAAGAGCAGGAAGAGCAAGGAGCAGGGGAGAGTGACCTTCCCTCCACAGAAGGAGGAGGAGGATGAGGGGGCAGAGGAAGAGGAGCAGCAGCGCCGGCGCCGCGGCTGGAGAGGCATCAATGGGGGGCCGGAGCCCCCTCCACCACCTCAGAGAGCCGTTAAAACGTTCCGGGAGCCCTACGGCTACTACCCGCCACAGCCCTTCGCCAGCACCATGTAAGTCGGGGCAGGGTTAAAAGGGTGCTGGCAGGCAACTTTCCAGGAGTAGCCGTGGGTGGCCGGCCGCCATCTCCCCGGCAAGTTGCGGCGCTCGACCCGGGGAAGCGACGCCGGCTGCGGGGCGCCTCGCACCGTCCTGCCGAGCCCGGGAGCTCGGCTCGCCCGGCCTGGCAGAGAACGGGGTGAGCGGTGGCGGCTTGCAATGGGCTGAGGTGCAGGGACTTCGGAGAAAGCGCCTTGAGGGGATAGTCCGGTCTCTACCTGCCCTCTTCCCCCCCTGCTGCCGCCTCCCCAACCTCTCGGCTTCGCTCCTTCGAAGCGAGGCGGTGACAGCACCTAGCGGGAAGCAGGTAGGGGTCCCCGGGCGCTGGGGCGTAAGGCATTACAGCTCTTCCTTTGTATTTTTTCCCCTTTTTCTTCTCCTGGCTACTACCATAGCTGCCGAGAAAAACTAATTATTGACTCGGCTGAGGCTTAGAGAGCCCACTGCACCCTTTTGCACTAGCAGTGCTAATGCATTTTTTTTTTTTTTTTTTTTAAATCCAAGCTGTGGGAATCCCACATTCCCCACAGAAATACAGAAATCAAGAAGGACACCTGTGCAGAAAAGCCTCAGTTCCTGAGATGTCTTGTCCTGTTTTATGTTGTCTTTGGAAATTTCAGTTTGTTGGTTTTTAAAATGCTGTTTATATACATATATATACACATAAAAATCCTGACCGATGTTAACTTTTTTTCTTTTTTTTTTTTTTTTTTGCCTCTGGCTTACAAAATGTAGGTTGTTCATAATTTATTAACCTGTTCTTGTAACACACTGAAATCTATCATAGACTTACTTCTGAGGGTCCCTTGAGGATTTTATACTTTCAGGACAGTATTTAGTCCTTCATTAAGTTTTCTAATTACCACATAAAAAACACTTTGAGTTTTAAGGTAACATATTCAGCATTTGTAGAAAAAGCCATCGTTAAAATTGCCCTAGAGACAACCATAAAGTATAAAAATAATTAAAGTAGTGCTTAGAATGGGGTAACCACAAATAAAAATGATTTTTACCACCCCAGGGTAGAAATTCTTCACATATATTCTGTACCCAGCAATCCAGACTTAAAGTGTGGGAGTCTTTCACATGTCTTCAGCTGTCTGAAAGTTAGCTGCCTTAAGTAATTTGTCTAGGCTCCCTGTGTAGTTGATGGGATGAGAGAGAAAATAACAGTAGGGAAGGCAGCATTGTCATTTGTCTTCTTTCTTGAGGTGCCTGCCTTTCTCTGTTCACCATAAAAAGAGCCTAGAGGATTAGTTTAGACTCACTTTATATTTAGACAGCTGAAGCTAGCTCAGATGAATTGTAACCTATGAGTCTTAAACTTCTGGGTCCCTTTTAGGTTAGTGTCCTCCTAGAACTGCTAGCATATTCCTGTCTTTAAGAAACAGGTGCTATGCCACCAGGGAATAAAACTGGGGTTCAGTTTGCACAGCTATAGGCATTTGAGCCTGGAGCAAGTTCTGTCTGTTGGAATTGCTTCCTGGCATATAATTCTTGTGACCCTGTCCTGGGAGTCTATGACAGCGGTGATTGCAAGACGCTTTTTGTCAGGTCAACTGTCAAAAGGGCTGACATTTATTCCTGTAAGAGGAGTGTATTGAACTGCCAGGTCATAGAGGGAAAAGACCCACAACTACTATTTCCCTTGTTATATGCCTGCATTCATCCTTGACATTAACAGTGGGTTTTTTTCTTCTGGAGTAACATTTTGTGTTTGGTGCTAATGCATAAAATCAGTGTATGTTAAAGAAATATGAGTATCAGTTTGTTCCATAATACACTCAGATTGACACATGTAAAGCTTTAGTGTGTGCAAAGTGAGTATGAGACTATTTGACTGGAAGAATTTGTAGTCCAAATATTCAGTACTGACAAAAAGTGCGAGGGGAAAGAGGCAGAAAGATGTCAAGTAGTGTGCACAAGAAGATGCACTTAGCTGGTATAGAAATGTCTTCATTCTGAAACCTGTAACCAGTGCAAGGTACCAGTCAATGTACAGCTGACTCCCACCTGTGCTAAATATTTCTGGAAAAATAATTAACCTCAGATTCCCACTAAGACTGCAGACTGGATCTAATACTTGTTTCACAATATGTCCCAGTGGGAAAAACATAGACAAAAATTGTAAATTAAATGTAGTAGGCATTGGGTGCTTGGTTTCCTAAGTCTCTGTAAAAATTGTAGCTTAGTTTCCTGAGTGGAATGACAGAACACAAATAAAGGACTGTAAAAGGAGCTTTAAAATTCTTTGCTGCTGCAGCACTGTTTGCTGTATTTGTTCTTTCCTGGTGAGATATTTGCCTTTTCTGTGTATAGATGTACTCATGTCACCAAAGTATAGCCCTTTTTTCCCACAGGAATTCAGATGCTCAGTATTTTTTGTTGAGGAGTTAATGAAGAGTAATTGTCGGAAAAAGATCTGCATAGTTTTTGGAGTGGGGGGGGGGGGGGGGGGGGGGGAAGGAACAAGCTAAGTGTGTGTACACCTCCCCCAATACCTCTTTGTGTTTTGTTCCATTTTTTGACTAATTCTTTCCAGTTCAGAGCCAGAGCTTCTGTGAGCTGAGATGAGGGCATTTTGGATGATGGATTATATCATTTCAAACCAGTGGGAGAGTATAGACTTGAGTCAGATTTTGCAGCTGGCCTGATTTATGTTCTGCTGTTCAGCTGAATTAGCCAATTAGCCTCTCTTCTGGAAAGCCCAGGCAGTTCTTCACAGAAGGGAGAAGGAAACTCGTTTAATACATTTTAGATTTGCTGCAGGGATTCCCAAATTGGGTGGAACATGCGCAAGCTTCCATGCAAGCATACATGAACGTGCACTATTTTTACCAGTGGAGAAACAAATTTACCAGCAGTCTCTTTGGCACTTGGTTGCAGCAGAGCTTGGAGGGATATCAAAGCCTTCATTTGGGAGAGTCGGCGAGGTTGGGGCGTGGGGAGGTTGCCCCTCTAACCCTGCCTGTCATCCTGCACAGGGCCAGGAGCTGCTACCTCCCATAGAACAGCTCAGTCTTTTCCTGTGATGGTAACAAAGCAAGTGTCTGAGACCATTTAGTTTAAGAGATCTCAGGAGTCATGAGCTAAAATGCTGCTCATATGTATGTGCATGTCTGAGCACTTACTTTTTTGTAAGGCTTTAATTTTAAAACTGGGACTTCAGAGGCTACTTTTGGCAGAAAAGGCACAGTCCACATCTGTGCAGCTGCTGACTGATGTTGTCACTATTAAATGTGTGTGTGCATCGCTGTTTCTGTGATGTACTTACCTGGCTATAATCACTGGACTGCATTTCCTTTTCAGGGCTAGAAAGGAATCAAGATCAATAGAGTTGTACTGCAGTAAACCTCACAAGTTTACTGCAGTGGGGTAAACTTGTAAGTTATTAATGCTCTCTTTTATTGCATTTAATATTTCAGGGAGAATAACAGCCTGTTCTTTAGTACAGATGTTAGAAAATTTCTCTATGGATCAGGGAAGGCCCAGAATGAAACCCCTGTTTCTCCAGCTTCTCTCCTTTTCTTTTAAAATTGCTTATGCAGTTTGCTGTGTTAAAAAAATTGACTTAGAAACAAGATTATAAAACTTTTGAATTGCTGTTTTTGAGATAATGAGCAGCAGAGCACAAGAAATTCTTAGGTCAATTGTTTGACCCACATTTTTGTCCTGCTGCTGCAATTCTGAAAGTTTGAATGTGAAAAGTTATAGATAGTGTAACAGAGTAGAAATCTGGAATTGAAACAATCCATGGTAGAAGCAGAGGTATCATTGTACTTATTCCAGTCCTTTGCAGCTGCAAGGCTGCTCAAATCTGTAGCCTTGTATGTAGGAACAGCTCTTCCCAGGCAGCAATATGACTCTGTGTAAGGTCACCGTAAGTGCGCAGAGTGCAAAACACAAGAAAGCAAGTTGCCATTGCTTGTTTAGTGGAAATTAAAAAAAAAAGTGTAATTGCACATACGAAGGTTATACATTTTAGATTAATATAAGGTAAATGTAAATATGTTATAATGTAGGATAGGTTTTTGTGTCTTATGACATCACCTGGTATGTAATGAATCAATTAGTTTTTCAGTGTGTATATAACATTGCTGTATCTGAAAGCTTGTGATACTACTCATTAGGTAAAGGTCTTGAAAGGTGGTGCTCTTTAGGAGCCGTGGCCTCACTAATATGAGAGTTCTCCCGTGCAAAGCTGAAATGGAAGTCTCCTGTTTTCATATTATTCTACAAGGGGCTGACTTAGGGTCATGTCACATCTTGGTTAAGTGTTAATTGTCTTGTTGTGAGTTACATTTGTTTACAGATATCACTGAAGTTTTTGAGGGTTTGCTTAAGTATGAGGCAATGAACTAAACTTAAGCTGGCAAATGGACAAAGGTAGCAGTACAGTTAGGAAATATAACTTGAGACCATCCTTGGTTTATACTGATGAATGAATGATTCTAAAGATAGGTGTTTCTGAAGTTCTTTCTTCTTGCTGATGAAGCTCTTCGGTTCCTCAAAAGAACTGCCTAACTGGTGCATGCTTAGAACCAAATGAGCGTGTCCAGATTTGGTGGAATTGGTGTACTTAAGTTAATGTGATTGCTTTTGTCCAATTCCATCCTTCTTATTTGTGTTGAGCAACAGAGGCTTGAGGCTCCTTACAGAGGCAAGGTTGAGAATATGAACTTTAAAGGCTTTAGGAAGTAGAAAACAAATAATTAATGCACTTTCAGTTCTCTTTTAATCATAAATCTAATATATTTAGAGATGTAACTCTAAATACAACAACTTGAGATTTTGTTGTTTTTTTTTCAGTTGGCAAATATTGCATATAAAATGTGCTGAAAACTGTTAAATAGTTTAAACTAAAATTTTAACAATATTCTTCATGCTTTTGGATAGTTAAAAAATATAATATGTAAGAAGAGGAGGGCAGAAAATGGAATAGGAGACCTTGTACTTGATGCTTCTTGCATGCGGTACTCTGACCAGAGCTGTGCTGGCTTCAAGGCCTTCGAATTAGCTGAGGGAAAAGGGGAAGAAGAGAGAAGGTATATGGATGAACCTAACAGTCTTCTGGCTGTGTGGTGCTGTACAAGATGTTTTGCTTTCTATCTTTTTGGGAGGTTTGACAGAATTTTCATCACTAAAATGCAGAGTCAATTTCACCTTTATTTTGAGAAGATTCTGCAGTCAGTTCAAATATATACTTTCTGTCACAAGATTTATAGCTAAGGATATCTTCCTTATTGGGAAGATATTCTAATGGAACACCTTTGGAAGGTTATATCTCTTTTTAAGGAAGTCAGATGAATCACCTCAGTCAGACAGTAGGTTTTGAAAGGAAGGTAGAGAAAACAGAAAGAAAGTGTTATATATTTTTATTTTTTCAGAATATTTTTAAGTATAAGGTAAAGTATATTGGTTTATATTTCATTAAAGATGAGGTTCTGGATAGCAGTTTAGAGTCTTCTTAAATCAAGAAGTCAGCATGAGTCAATTTGTTCTTTTTTACTTTTTCAATACCCATACTTTATTTCATAACATTACAGTAAACAAATATATCCTGTAGCTATACGTTTTTAGATGTGGAGGAAGACTAGAAATGCAACAGCGTAGCAGGCAACAATATCTTTTTTAAAAAGTAACTATGAAAAGACAGTACTTGTTGCTTTACTTACTATTTTGCTGGGGAATAAGGCAACAACCTGTGCCTGTTTACTGTGTACACTCTGGGCTCAAGTCTTTATGTCTGAATACTCCCAAATGTAAAATATGCCCGAGCTTGAAAACATTAAATCAATTTTGTGTTTAACAGGCTCAGATCCTGTCTGTTGTACAGCCTTTTTTCATGGAGTTAAAGTAGTACAATTTTGGCACATATTTCAAAGTAAATGCCAATTAGCATTGCTGACACTGCAGTGCCACCCAGGTCATTTCTGGTATTTCAGAAACACCAAGCACAGATCAAAATGTAAAAAGATCAAATGCTTCCTCCCAGGAGAGACCTGCCTTGGTAATAAGTATTACAAATCTCTTCAAGTGGTCTGCAACAGAACTGCGTTAACAGAAATGCTCAGAAGATGGACTACCTGTTAAGATATCTGTAGCTGTGATAAAGTGATTACAATTTTATGTTTGGTTTAATTTATTACAACTGATGCAGGTAGCTAGGAGGTCAGACATATTCTTACAGTCTCAGTGGAATTAGAAAGCTGTTAGGGCTGACACTGCTGCATATGGGGAAATTCAGTGATGTCAACGGGTGTATTTAGTGCAGTGGTAATATTGCTAAGATCATTGTAAAAAAAAATCACATGCACAAAAAAAAAACCACCTACATTTAAGAGGCTGTTGCTCTGGTGGTGGGTTTGAACCTGCAGCAATTAGTATATGCAGCTTTTGAAGCTGCCCATGCAGGTTCCACTAGGTTCTCTTAAACAAACAGCCTTTGTGTGTGTCAGAGGTGTGTGTGGCATTTTTCCCTTGGTTCTGTCCTTCTCCAGACTGATGGGGTTTGCTTAAAAAGGGCTGTTTAGTATTTTGCTTTGCTCTCAGCGTTCATTAGATGGACCCACATCTCTCCTAATGCACATTAACTGGCTTTTGCGTTGAGGGTAGAAGGATCAATTTCCTCTTCAGTTTTTCTCTAGCCTTCTGTTCTCGTTTCTGAGTTTCTCACCAAAGTGAATAAACTAATTTTCACAATGCTTTTGTGAAATGGCAGCAAACTGTCTTTTTTCTATAGATCATGGACAAAGGCTTATAGGACTTAAGGAGCAAATTTGAAATTTAGAAGGCCTTTTTTTTGTCTCTGTATAACATACATACATACATATATATATATATGTATTCAAAACACACCCTCCATTAACTCGTATATTTTTGATCAGCTGCCCTGGTATCTCTGTGCCCATCAAATCATCTCCAGTGATCTCTATCCCTTGGGGTACTGGATTAACTGATAGGAGCTATAGCCTGAGCTGGCTTAGAAAGTAAAGGGAGGTGGCTGATGTTTGCAGAAGGCAGTGAGGGAAGATTATGGTATCTCTTGTACCTTTCTACGCCTTTAGCCTCTGTTCTGATAGGCAAAATGCTTTTCTTCTTCACCCAGCTGTGACCACTTCAGCCTGATCCTATCTATTCTGTTGTTTCAGACCTCACCAGGCAGTTGTTTCTTGCTGTTTTCTTCAACAAGGTAGTGTCTGCTCCTCAACCTCTCATCCTAGGTCCGTTTTCTTTGTAATTCCTTGTTTCTCTTCTCTGAAGCTCATTTTCCCCCTCTAGTTTCCTTAGCTAGATCCATCTCAGCATCTGATTTCTCTGGTATTTCAGCCCATTTCTGTTTGCCTTCCGTTGTTCTCAGCCAATAGCTTCACTGGTTCATAGTTCCAGTTTCTATGTTTTCTGAATTAGCTTGTTCACTCTTTCTTTTCTCCTGTTCCCCTTCTCTTTCCTCTCTCTTTCTGCTTTTGAAACCAGTTTTTGAGGTGAGTTCACAGGCTCCCTGGCTCTCAGGACCTTTTCCAAATCTCTCTTTGCTACGCCTGTTTTTTCTTTGCAGCGCAGCCCACCATTCCAGTTTTCATTTTCATTCAGTACCTCTTTGACTTTCCCTTATTTTTTTTTTTATTGTATTACAAGAATGCATAAAGGCTTTTAAAAATATGTATATACTCATGTGATGACATTAGATAGCTTCTTCCTTTCAGTTCCTGGAATGGTAGATATATAATAGAGTATAGTACTAATTATTATTGCAAGTAGTATAGGAGATGTGATTTTATTTTATATGTATGCTGAAGTGAGTTGGGAGGGAGTTCTGAAGTGATATTTTGCATAAAGTAAGGAAAAAGGAAAAAAAAAAGTAAGATCTTGTCCATGCTAATGGACCAGAAATGGTCTGTGGCATTGAACCTGTAAGTGTCTTTAGACTGCAGACAAGCAAGCACGAAGGCAGAAAGATCACATTAAAAAATACTTCTTGTCAATAGATGAGTAAATTACACGGGACAAAAGTCATTATTGTTATAGCCACAGGAGAAGAGGAAGCTACAAATAACCAACATAGTGAAATTCCGAGAATTTAAAAAAAAAACCTTTTTGTTTTCTCATTAGGTACATTGAAGAAAGTCCATCTCTGAGACGTATGACTATGATGAGGGAAAAGGGAAGGCGACAGGCCATTAGAGGCCCAGCATTCATGTTCAACAACAGAGGCACCAGTCTTACGGCTGAAGAGGAGCGCTTTCTAGATGCAGCGGAGTATGGGAACATACCTGTGGTGCGCAAAATGCTGGAGGAGTCAAAAACACTCAATGTCAACTGTGTTGACTACATGGGTCAAAATGCCTTGCAGCTTGCTGTAGGGAATGAACATTTGGAAGTGACAGAGCTTCTATTAAAAAAAGAGAACTTGGCACGGATTGGAGATGCCCTGCTGCTTGCGATCAGCAAGGGTTACATTAGGATAGTGGAAGCAATTTTGAATCATCCTGGGTTTTCAGTAAATAAGCGACTGACTCTGAGCCCCTGTGAGCAGGAGCTCCAGGATGATGATTTTTATTCCTATGATGAAGACGGTACCCGCTTTTCTCCAGATATCACTCCCATAATTTTAGCTGCTCACTGCCAAAAATACGAAGTTGTGCACATGCTATTGATGAAAGGAGCAAGGATAGAAAGACCTCATGATTATTTCTGCAAATGTAATGACTGTACAGAGAAACAAAAGCATGATTCTTTTAGTCACTCTAGGTCAAGAATAAACGCATACAAAGGACTAGCCAGCCCAGCTTATCTGTCCCTCTCCAGTGAAGATCCAGTACTCACTGCTCTAGAACTCAGCAATGAACTTGCCAAGTTGGCCAACATTGAAAAAGAATTCAAGGTAATGGCATTTGGTGTTTTTGTTATTATTTTAAAGTTGCTGCTACTTCATGAAATCCTTAGATACTTTAAATTATTTCCTGTGTCTTTACTTCTTCCATTGCAAATGCTTTCATGATATTTATTGTCTCTTTTGCTCTTGAATATGAGGTTTTAACACGTAAGTCTTAAAAAAAGATAGTATTTAAATGAAATGAAATTGCTTTTGCACCTACTGTGTACAGGGAAAACTGGAAAAAGGGATAGTGTGTGTTCTGATAAACTCATAGCAGATGAAAACCAGTTTTGATTGCTGTAGCAAAGATCAGTTTTAGGTACAAATGCTGAATAATGTAAGTGCAATAAGCAAAAAAGTTACTCTTTCCTTAAGCATACTGCAGTATTGATCTTATTCCCTCTTTCATATTTGGACTAATTTTTAGTGGTGTCTAAATTGTTAAAAGTACAGGAAGTGGAGGTTTTGATTCACCTTTTAAAAATGTCTCTTATTCAAAGTCAGCTGTTAGACTGCTAACAGGTGTAGGTGCTGTTATCTGGTTTTGAGCTGTATCTGATTTTGTATGTCAGTGCCCTGACTCTTCTCTATATTTCAGCATCTCCATCAGACAATTAATGACTTAGTTAACTGTTGCCCAGTTCTTTTTTTAATGGTTTTGAAGTTTTTTTTTAATACCTTGAAGTACCCACCTTCTCTCTTGCCTGTCCTCTTCCCCTTCCCCCCTGTCACCTCAACCAAACCCTGCCAAGAAAAACCAAACCCCAGTATACTGCATGTAATAAGAAAAGCTCAGCTTGGGGAATGATAGATTGCTCTCAGTGGGCAGTAATGGTTAACAGCACTGTGTTCTGCAGTGTTGGGTACTACTTGTTTGTTTAATATCATCATAAACGATCTGAGAGAGGCAAAAGATGCGTTAACCTTTTGCTAACACTATGGAGTACTCAGAATAGGTATACCACCACCTGGAGAAATACAGACAGAAATTATTAAAGTGAACTATACGAAGAGAGGAAGGAACAGTTTTAAAGTCCTGAGAAAGAGCAGCTCCAGATCTGGCTGAGTGATTTAAAATGTGGTTTTAAAATGAAGTTTCAGTGCTGAGAAGGATTCATGTATTATACCACACACTAACAAAGTATAAAAGTCAGCTTAAACCTTTCTTCTCCTTCCTTTGCTGAAGGAACCCACTCATGCCATGCTCTGTATTGTGTAATTTGGCATGTGGATTGAGTACTTCCTCAATGTATTTATGTAGGACTGTAGGAAAAATGTCAGTTTTTAATTTTTTCTCTGCTGAAAATATACCATATTGAAAGTACTGAAAGTTCTGTGAAAGCTCTTTGTGAACATAAAATGGAAGAATTAGAAAATTTCACCATATGCACAGAGCCTGTTGGCTTGTGGGCTTCACACAATAACTACAGTTATGTTCCTCATTTACAGACCATTATAGAGGATTAAATCTCTGATGTATATAATAACTGTCTTATTTCCCACTGATTCCTTTTCAACTAGGCCAACAACCTGAGAATCCCAGGGTTTCCAGAATCTTGTGCCCAAGATGGAAGTTAATGTGTTTTCTAAATAATGTCTCAGTGGTTGTGGATACAAACCTTCTTTCTTTGTTTCTCTGCCCTTGTTTTCTCCTGCAGTTTATGGAAAGAACTTTTCATCTGGGTTGTACCTTAGAAACAATACCATCCTTTTTTTTTTTTTCTTTCTTTGTAATACTGCATAGAAATTTTGTTATTATACCTGTGTTCAGAAACACTGAAGGGCTTATGGACTCAATTTAAGCAGTACATAACTTCCTCGGAACCCAAAATACAATCTCTGCCACCAAAAGCTAAATTAAGGCAAGCTGTATCATGTTTTTATAAGGGAAGGATGCAGATGATTAAAACTCAATGGAAAAATTTCAGTAAAAACATAAATTCATGGAAAGCTTTTGTGACATGAATACAATTCAATCAGGGAAAAACAAAAGGTTGAAATTTTGCAGGAGAAAAGCAATGAGTTTTGCTTGAACTTTTCATTTCAAACCAGAATTGAAAAAAAAAAAAACCACCACCCCCCCCCCCCCAAAAAAAAAAAAAAATCTTCAGGTTTTTAAAATGTGAAAATATTCTGGTTTTCAATTTTTCTTTTCTTCATGGGCTTGTTTTGGTTTTTTGTTTGTTTTTTTTTTTTTCCCCTCTCAACTGTTTAGCCCCTAGTCTGGGATGACTAAGAACAAAATAAGAGAAATCTACTTTTTTCAGAGATTTGAGTATCTTTTTATAGTACTTATACAGCTGCTAACTGCATAAGATAATTTCATTTGGGCACCTATAGTAGAAATTGTTCCTGGCTTCCTGCAAGCATGGAAAGTCCAGCTTCTCATCAGCCTCAAAACATGCCAGTGAAAGATTTGTTCTCCTCATTGACCTCACATCTGTCTCTCTTCCTTGTGATTTTTATGTGCCTTCGGGAACTCTTTCTGTTTCTACCAAGCCTGGTAGGAGAGTTGCTTGTTTTCCTCTGGCATCAATGGTTGGTTGCCCTTCCTGGGGAGATGGAAGTGGAAAATGAGGGAAGGAGTAAAAAGAAGAGGCAAGGAATTTTTTAGCATCACCATTAAACAAAATCTGGGAAGGTCTGTAATTGCAAGTCTGATGAGAAGACCATGTATTCCACCGGGGCTGTGGGGAGGTACAATGGGGTGTTCATGGCATGGGTGTAATACAAGATGCTGCACTGAGGGCACTGAGGACTGTAAAGACAGGTCAAGGAGAAAACAAACAGCACATGTCTGTCTTACAGAACTACTTAATTGTAAGAGCTGGCCACATTTGATATAAATCTGATTTGTAACTGTCGGTTCAGAGCTTTCTTTTCTACAGGTATGTTATCTGAATGTGCTTTGTCATATCCCAGAGGAGAAGGCTCTAGTCCAACTTTTGCACTCCCTACAAGGCAGAATGACTGATAGACTTCCGGTGCACTTTGCTTTAGGATCACCCCTGGAGATACTTAAGTATTCTAATCAAATTCTATCTATATCACACCACCAACCAGAAATGTTTCAAGGAAAATGGACAAAACAGTTCATCTCCCACAAAAAACTGACAAATCTGTCTAAAGGAACTAATGGTGATATTCATGATTTATTCTTAGTAGCTATGGTGCATTAAGGTCTGTACATCTCATAAGCATGCTTGCAGCAATACACCTCCTCGGACGTGGAGCACTTATACAGAAAATACTTTCCTAGGTGGTTTTCCCACAGAGAAAGAATACACCTGAGGGCAAAGCTTCCTGGTAAATACTTGCTAAATTGTACTTCACATTTTTTGCATATGCAAAGTCCACTCTGCCTCTGTGACTTACGGTTTACACTAACAAATGTTTGTGTGAAAACTAGAGTTTACACAAGTGTATTAGAAATGTGGGAAGGCGGCTTAGGACATTAATTCATGACAATCAATTTCCTGTGAATAATAAAAAAAAAAACCTTGTAAATTGCATGGATTTTTTTTTATTATTATTTGTTGTTTTTTTTTATTTTTCCCTTAGGAGTGAGGAGAAAAGATTCAAAGAAATCAGTGAACCTTGATTTTTCCTGGAAGGTAAAAGTTGTGTAGCCAAGAATAAGTATTGAAAATGAGTACAAGTAGATGAGGAAGCTGGAGTCCTAAAGATCGTTTCGATTCCCTTTTCATTCTCAAGCTTCCTTACTTCCTACTCCTTTGTGAAATCCTTGTTCCAAGCTCCTCTTGCTCTTTTTCATCTTCCGTGCTAGCTGCTATCACACCAAATTTCAGTCTCTTAAAGCAGTTGATTAGCTTCTTTCCTGTTAGGTCTTTAGGGGTGGTTTTTTATGTAGTAGAGATAACTAGAGAGAAAGCAGCACTGCTGATGAAGTCCTGTGTCTAATATGAAAACTAGAGTTCTGCTTCACTCTAAACTTCTTCACCAATTTTGGTATTTACAAGGGCTTTTATAACCAACGTGTCTGATCAGAAAGTGTTTTCAAACTGTATTAAATGTGCTGGCTTGATTCCATTTTTTTGTTGAAAAGGACAAAACCTGTTAAGCTAGTGTCCTGGGTTCAGCAATAGCAGTCATTTTTCTCCTTCTTAGTAGCTGGTGCAGTGCTGTGGTTTTGACTTTCAGCCTGGGAACAGCACTGATAACACCGATGTTTTCAGTTGTTGCTGAGTAGTGTTTACTCTGTCTGAGTCTCATGCTCTGCCAGGGACAGGGGGAGGCCGGGAGGAAGCAGAGACAGGACACCTGACCCAAACTGACCAGAGAGGCATTCCATACCACAGCACGTCATGCCCAGTATATAAACTGGGGGCAGTTACCTGGAAGGGCAGATCTCTGCTTGGGTCAGGCTGGGTATTGGTTGGTGGGTGGTGAGCGGTTGTATTCTTTCCCTTGTTATTTCCCTTATCATAATTATTATTGGTGGCAGCAGCAGTGGTTTTGTGTTATACCTTAGTTACTGGACTGTTCTTATCTCAGCCCATGGGAGTTACATTCTTTTGATTCTTCCCCTCATTTCTCTGGGAACTGGGGGAGGAAGAAGGGAGGATTGAGTAAGTGGCTGTGTGGTTCTGAGTTACTAGCTGGGCTTAAACCATGACAGTTCTTTGTGGTGTCCAGGGTGGGGCTCAA
This sequence comes from Pezoporus occidentalis, assembly GCF_034315485.1. Classification (NCBI taxonomy): domain Eukaryota; kingdom Metazoa; phylum Chordata; class Aves; order Psittaciformes; family Psittacidae; genus Pezoporus; species Pezoporus occidentalis. Next base: position 50,979 of record NW_026914975.1, read on the forward strand.
CAGGTCGAGGTAATGACAGATCTGGCCAGAATGTGTCTAATCATATTTGTGATAAGCATTCATTTTTTTTGGATTAATAGCAACTTGTCACAACGCTGATTTATTTGCTCTCAAAGTTTTGCTCTTGATTGCTCTCAAAGTTTTGCTCTTGATCTCAGTTTCAGCATGTTGTCCCTTACTTACAACTGGTATTTGCTGTTTTAGTGTTTATCAGCTGGGGGCCCTAGGCTAAAGTTCTCGTTTTGCTGTACTTTATGATAATGACTTGTAATACAATAGACTCATTGGTCATGAAACTGGTCTGGCTTGCATTCCCAGTGTGGTCATCACCTCTATACTTTGGGAGGTATATAATGGAAGTGTTCAGTAATCGTGCATCTTTTTTTCCCTCCTTGGGTTGTCAGCTTGTAAAGGAGACATACCCTTACGCCCCCTGCTCCCCCACCAGACTATATACAACATCATTTGAGAGTTGTGAAGATTTTGAATGGCCTTTGGATACCCTCTGTGTGAACTGAAGAAGAGAACAAAGGTCAAGGATGATCATCCCATGAAAGCTGCGGCTTCAGTCTCTGGTGAGCAGGTTCCCAGACGGACTGGAAGAAATTATTTTACTCCAGCTCGTGTGATAAAGAATACTAATCCCTTTCTACAAGATGTAAGTGACCAGTATTGTGATCACTATTAGAGGGGCCCTGCCTTCAGCTGGGTGGAGGTAGGGGACAATCGGATTGAACTGTGTGGGTCAGATGGCCTGGCACACCAGTCCCACAGAAGTATAAAGCTCTAGTAGATACCGGTGCACAGTGTACCTTGATGTCATCAAGCTGTCAAGGGTGGAATCCATTTATATTTCTGGAGTGACAGAGTTGACTGAACGGGAGGCTGAAATCAGCCTGACTGGAAGGAAGTGTCAAAAGCACCCTATTGTGACTGGTCCAGAGGCTCCATGCATCCTTGGCATAGACTACCTCAAGAGAGGGTACTTCAAAGACCCAAAAGGGTACTGATGGGTTTTTGGTATTGCTGCTTTGGAGACAGTGGAGATTAAGCAGCTGTCTACCTTGCCTGGTCTCTCAGAGGATCTTTCTGTTGTGGGTTTGGTGAAGGTTGAAGAACAAGTGCCAATCATGACCACAACAGTGCACTGATGGCAATATTGCTCCAACCGAGACTCCCTGATTCCCATCCATAGGCTGATCTGCAGACTGGAGAGCCAAGGAGTGATCAGTAGGACCCACTCACCCTTTAATAGCCCCCTGTGACCAGTGCAAAAGTCTAGCGGAGAGTGGAGACTAACAGTAGACTATCGTGGCCTGAATGAAGTCACACCACCATTGAGTGCTGCCGTACTGGACATGCTAGAACTTCAGTATGAGCTGGAGTCAAAGGCAGCCAAGTGGTATGCCACAACTGATACTGCCAATGCATTTTTCTCAATTTCTTTGGCTGCCAGAGTACAGGCCACAGTTCACTTTTACTTGGAGAGGCATCCAGTACATGTGGAACTGACTGCCCCAGGGGTGGAAACACAGCCCTACCATTTGTCACGGACTGATCCAGACTGCACTGGAACAGGGACAAGCTCCAGAACACCTGCAATACATTGATGACATTATCATGTGGGGTGATACAGTGGAAGAAGTTTTTGAGAAAGGGAGGAAAGTAATCCAAATCCTGCTGAAAGCCGGTTTTGCCATAAAATGGAGTAAGGTCAAGCGACCTGCACAGGAGATTCAATTTTGGGGAATAAAATGGCAGGATGGACGTTGTCAGATCCCCACAGCTGTGATCAAAAAGATAACAGCAATTTCTTCACCAACTAGTAAGAAAGAAACACAAGCTTTCTTGGGTGCTGTGGGGCTCTGGAGAATGCACATCCCAAATTACAGTTCAATTGTAAGCCCTCTCTATCATGTGACTCAGGAGAAGAATGATTTTAAATGGGGCCCTGAGCAACAGCAAGCCTTTGAGCAAATTAAACGTGAGATAGTTCATGCAGTAGCCCTTGGACCTGTCCAGACCGGGCCAGATGTAAAAAATGTACTGTACACTGCAGCTGGGGAGAACGGTCCTACCTGGAGCCTCTGGCAGAAAGCTCCAGGGAAGACTCAAGGTCGATGCCTCGGCTTTTGGAGTTGGGGATATAAAGGATCTGAGGCCAGCTATACCCCAACTGAGAAAGAGATACTGGCAGCCTATGAAGGGGTTTGAGCTGCTTCGGAAGTGATTGGCACTGAAGCACAGCTCCTCCTGGCACCCCGGCTGCCCGTGCTGGGCTGGATGTTCAAAGGCAGGGTCTCCTCTACACATCATGCAACTGATGCTACATGAAGTAATTGGGCTGCACTAATTACACATCGAACTCAAATAGGAAATCCCAGTCATCCAGGAATTCTAGAAGTCATCATGGACTGCCCAGAGGGCAAAGATTTCAGAATGTCACCAAAGGAGGAAGTGATGCATGCTGAAGAGGCCCCACCATATAATCATCTGTCAGAAAGTGAAAAGCAGTATGCCTTGTTTACTGATGGGTCTTGCCGTATTGTGGGAAACCATCGGAGATGGAAGGCAGCTGTATGGAGTCCCCAGCGAGAAGCTGCAGAAACTGCTGCAGGAGAGGGTGAATCAAGTCAGTTTGCAGAGGTGAAAGCCATCCAGCTGGCCCTGGACATTGCTGAACGAGAAAAGTGGCCAGTACTTTATCTCTATACTGACTCATGGATGGTGGCAAATGCCCTGTGGGGGTGTTTGAAGCAATGGAAGCAGAGCAACTGGCAACGCAGAGGTAAACCCATCTGGACTGCTGCACTGTGGAAAGATATCGCTGCCCAGGTACAGAACCTGGTGGTGAAGGCACGTCATGTAGATGCCCATGTACCCAAGAGTTGGCCCACTGAGGAACACCAGACCAACCAACAAGTGGATAAAGCTGTTAATATTGAAGTGGCTCAGATGGGCTTAGATTGGCAACATAAGGGTGAATTATTTTTGGCCTGGTGGGCCCAAGACAGTTTAGGCCATCAGGGCAGAGATGCAACAGAGATGGGCTCGTGATCGAGGGGTGCACTTAACAATGGGCACTATTGCCCAGGTTATTCATGAGTGTGAAACATGTGCTGCAATTAAGCAAGCTAAACAGTTAAAACCTCTTTGGTATGGAGGATGATGGCTGAAGTACAAATACGGGGAGGCCTCGCAGATTGATTATATCACACTCCCACCAACCTGCCAAGGCAAGCACCGTGTGCTTACCATGGTGGAGGCAACCACTGGATAGCTGGAAACATACGCTGTGCCCCATGCCACTGCCCGGAACACTATCCTGGGCCTTGAGAATCAGATTTTGTGGTGACACAGCACCCCAGAGAGAATTGAGTCAGACAATGGGACTCATTTCTGGAATAACCTGATCGGTATTTGGGCCAAAGAGCATGGCATTGAGTGGGTATATCACATCCCCTACCATGCACCAGCCTCTGGGAAAATCAAACAGTACAATGGGCTGTTAAAAACTACACTGAGAGCAATGGGTGGGGGAACTTTCAAGCATTGGGATACACACTTACCAAAGGCCACCTGGTTGGTCAACACCAGAGGATCTGCCAATAGGGCTGGCCTGGCGCACTCAGAACCTTTATGTACTGTAGAAAGGGTGCACATAAGGAATTTGCTGGGGAAGACAATCTGGGTTATTCCTGCTTCAGATAAAGGCAAGCCCACTCATGGGATTGCTTTTGCTCAGGGACCCGGATATACTTGGGTAATGTGGGAAGATAGGGAAGTCCGATGTGTACCTCAAGGGGATTTGATTTTAGGGGAGAACAGCCAATGAACTCAATTATATGCTGTTGCCCGCTACGTAGCAATTTTATAGCCCACCAGCTAGATGTCTTCAGGTCACCAGTGACTGGCTCTGACTTCCCTCCAACCATCATCCCAAAAAAGAATGAACTTTAACGAAACCAGAGGAGCTCAGCAGTGACCAGACGAGTTCTGCGATGTCATCAGCAAGCAACAACCCCACACTGCACACTGTCTCTCCTGCTCTGAAAGACTGTTACAAGAGACGGAGCCTGACATCATGAACCAGATGAACTCAGCAGCTTTATAGGGATTGGTCCATGGACTAAGGAATGGTATCTCTCTCTTTGTGTGTGTGTTTATGTATATATATATGTATGTATATATATATGAGACAAGAATGATGGTATTGCAAAATGTGGGATCTGAGCATGACATGAATGGTATGGAATAAGGGGTGGATACTGTCCTGGGTTCAGCAGTAGCAGTCATTTTTCTCCTTCTTAGTAGTTGGTGCAGTGCTGTGGTTTTGACTTTCAGTCTGGGAACAGCACTGATAACACCAATGTTTTCAGTTGTTGCTGAATAATGTTTACTCTGACCAAGGACTTTCTGAGGCTTAAGCTCTGCCAGGGAGGAGGGGAAGCTGGGAGGAAGCAGAGACAGGACAACTGACCCAAACTGACCAGAGAGGTATTCCATACCACAGCACACCATGCCCACTGTATAAACTGGGGGCAGTTACCTGGAAGGACTAGATCGCTGCTCAGGTCTGGCTGGGTATCAGTCAGCAGGTGGTGAGTGGTTTTATTCTCTTACCTTGTTATTTCCCTTATCATTATTATTATTGGTGGTAGCAGCAATGGTTTGTGTTATACCTTAGTTACTGGACTGTTCTTATCTCAACCCATGGGAGTTACATTCTTTCAATTCTCCCCCCATCCCTCTGGGATTAGGGGGAGGAAAGGCAGGGAGTGAGTGAGTGGCTGCGTGGTTCTGAGTTACTGGCTGGGCTTAAACCATAACAGTTAGAAAAAGTTATGGAGTGGTGTTCTACTGGTGTCTGTCTTTATGACAGGTTAGAGAGTTGTGAGTTGTACTGCTTTGTACCTCATAGACTGGCTAGGGAAGCTCAGTCTGGACCTGTATCTTATTTTAATGTAAAGAAAGTGGTCATTACCATAGTTGGAGTACCATGTTTTCCAGTCGCAGTAGGACCACAAAATACCAATATTCCCTACTTTTATGTTTTCTTCTTCTACTTTTTAGCAGAGCCTGATCACTGTAGCTGCTGTGGGTAGCTAAAGTTAATTGATATTTACCCTCCTCCCTGAGAACTTTAAAATTGCTACTGCATAGTGATGGGAGAATTTCTAGCAGTCAGAGCAGCTGATGGAACTTTCCTTTGGAGTTGCCATAGAAAAAAAACAGGTCAAGATAGCTAAAAAGCCACATGACAGTCTCCGTATACCAGCTTTCAACCAAATATTGTTCTGTTTAGGCAAACTCAGTTCTCACAGTTGAAATTGTGCTAGCTGATACCATGTCAGTATTTGGTCCATTATAGAAGGATCAAAAAAGATTGTCATCCCGCTTTATATAGGATAAATCCCTGTTCCCAGTTCTGATAAAAGCTCCTGCCGAAACCAACGGAAGAGGAGGACGTGCATCTAAAAGGGGAATCTGTCACTGTTCCAAGTACATTTACATAATGCTATCTCAGCTGAACTAACAAAGAGTGCTCAAGCTTGATCTACGGTTAGATCTAACCTTTAAAAGGCAAGTCCCATATCTATAATTGTTACTGCAATTATGTTCTTGATTAGCATATACAGTTTCTCTAGTGTTATATGCTGACTATATACATGATCTCAAAATGGTCATGTAATATGTAATACTCAACATAAATCTACAACTGTATATAATGTGTGTGATCTAGTTATGCAGTTGTGCATGGTCACAAACTGTGGTGCATACAGGAATGTGGCTCTCCTAATAGAAAACAGATCTATACATTTTGTCTGCCTGCATGTGATTGCTCAGTACAAATTTTCATTGGAATAGTTAAAATCATCTGAGTGAAATCACTTAAAGTTTTCTTTGTTCATATGATTTGTTCTTTGCACACAGATTGATAGGTTCTGTAAAATTCATAGATAAAGTCACACGGGAGTCTTTAGTGTTGTGAGTGAGAGCACATTATGCTGAGTTGAGCAGGCTGAGGTCCAACAACTGATGTGTGCCAGAGTCCTCCTGTGGGCTCGTGAGAGACAGTTCTGCAGTTCCAGTCATCCTCAGTTGTCCATTAGGTACCGGTGTCAGCTACAGTAGCTGTGAAACATGGAATACATGCTGATATTTTTGGTGTTAACAATGTATGCATAACCGATAATTTATTTTTGAGAGAGATCATTTAAGATGATATAACCAGTGAAATCAGTGGAATTAGGTTGTGAATTAATGGGAAAAGGACTTTGCTCAAGGAGGTGGAGTATTATGACAAAAACTAGGCTAAGAACCCTACTTCAGACCTAAAGTCTATAGGTGCCTTAGCCTGGTGTTCCCGGGGGGGGGGGGGGGGGGGGGGGGGGGGGTGGCATTAGCCTTTTTTAGGACATAGAAGATATGAGTGGTCTGGTGGCTTCATTTGTATGTTCTTGAGAGCAAGCAGAGGTGTGTGTGGATGACTGAGACCACAGATTCTGTTTTCTGGTCTTCATAAAACACCCTAGAGGTAGAAGATTGAAAATTGGGTCCCATGGTTACAGTGTGGGTAGTGTTTGTCTGTTTCATACTATAAAGCAATCAAATAGAAATAGACTGAGATAAACTTGATTTCCTAATACATAAGTCGGTTAAGACCTTGAGAGGCAAATCTGACAAGTTTTCCTAGAGTAAGATTCAAAGTCTGAGTTAGATTTTAACAGTGCATGTGCTTATTTTCAGTTCCCATAACAGCATTTCTAAGTAACGTAGCCTATATTTAATACTTAAATTAGAAAGAATAAAACTTAATCCATGGTATCTTTAATCTTATCTGGCAGTAAGCATAACTTTTATAAGCAAGTGCTCTATCCACCTATTCAAAAATGTGTAGCGCTGTTAATTTTCCAGTAGAACGTGGATGCGTCTTGGGTAGTAGAGAAATAGTCCATGCAAAGCAGTCTGTCCTTCAGGAACTGGCAGGGCTATTTGCAGGGTGGATGGATGTAATTTTCAGGATGCCAGTTAATACCATGTGAGCTGTGGCGGCAGGAGCTTTGCACCCTTTGCCAGTATCAGTCAGGAGCTCTGACACACTCATGGAAATGAATCTCCATTAGTGAGAGAACAGCAAAATCAAACCATCTGTAGTGTGTTGAAATAGCAGTCTTTATGTGATAGCACTACAGTCACAATTTGCCTCCCTTTTGCCAAAGCGAGGTGATTTTACACCACTTTGCCATTTGTAGGCAGTATTTCACAACTGCTCTTCTTCCTTAGTTTGTACCAATTGAGAAAGCTATGTTAATTGCTCTTTTAACCTGTACGGGTGACTATAGCAGAGACATACTTGAATGTTCACATTTTATGAATCTCATGCTAGGCTGTACTCTGCTTGCATGTGTGGTGTGGGACTTGGTTACAGCTTACACATGGAGTATCACCATTTAATTTTCCTGACTTTTATATTGAAAGTTGTTAGAGAAGTAACTTCTTAGTAATGTAACTTTTGCTATCATGTTTCTGTGTTGTTTTCAGGAAAAAAAGAATAGTTAAATAGTAAAGAAAATGGAGTGAACCCTTAGCAAGTGTAACTTATTTTCTAGATAATACAAGTCTACTATTTCTCCTTCTCTTTCTTCAGTTAGAAAAAGAATGAGAAAAGATATTGTAAATGAAGCCACTCCCCACAACTGGACTGCCTATGTTCATTGATGCAAGGACAAAATTTGGATTTTGTCGTAAAGCACTTGAATAATATACAAAACCATCTAAACTTTATTAAACTGTAATATAGTATCACCTTTGAGCATAGGATAGATAGAAATAATACTAAAACAAAGACTTTCCCCCCCCCCCCCCCCGTAAAGTTACAAGTGCCTGCAAATTCAGGCATGAAAAAATTTAGTTTCTGTTTTAGGAATATAGAACTATGATTAAATTCATTGGAGTTAGTGTATCCACTCATGTGCTGCAAACTGCAGATTTACAGCTACTTCATAATGTTGAAAGACAAATTGATTGCCAGTTGTATTCCTTTTGAACTAATATTATGCTGTATCTGATGTTTAGCATAGTTTTTGCTCAGCCATCTCATTAAATAAATGCCTTTCTTTTGCTGTAGTGAAATGTATAAGCAACTCTCGCTTGAAATTGGAAATTTAAGGAAGAGTGTTCAAGTTCTCACAGATACATAACAATTTTGTTGGGAAAACAATATAGACAGTGTCAAAAACATAGGACTTCATCTGACTGAAGGCAAGGTATTGTTTTAGGCTTCACTAGAGTTATCTTCAGTCTCTACCCTGCTTGCACTGAAGAAAGTCCCTACCTTCATTTTACCCTGCCTTACCTCATTGTGCTTTGCTTAATATCCTTTACAAGCCTGAATTCTAGCAACTTATACTTTCAGTTCTTGGTCTCTAGGTTGTCTAGGACTAGGTTGTCAAGAAAAACTGTTTCTGTTTATTTGTCTTTTTTTTAAGACTACTATTCTAGCCACCATTCTGGAGTCTTCCTCTCCAAGGCTTTTATCTTTGTGGGATCTAATGTCTCACTTTCACATCTTTTACTTTAAAAAGTACTTATTTCAGTACTTTTTACTACTTTTTACTTATTTCAGTGCTTTTTACTAATTTTAATTCTTTGCAGTTAGACCTCCATGCTTATGTTTTACTCCTTTGACTAGCTTTCTTATGAGACTGTCTTTTTAAAAGTTCTAAGTCTTAGTCATACAAATGCTTGCTCATCCTTTAAATGAATTTAATCATATATCACAGTATTTTTATAATTGGCTCTTCTGTACTGTTTTTCTTGGTTACCAAAACCAAATCTACAATAACTTACATCCTGTCGTTTCACTGGCAACCGTATTAATTTGTCCTCTATGACTAAGGGAAATGACAAGGTGCTGTTTAGTTCTATGATTATTACTGGTTGTTTCCAAGCCTGTACCTAGGATGCTGATCTTCCCTAATAAAACAGTTCCTAGTAGTATTTGTCTGTGGTAATGTTTCAGTTTGATTCATAGCTGAATCTGACCTGTGGGATTGATAACCATGATTGATTCTTGTAATTATCCTATGCAGCTTCTTTTCCATCTTTTCCCGGAATAAGTTGAAACTACTGAGAGCATGTTAGTTTCTCAATACCATTTTACAGATGTTGAGTTGAATATGTAACAAAACTAGCAGTTCAAGGACGTGAAAGTTACTTAGGCAAGGGGGAACAACTGAAGGTTTTAGGAAAAAAAAAAAAAAGACATTAAATGAGAAAACGGCAATGGCAGCAAAGCCATCATTAGAGAACAATTTGAGAGCCTAGTAGCTTTGAATGGTTCTTTGAACAAGCTGTTTTTTGTGTTGCCTATAGAGGCAATTCAGGGTATTTTGCCCATAACACTGGTGTCCAGGTTCACACCACAGTTACTCACTGCAGTTACTTTGTAACCCACTCTACATGTTGTTGGTCATGAAGTGTTCCAAGTATAAGCGGGAAGCAGAGTGGGTGGGAAATGGACGGAAATGATTACGGTATACAGCAGAATAGAGAGTAAGCGGCCATTTTAGCAGTGTAGAAAGAGCAGAAATATATTTGTAGCCTGGGAGGCAACCCTGTAAGAATTACTTCATTAATTGCGAAGTTTTTGCAAGGGTGAGGTTAGTATTTCAAGAGTTCTGGTCCCGGTTTGTTTGAGCAATTCTGATTTGTCCATTCAACTTCCCCTTGCTGCCCATCTGGGTTATTTTCATCACACTATTATGTAATGTTCCAAATGCTCTGTTAAACACCTGCCATCATCTTCTGTTCAAGTGGCTACTTTGTGTCAGAAGAGAAATTATTCAGCTGTACAAAAATTCTGTCATGTCTGATATGCTCCCACTTGACATAGTATGTAAAAGTCAAACATTATTCATTTCTAGCAACTTGTACAGGTTCCTTTTTCCTTGCCATTGACTCTTAAGCACATTCATCATGGGCTGTTTTCTCTAACCCTTCTGTTTCAGAATGACTATCGCAAGCTGTCTATGCAGTGCAAGGATTTTGTGGTGGGTGTTCTTGACCTCTGCCGAGACTCAGAAGAAGTGGAGGCCATTCTGAACGGGGATTTAAACTCCGAACCAGTTGAAGCGCAGAGACACAGAGCATCACTGAGCCGTGTGAAGCTGGCCATTAAGTATGAAGTCAAAAAGGTAATGTCCTCATAGCAAGTGCTTTCAGACAGTGTAATCAGAATGCAGTGTTACCTCATTATCCCATGGGTGTTATGGACCGGCGGTCAGATGCATTAATGAGACATAGTGTACGTAACCAAGATTCTCACAAGGCTGAAGTGGACTACAGCAAAGGAGTTGTTTAGTCTATTTTCTGCAGCTGAGAATTGGCAGGAGATTTTAATGACATAAATCAGCTGGGCTAGTAAGGTGACACACAGTTGGTCAGATCCTTCTCCTGAGTAATCCAAAAGAAGACGTTTTAGTGTGACCATGTTTTCACTCAGTGAAAGCAAGCATGAGTCTTGTTGCCGGTCTGTGTGATGATACCTAATCCAAAGAGAAGGCTGTATTGGCGAAAGTATTGGTTTCAACCAATGAAAAGATCTGGTCTGTTCATTATTTCTTTTTATTATCTTTGCTTTCTAACTGAATTGGACAAGTAAATTGTGGGAAGTAAGTCTTGCAGCTATCTACTAGCATTTTTATCATCAGAAATGTTTGTTTGTTTGTTTGTGGTGAGGTTTTTGGGTGGTTTGTTTTTTTTTTTTATTTTTTTAAAGAAAGGTCTTTTAATACTTTGAAAAAGGAAGAGTACATCTAAGTTCTCTCTAAGTATATCATTTTTTGATTTATTTTAAAGTATGACAGTAAGTCATATAGTTTATTTGCAGCTGTATGGTTTTAGTGAGAAATCCTACATGATTTACCAGAGTGTTTCTTTAAGATGTATTTTAAAATTCGGTCCTGGAAATGTATGGAAGATATTTGTGGCTAATCAATTTGTAGTTAATTAATTGATTTCAGTTCTTCATCTTTGCACCTGTATTCATCAATGTTTTGTAAAGTACAATGTGGTTTTGGTTAATGCCTCTCACGGTAATTTTTAATTACTTGTTATCTTGTGAATGAATGTTATGTGTTGAAAAGTGTAGCTGTGTATCACACACTGGACATATCCATTAATCATGGAAATTCCCAATATATCGGCACATTTTTCTCTTCAAGATCCCACTACTCTAGCACAGAAAATAGTTAATACTGTGTCATACTGTGGGAGGACTCAAGAAATACAGCAATGCCTATGCATTATTTTCAGCTACCTGTTTACATGGTTAGCATCTTTTCCATTCTTAACAGCCATTAGGTTCACCATCTCCACAAGATGTGTCTTGTGTCTCTCAGAACGAATAACACTGCCTTCTGTGGCCACCTATTGAGTCAATCTGCCATATAAAATGAATTGAAAGCAGTCTGCCAGAACAACTGGGACATACTGATGTTTATTATGTCCCCAACAGATGGTTAACAAAAATCGTGAATGCATATCCTAAACAGCAAAACACTTTTTCCAGTGTAGAATTGGTTTAGAGCAGATAAGTGCATATTAATTACCAAAATTAAAGGTAAATATATACAAGTATTAAATTAATTAAAAATAATAAAACAGGGAGAGAATCAAAGTTTATGAGCATGTTATCATACCTAAATAACACATGAATTATTTATGCTATTGCATTTTAATATGTACCAAACCCTTGCAGAGACTTATGTCTCTGCTTTCTTTCTGAAGACTGTAATTTTCTTCTAAGAGGTCGTGGTCACTGATGGAATCCATTCCTGAACAAAGGATCACACAAGTCTGTTAAGAGTAACAATAATCTATGTAGTAAAAAAAAAAACAACAACAATTCCATGTAGCAAATTTGTTCTCTCCTCTTGCAAGAGATTAAGTATTTGTATATAAACTCAAGGTTTTGGCTCCAATTTGTGACAAATACAGTTCAGAACCTGTAAGACTAATGATCTTGGTGCAAAGAAATAAATAGATGGTGCACAGTTGTTACCATATTCATGCATATGCTGCTCCCTATAAATGGCCATGTCAGGGTCCAATTGGAGAAAACCCCAGTGCCGGACCCTGTTTCAGTTCATGATCCAAAGAGTGAAATTAAGATGCTAACAAGGTCAAGTACCATAATTGACCAGTTGGTTTATTAGGAAAGGGCAATTATTACAAAAAAGGGAAATTATTGTAATAAAGGGGATAGTGATAGGACAGATTGGAAAAAAGGCAGAAAATGAAGCAAGGATTCAGGGTGCAGGGGGAGAGAGAAAGTCACCACCATGGATCCAGCAGTGTCCCAAGGATCCATTGCCACCATCAGTGGTGAGAGTTCTTCAGGATTCATAGTCGGTATTGGAGCAATGTCCCTCAAGAGTCCATCGGAGGTGGGTGGCCTTGTGGAGGCGTCCTTCTGGAGTCATTTCCTTGAAGGTACCCTGTGGAGTGTGTCTTCTGGAGTTGCCATCATAGCAGTGTCTCATGGAGGGTGTCCCTCAGGGTCCGTAGTAGTCAGAGGAAAGTGTCCTCACAGAGGTGTCCTTCTGGAGTCATCCTCATGGCCTCATGGCAGTGGCTCCCTGGTGATGTCTCTCTTGGTGATTACCTTTTCCCCCTTTTAGAATGACTTGAGTGGAGTACCTCTGTTCTTCCTGTCATGTATTACACTTTCCTGGTGGACCGGTTTCCCTGCTCTTGCAGCCAACTTTTCAACTGCATGCCTGCGGCAATTCTTGGGCTTTGGGTAGCAGTTCCTCACATCAATCCTCTAGGTAATGGATGGAAGAGGTTTAGCTCTTTCCCACTCATCCCTCAGGCAATGGATGGTGGAATCCCAGTTCAATTCCTCACACCCTTTTCCCAGGCAATGGATATTGGAGTCTAATCTCAACTCCTCCCACCCATCTCTGAACAAAAGATAGGTGGAATTCCATCTCAGCTTTCTCAGGCCAATCTTTGAGACAATGTACAGTGGAGTCTGATTTCAGATCAGTCTCTCACAGGCCATTAAAGAGGGCATGGCAAGGACTGAGCCAGGAAATGTCTCTGCCATGGTGGTCCTTTGATGCTGGGGTCAGCTCTGTTACAACTGTGGCAGATTCTAGCGATATTTTGACTGCAGAACAGATTCAAATGTGGGAACTCCACTCAGAATGTTTTCAACCCTATAGCTGTAGGAAGCAGACAAGGATGTGGCTTACGTTTCTTACCTTTCAGTATTTCTACCTGGGTTTCTGAGTCAGCTACGTTAAGGTCAGTTTGCTGTTACAGACAGCACAGCCAAACAGAACTACAGGTCCATGAAATGGTTAATGAGCCATATGCCCTTTTCAGAGGGAGAAGAGAGAGGAAAAAACAAATGACAAGTGAGCATGCGTGCTCACAAGTTCACTGCTAGGGAAACGGGAAATTTTAATTCCATTAGTAATGAAACTCTTGCACTTACTATCTTAGTCACTGCATTAAAGTGTAGCCCACCTTGTAAGCAGGATATAATTTTGAAGCTAAGGTTCAGACTGAAAGTGCAGTCCCAATAGCGAAGGACTAAGGGAATTAATAAATAGAATGGGGGGAATAAAAGGAGGGGCAAAAAACTAACCAACCAATCAAAACAAAAACCCCCAAACAAACAAAAACCCCCAAACAAACAAAAAGAAACAGCACCCCTCTTTCTTCCTTCCCCTCCCTTCTCCCCCCCGAGAAACTAGTTAGAACAAGCAGGCTCATGCAGTATGCTGAATTGCTGCAGCAGTAGTGCTTTCAGTATTGTATTTTAACTCTGTCCTTAGGTTGTCAACCAAATTACAGAGAAGTGCTGATGCTGCCAAGTTCTGCATTTCTTGCCGAAATAAAAATCAAAATGGAATTTCCAAGTGAGTTTGAGCAAAATCACAGAATTTAATTTTCAAACATTGAAGTTTTGAATCAATAGATAACAAAGAAGATTCAAAATTCTCTTTCTACATTGTATGTTTGTGTACCAAAGTATGCCAGGATCTCTTCCTGCTAGGTCTGAACTCAGTCATTAGGGTGTTAAGAATAAATAACATTATGATCACTCTTAGTCATAAAAATATTTACATACTGATGACTTGGTTTACAGTCATGAAATGTGAAGTGTTATAGCCAATTATGCCCAGAAAGGCAGCATAACTAAGAATTAGAGCTTTTAGTGACTAGATACTGTCCTTCTGCATCCTTGTTGTTCACTGGGGTTTTGATTGGATCCTAAAATGTTAAATAAATGTGATCATGAGTTCAACATATGTAAGTAAGAAACCGCATGGAAAGTAGGATGAGAGAAGAGAAATGCAGAAGGAACAAGGTTGTACGATGGTGTGATTCGTAGGTGAAATAGGATGTGAACCTACTGTCTTTGGAGGAGATGAAGCTGGGGGGAAAGACAGATACACAAGGCAGGGAAACAGCTAGGGGAAAACTGTTGCTGAAAATAAGGATAGTGTAATCATAAATTCAAGTATTTCAGTGAGCTGAAGAGAAGGATGAATTTCAGTGCTTTTATGGATGAAAGAAGTGACATAAATTTCTCTGAGGGCTTGGAAGTGGTGCATATTGTGCAGTTGCCAACAGTTAAATAAGTTGCTAAGATCTCTAGAGCTGTTAGACTTAGTGCCAGGTATCTTGCCATATCCACTGGCATCTTATTCACGAACTTCTCCATTTTCTGGGGAAAATTATAGCACAGGCAGATCTTCTCTTGCTGTCAGATCAAAATGTTGATAAACCAGGAGGAATAAACCAGCACACGTTGGATGAGATATGCAAGAAGGCCTGAGGGCTGATTTATACCCCTAGGCAAGCTACCTTAAATCTCCTTTGCTGTTTCTTACTATTGCTTCTGGTAACAGGAACAACGATGTGGGTGTTTCTTCTTTTTCCTCTTCAGTACAGCTTTAAGTCTGTTTTTAAAAAATGTCTTTGTAATTTGAAATAATTGTTTACTTTCATTCCTGACTTTGGCCACAATTAACCTGCTTTGTCCCTTGATGTCCTGTGTTGAGAATGAGATCTATTTTAGCAAAAGAAGAGACCGGGTGCATAGTCAGAATACACGAGTATACAAAATCCAGTCTCTTTTTCCAATGGGCCAGGTTGGCAGCTTCAAAGATGACAGCCTAATAAAAAGAATACAAACAATTTAGGTTGATATTTAAAAAAAAAATCTTTAAAAATCTTTTTATGTATTTTTGTTGGCCATTCCACTATAGGTACAAACTGCATTAATATATGATCTAATTGGTCATGAATCACACACCAAAATACTTTGGGACTTACCATTTAGAGCAAAATAGGTTAAAATATGAAGGTTGCTTCCCTTTTTAAAGTTTCTGCAACAGCTTCAGATTCTTCCTCTTGAGAGTTTTAAGGTTGTCTGTTTTCATTGCCAAGGATTTAATTTTACTTTTAAAATGAAATCTTCCCTGTTGTACTACTGAATGTTCTTTTTAATGAGATTTGGCACATAAATGGCATTTTGCAGGCAAGACCTGGCTAACAACAGTATATATAGTACATTATGATCTCAATGGAGTACAAAGGATGATAAAATGGATATCCAAAGTTTACAGTTTTTAAGTGTAAGAAACTTGGATCAAATCTCACTCTTAGACCAACAAGGATTATCGAAGTTATCAGAATTATTTTTAAAACATTTTTTGTGAAACTGCCTAGCATTCTTTACTCTGATTTACTAGTTATTGTCAGCTCTTGTGACAGCTACATTACCAGATTTCTTCAGATTGACATAATAACTAGGCTGTTACCTTTGTGTTTAATTGATGTCCCAAGCGCTCTCGTGATGTCTCACAGGACGTGGTATAATAGTGACAATGATAAGTATGATAGGACTTCAGAAATGGACTTAACCAGAAATGTAAGTATAATGGGCAAAGAACATAGGGAATACACATGGCCTTCACATTCCTGGTTACACAACATGATCATGATGGGGTGGTAGCAGAGTCTCCTCTGTCCAAGTTGCTGAAAGTGGACATCCTAAAGAAATACAACAGTGGTTTAAAAATAGAGCAATACATGCTCACCCTTCAACAAATTCGCCCAAAAGTGATTTTAGTAAAATGAAAGTTAAAGCATATTTAGACAAATGCAGTTGTTGGCAGCAGCTCATTTTATCATTCTGTAATTAATTTTGGAATCATTCCCTTTCCCTGTGAACATACTAAAATCTTACTGAAGCTAGGAAAATAGCATTTGCACATACCTGCTGCATAGAAGAAAGATGGAAGTTGACTGGTTCCTTTTTTAAGTGGCTACTACATCCTTAATATGTGCCTGTTTAATACCTTAATGATTCAATCTCTCTGCTCTTGTTCAATTTTGGGACACTTAAGGAAGAATTCATGGAAGATTGGGATGAATGAAATGGTTGATTATGGTCAGGCTGAAATATTCAGTCTCCACAGAAATTCTGCATGTACCTTGCATCAGCCTGATTTGCTGAGAAATTGTTGGAAGACTGAGATTCAACTCTGACAGGATGCAGTTGGATATGGGAAGCTGCTCTAATAATGCATTAAGAGGCTTCTATCAATGATTGCTGTCCAACATGTGCAGCCTTGTCCCCAAAGTGCTGTTTTAAATCAGCTCTGCAGTTTCTTCTTTATTAATTAACCTTTAATTTAAAGGAAAGGAAAAAAGAACATGTTTTTTAAGGTCTAAATTAAAACCAAGTATTTAAATTAATCATGTATGTAGCAGTTACATAATTCTTGTTACAAATAATAATATGTCTTGGTTTTCTTTCTTTTTCTTTACAGTTTGTAGCCCATCCAAACTGCCAGCAACAGCTACTGACTATCTGGTATGAAAATCTCTCAGGATTGCGGGAGCAGACCATAGCTATCAAGTGTCTGGTTGTGCTGGTTGTGGCGTTGGGCCTTCCATTTCTAGCTATTGGTTATTGGATTGCACCGTGTAGCAGGGTACTGAATTTTATAAATTACATCTCTTGTACAATTCTGGAAGCTGGTCTTCAATTTCTGGCACTCAAAATGCAATATTGTACCTCCAATTCTGCTGCTTACGAATTTTAACTAATTAAAGGTATTTTTAGTAACCTTTAGTCTTGAGTCAAAAAATGCTATTTGTTTTATTTGCACCATAAAGAGGGGACCGTGGTGATGAAGCATGAAAATACGTTGTCATTAAGTTTAAATGAAATCATGCTTACTTCACAATCTCTACTATGTATTTGTATTAGTAACATATTTTTTTTTTGAAACTCATCACTCAGATTCTGTATTAGGTCTCCTCTGATGGCATCTTAAGATCTGATGCTGTTCCAGTATAAACCATTACCAGAGCATCTGTTGGATTTGTGGATGCAGAACTGAATCTTAAGTAAAATATTTGTTATTCCTGCCGTAGATCTGTTTACCAGGTGAACCATAGAGCAGAAATGAAATTAAACCCAGTATTCGGACCATGTGGTAGGGTGTATTCTTAAAAGAGCATAACTGTAAACTGTTGCCCCATTATGGAAATAGGTGGGTGCTTCCAGCTTCCCTGGTGATCTCACAATGAAAATAACAGCAGTTTCTTTGAAATACTTGTAGACTGTAGCATGTGAATTGTCTGCAAATGAAGCACATTGATAGATACTTGGTAAATCAGAAGGAGGACAATTTCTCTGTTACATTACCTTTTTTCAAAATTTTAAGTAAATTTGCTTTGTGCTGAATGTGGTATTTAAATTTTATTTCCTTAATGAGTTAAATGTGAGTTTTGCTCATTTGTATTTTGCTCTTATAATTCACCTCAAAAGGATAAGATTTTGCTGATTGCCTGCATGTTTCACGGGAACCTGTCATTTTCTGTAGGTTGAATATTTATTTACTTTAAAGATAAGCATTAATGAAAACAGTATAATTGTTACTGTCATTATTATCTGAAATGTCACTATCTGTCAACATCTGTAGTAAAGATATTCCTCATTCACAGCTCCATATCACAGAAACATATTAATATATTTTTAGCTGGTGTTTAATATAGGAAAGTGACATTTGTCCTTGAGCTTTAATTCTCAGTACCAGAAACACCTGACATTTTTCCTACTGTTCATGTCAAATAAAAGTACTGTACATCCCTATCAGCAATTTGATACTGTCATTTCCAAATACTTTCTAAAGGTCAGGAGCAGGAAGGGAAGCTGAGATTGTTTGCACAGGTAGTAAGTGCTGTTTAGTGTGTGCTGCTCTGTGTAGTTCATAGTAGCTGACCCCAGTTTCAGGAAAACAATTCCTTGAAATGAGGAAGCCCCCCATCTCCTGAAATTGATTTTTCTTCTTATACAATACTGCTGATTGTATTTAGCAGCTCTTCATGGGAAATTTTGGAATGTTGCATAATATTGGCGATGTATGTGATAGTGTATCATATTATAACTGTACGTTAACATCAATAAAGGTTGGACATTATGTACAGAGCAGTATATCATTTGTTGTAGTGAAGGAGACAGGAGACCTGTGACCTTAAGAGGTGTGCAGCAGCTAAGATGAAGAAGTCTATCTAGTATCCACCTTGCCACAGCTTGTGCAGATAGGACAAGCATTGTCCTCCTCAGGCCACAGGAAGGAGGTGCATTCCAAAGGTACTGCTCCTCCCAACAGGAAGTAGGCTGGGAAGGACAAGTAAACCTACATGTGCATTCCCTGAAGATGCCTCCAAAGAGGGTAGTTAGGTAATCTCAGTTCCACTTCTGTGCTTTAGCTAGTGCACAAATGGCTGTCTGTGGTGCAGCCTCACCAATACCTGCGGTTTTTTTGAGTATGTGGTGGGGAGTTGCAGCAGTGCAGGCCATATGAGACCTTTACTGCCTAAATACAGCTTACTGGCAGTATTGGCCCCAGAAAAGTGGGTTTATAACATGGCACTTTTAATGCTGGCTTGCAGGCTAGTACTGATGGGATCATAGACTTTTTCATACAGTGAGTAACTGTGACAGGCCTATTGCTCTTTCCTGTCTGGTCTTCTGGAGGCAGATGGTCCTCTCTTCTGAGGCAGATGGACTGCCTCTGCTGTTGCTGTTTTGTACTTCTGCCAGGTACAGATATGAATGAAATCAGCTGATTTTATGTGAAAATAGTAGGATTTTTGATCTTACTCTTCTTAGTCCATTCTGAGGGAACAGTCATTATTTTTAGTAGACAAGAGTTATTTATTTGGCACTTAGCTCTCTGAACATATAGTCTCCTAAAGAGACAATGTACTCCATGAGGTTGCCTTTGGGAGACTTTTGTCTGAAATGGTAAAGCATCACAATTCAGTATCCTTTAAAAATACGGTTTCAGACTGTCCTGAGCTTTGAGTGCCCATTTACACTTCTGGAATGTCTGATGAAAGAGTTTGCTCCTTTGAGAAAACTTTCATTCTGCCTTTGCAGCTTGGAAGAATTCTTCGAAGCCCATTTATGAAATTTGTGGCACATGCAGCATCCTTCATTATTTTCCTGGGCCTACTGGTGTTCAATGCTTCTGACAGATTTGAAGGTATAACAACGCTACCGAATGTCACTGTTACTGATTACCCTAAGCAGATCTTTAGGGTGAAGACTACCCAATTCACCTGGACAGAAATGCTGATCATGGTGTGGGTACTTGGTAGGTATATAGCCCCTTCTTTTTATGTCAGCTGTTCTCCTGCAGATATAAATTGTAAAATAAAAAAGTCCACTCCCAGACCTTCGCTCCTGCTGTTGCATGGTTAGAATAAACCCTTAAGACAGATAACAGTACATTAGAACTGGTGAAAGCATCAGATCATCTCTTTGCTGCCCCCTCTTGCAGCATGGGGTAAATTTTTTTTTTCTGATTTGCCGCACTGTGTGGTAATTCTGGCATTTGTAACGGGACAGCAGGTTTGCAGAAAACATGCTTTATTGAGGTGGCTTTCTTAAATAATAACAGCGTGTGCCAGAAAGCACATCAGTGCTTAAGTGACATTGGTGCTGACATAGTATGTGGGGAAATCGCAGTATCTACCAGCGTCAAGTGGCTGGAGTCAGTTATCACTACTCTGTTGTTGTTATAGATTTGAGAGGGTGTTTGTTTGGTTGGTTTTTTTTTTGGGGGGGGGAAAGGGGGGATTGGAATCTGTGTGGTTGCTTTGTGTTGTTTTGGTTGGTTGGTTTTGGTTTTCCTTCTTTTCTTCACAAAACTGTTAGCCTGTTTGAAACTCCGTATAGCAGAAAATGCAGTCTTGTAGCATTTCATCCAGGTCAAGTGCTTTACATGGCAAAATGTCAGTTAGCTGCATGATAATGTAGCATTCTTGGCTTCTACAGGCTGTGGGAGAGAAAAGAGGTAGGTGTAGCAGGTGGCTGCTACATGACAGTGCCTCACACTGCCTTTTGAATCACCTATATGCCTGGTTTAAGTCCTGC
Source organism: Pezoporus occidentalis (assembly GCF_034315485.1). Taxonomy (NCBI): domain Eukaryota; kingdom Metazoa; phylum Chordata; class Aves; order Psittaciformes; family Psittacidae; genus Pezoporus; species Pezoporus occidentalis. Next base: position 71,464 of record NW_026914975.1, read on the forward strand.
TTTGTCTTAAATTATGTTAGAGTAGGGAGATGCATATCTGTGTGCTGCCTTCTGGTAGTCCCAACATACATTCCTGGGGAGCAGCCTCGTTATTTGACAAGAGGCAAGGACAGAGATTTTAGTGGTCTTTAGGACTTGGGCACTGTGAGAAATTTCTTGGGCGCTCAGGGACAACCAGCCTTAAGCCAATTCAGTGCATGGCTGCTGTGCATATATTTGGAATGGCAGCAGTACCCCCTCTGAATTGCTGAGCCAAAACTGAACTACACATAACCAAGTTCCACTTGCTAGGCTGAAAGGCAATCTTCTTCTGCCAAGTGGAGAACCAGTAGTTCAATTGTGCCCTTTGTATTTGGTCATCTGTGTAGCTGGATAGTTGAGATCCTCTGTAAATGTGAACCCTTCTGATTCAGAAGTGGTTTATGAACATAAATGGTAAGGAAGTGAGAAGAGTTCTTTTTCCATATTTAACATTCTTCCTTTAGAAGTACAGCATTCTGTTTTTTATTTAGGCCATAATGCTTTCACTGCAAAGTCATGGCTCTATGCTATCCTATGTGGAGATGTTTGAGCTTTATCGCCACGTATCAATTCATAAATTGCTATTTGATCAACCCTGTTGAAACCAAAAGGGCCTTACTCAAGGTGTGTGATGATGCTGTGACACTGCAAATAAGTGAATTTTTGCTCCACTGGTACCACCTGGATTTCTGAATTGGAATGCAGAGAATGTAAGTGAAAAGATTTTGGCCAACATTGCAATGTGGTTTGTCACCTTTTGTTGCAGGTATGATGTGGTCAGAATGCAAAGAGCTGTGGCTGGAAGGACCCAGGGAATATATTTTGCAGTTATGGAATGTTTTGGATTTTGGGATGCTGTCCATTTTCATTGCTGCTTTCACAGCAAGGCTTCTGGCATTCCTGCAGGCCACAAAAGCACAACAATATGTGGACAACTACATTGAGGAGAATGACCTCTCTGAGGTTACGCTTCCTCCAGAAATAGAATATTTTACTTACGGTGAGTTTAACTTTTCTTCAACACAGATCTGAACATAGAAAAACTGGTAGGATGCACTATAAAGCATTTTGAAGCTTTAAGATGAATGCTTGCATGTGTTTGTGGTGATCCTACTTCCATTGAGGTAAATGGCATAAATCTTCATGATTTCAAAGGGAATTAGGTTATATCCTGAACTTGTACCAGTGGGAAAAGCTGGTGTGATTAATAAATTAAATTGTTCATTATCCAACACTGTTACCTTCCCATCAGTAACAAAAAATACAAATAAATTTCTGTCTTTAGCATAGTGCTTATTCAGATAAAACAGTTGTGTTTCAGAGAAGCAGTAAGGAATTATGTATTGTTACATATGTCAGGTTAAAATGCAAACTGCAGAAGAGAACATCATGTTCTTTCAAGTACTAGTAGAAGGTGATGTAACTTAGATTTATTCCTTGTGACTAAGGGAACTGCTAGACTCTTTGAATATTTGTCTCAACTAAATTCAGACTTGCTCATGGAAAAATCATATCAAGACTTGATTTTCAGCATTGTGATAAATGAGTAACTCTACCCCTATATTTTGTATCTTCCAGCTAGAGATAAATGGCTCCCATCTGATCCTCAGATAATATCCGAAGGCCTTTATGCAATTGCTGTTGTTCTTAGCTTTTCTCGTATCGCATATATCCTGCCTGCAAATGAGAGTTTTGGGCCTTTGCAGATTTCACTTGGAAGGACTGTTAAAGACATCTTCAAGTTTATGGTCCTTTTTATTATGGTATTTCTTGCATTTATGATTGGAATGTTCATACTGTATTCCTACTACCTTGGAGCTAAACTAAACCCAGCCTTTACAACGTAAGTATGAAGTTTTGTTTAAGTAAAAAGCTAATATAAAACTTTCAGGTTTTTCACTAAGGTAACAAAGACTGTGAGATACCGTATGCTCTTTCCTAGCATTAAAATAAAACTGAAGAAAAAAACAGTTGAAGTCAGTGGGAAATCAGGTATCTCATCAGAACACAAAATTCTGTCCTGCTTGCGTAATGGAAGATTTTGTTGCAGTTTGAAATAATTTTACCTTGTGTTAATCACACAGATTTGTGGGAAACCAGTTGGTGGAGCATAGTGGAGAAACTGAATGTACCATGAACTTTTTTTTCCTTGTTTGTTGTTTTGATCAGTGCTCTACAAACCTGATTCACAGACAAACTGCTTGAGATTGTTTATCACTTACTGTAAGCACAACTCATATATTTATTTGTGTAGATAGTTAATAGCATCTTCCTCTTTTTTTTTTTTCCCTTCAGAGTGGAAGAAAGTTTCAAGACCTTATTTTGGTCAATATTTGGCCTGTCTGAAGTAACCTCTGTTGTCCTCAAATATGATCATAAATTCATAGAGAACATTGGTTATGTTCTTTATGGCATATACAATGTGACGATGGTGGTAGTTCTGCTCAACATGCTGATTGCTATGATCAACAGTTCATACCAAGAAATTGAGGTGGGCTCTGTTCTCAAGTTGTTTTATGTTGAGAAAAGGCAGAATTACTAAGAATTATTTCAGTGAGCGCATCTGGATTATACAGGAGTAGTATAGTTATCTCCTTTACTGAGGTAATCTCAAAAAAAAATACCATGTTCCTAGGACTGACTTTATCTAACAACCCAGCCAAGCTGCATAATCATACAGAATCTGAATAAGTAGTTCATCTTGGGCCATGTGTACGCATATAAAGAGATGTCATCCATTCAGAAATTTTAAAATCTAAAGTAATACTAAAACAAAGACTGCTGTGAAGTAGAAAAGAAGGTTACTGGGCATAACATTTTAGACATGGGTTATTGTTCCCAGTTTCCTTAGGATGTTTATTTCATGATTCTTTAATGTAGTACACTTCTATCTCTGACAAGTCATTAGAATACAGATGCTGTTTTGATGTGGGCTTTAATGGAGATCTGATTTTTAGTTCCAGTCATCATACTTTTTAACAAAATAGGCAGGAGTTAGACACTTGTGTACAGCAGTGATTCTTGAATATACTTGATTATATTTATATGCCTCTGTAGGTGAAATATGGTACAGGTACCATCTTTAAGATTGTTGTGACTGAGTCACACTTTGCAATGCTTATATGCTTTGTTTGTAATATGTGCTTTTTTCCACTTTAGGTCCGATATCAAAACTTGGTTCTATGTTTACTGAGCTTTGCCATATGTCCTGAAAACACAGTGGTAGTATTGCTCCAAATCTGCCAAAAGGCTCAGTTGAATGAACACTCTGATTTCACACAAATTATTAGCTGCATTGCTTACTAAATGACATATAGTTTATTTGAATTTCATTATGATAACAAAGTATCTCCACTTTAAGAGACAACTAATTATAATATTTAGCATCCAACTCCAATAAGAAATTCAGAAAATTTTAAAGTACAGAAGATACTTTGGTTTTAAAAGTTAAGTTACTGAAATTAAAGTATATTTATATTGCCAGATTTTCAGACCATGAGTTCTGATATTATTAGAATACTGCATTCTCACAGATGCAGGTGCACACCCATACTAGCAGGATAAAAAAGATTGTTTAAGACAGAGTATAAAAATAGATAAGTAATTTCCAGTATTTTCAATGATTCTAGGGTAATAACAGAGAATTCTGCAGGAGAAAAATAGTTACAATAAATCAACTTTTCACCTTTGGAATAAACCAAATCTAGCCTTTGAGTACTTCAGTAAGAATGTGTTAGGACAAAATCAGTTTGTCATTTTTAACACAATTTCTGTATGGCAACAAAGTTTGTGTTTTCTATATTCCATTATAAATTGGATTCACTTTTTATGTAATAAGCTAATGAGTACTACCATTTTTAACCATCTGCCTTGAGGCTAGTACTTCATCACTTATGCAAGTACCAAATTCATGTGACCAGTTTAAGGAGAAAAATGAGACTTTAAAAACCCCCAAAAGTTCCACTTTAAATTGCAAGGAATTTATATGTTGGCTTTCACTCAATGCAGAAATAACACTTATTTAAATGGTTCATATGCTTCAACTAAGCATTGTCAATGAGGTGTTGCCATAAAGAGACAACTGAAATTTAGTTAAAATGGACTTAATAAAGTGGTTGCCTTTTTGCAAATCTACTGGGAGTTTTATTAGCAAGCAACATTTTTTATGTAAAACAGAAAGGGTCAATATTTAACAGAAGTGTCATGTGGAAAAAGTTTTGTATTTCCTAAAAATAAAGCACGTACCTGTTTTTATATTTTTACACAGGATGACAGTGATGTAGAGTGGAAATTTGCTCGTTCTAAACTGTGGTTATCATATTTTGATGATGGAAAAACATTACCTCCACCATTCAGTCTTGTACCAAGCCCCAAATCTTTTTTCTATTTCATCATGAGGATCATTAACTTTTCTAAGTGCAGAAGGAGACGACTACAGAAGGATATTGAAATGGGAATGGGCAATTCCAAATCTAGGGTAGGTACTGAAATCTTTTCATTGCAATGAAGATCTGTAAAAAGCATTTTGCTTTTCTTTATGTTCTAGGATATAATCTGTGCTTCCAGTGATGGTATGGTAATTAGTCAAGCATTTGTCTTCATAGATCTACATTGCAGACTGCCTAAATATACTCTATCAAACAATAAAATAGCTTTAAATTTTCTTAGGATAACAAGGTCCAATGACTGGAAAAACACAATAAAAATAAAAAATAACTGAGTACTTAAAGGTGCAAATAATTCACACAAGGAATAACCTGAATATTGAATAGGGATGTTTTCAGCCTCTCTTACAAAGATTTTTAGTTCAGGGTAAAAAGAAAAACAAAACCAAAACCCAAAACCAGAAAACAAAAAAAAACCCAAAACACCCAAACCTGGAGGGAATAAGGGGAAATAACTTTTCCTTTCACTAGGACAGGAGACAAATGAAGTGTGGTCAGTATAATACTCACTTCCCACTGTCAAAAGCTGTGTTCTCAACAGAAGACAACAGGAAAGAGGAAGGGATCAATAGTAGTAATCTTCAGTGCATTAATGGCATTCTAAATTTGAGTATCTAAATATTCTTTACAAATATAAATGGAATGCAGTGTCACTAAAAATTAATGACAGATGCAGGTTAGGGGGTTTAATTTTACCTGTGGATACACATTTTTTACGTAATCCTTATTAGTGTATCTGAAAGGAGAGTCTGGTATTTGATTTGGTAGTAACAAACCTTCTGCATTTGTCACAAAGCTCTCTCATGAAAGATGGCTTTTTTTTTTCCTTCTATTTCTAACCCGCTGTTACAAAAATCTTGTATTGTTTGGGATCTAATGGCTTTGTGATCACTGAATGGTCGAGCAATCACCTTTTTTAAAAAAATGCAATACTATTCCTGAAAAGAGCGCTTTGGAAAAACACTTGAAGCTAAGCAGAAATAGTTTTGAGCATGTATTTGTAGTTAAAAGCAGGATTATGACTGCAGATCCATAACAGATCTTTGTTAAAGCCAGTTCAAAGAGTCTCTCCTTACTCTGGCCACTCATCGCTGCCTCCAAGTCATAATTCATTATTTCCTCAGCTGTGCAAGCACATTTGCTTTGGAGCTGTGCTGTGAACAGGATAGCTTTAAAAAAAAAAAACAAACACGAATCCAGCAAATAAGGCTATCTTGTTGGGTTTGGTTTTTTTAAAAAATAATATTCTGATATAGTGACAGACCAGACATGTCTCCAAGAAAAAAAAAAAGAAAAGGAGCTGAATGCTTACTGTGAATTCCATAACAGGTTTTAATTTTCTCTTATTTCTCCCTAGTTAAACCTTTTTCAGTCAAACTCCAGAGTTTTTGAATCACACAGCTTCAACAGCATTCTCAATCAGCCGACACGCTATCAGGTAAACACATGCAGTGATCACTGTTCTGAGTAATAGAACTGTGTGAAAGTACTAGCAGAATTTTGTGTTTCAAGTACATTTTGTCTTCACTAGATAAAGAAAACCTCCTGTAGAAATCAAACTCTGGAGTGCTACTCTAAAATAGAGTTTAAAAACTAGCCCATGCAAGACTTAGATTTTCCTTTGATGGCCTGGGTTGGAAAGTGTGAGAAGCAAGTATCTGAAACTGATTTCTGAGGAAGCAATGTGAAGGCATTGAGCTGAGTAGATTAGCACTACTTTCCCTTTCTTTCTTCACATCTGAAGTGTGACATTCAGCATCACTGCAGATAGGAACGCTCCTTTCTGGTAAGAGGCTTCTGACAGATACTCCCTTCCTGACATCTTTCCAACTCAGAAATAAAAGAGTAGATAGGAGCCCTTGTGAAAATGTTGACAGTATGTAATCTACCTGTGCAACCCCTGTTAGACGACCTACATTAGATTGGAAAGTGTAACACACTTCAACAATATTATTACATACAAGGAACACTGGCAGTTACAGTATAAAAATACAGATGCCATCTTAATGAATCCTTCACAGCTGACATTGCATTGTCATAGTGTAAAATCTTAATTTTTATTTTTAAAAGATAAATATTTATATTTTACACATCCTTTCATATGTGAACTGAGTTCAACAGAGTTGAACTACAGCCTAAATTATGTGTGTTTAAACATATTTTTCTGTTGTCCTGTTCCCTACAAAAAGTTGTGTTGCTCTGTAAATAGGAGGATAACAAAGGTGTTTCATTGTAATGATGAATCTCAGCATGCCGCCAAAAAACCCATATGAGGCACCTGCTTTATCTGAGGCTGTTCATTTATTCACTTACACAGATATGAGGGAGATAGGTGGGAAAGAAAAGTGAATACTGTTTAATTGTATATGCTCATCTGATTATTTAACTGTTGCAATTTGGCAGCAAATAATGAAAAGACTGATAAAACGTTACGTTCTGAAAGCACAAGTGGACAAAGAAAATGATGAAGTAAATGAAGGTAAGAAAGAGACTGCAGTTGCAACAGTCAGAGACAATTTTTGTCACGTTGTAGTAAGAATTGGCATTACAGTGGTGTGTGGAAGTTTCAGGTAAAGAGTGTTATTTTCACTTCTAATGCACAGAACTCAGACAGTAGTGTAAGTATACCTGTGACAACAAAAATGGACAAGTAGGATCACAGAAGTAGAGCTGAGAAATATTATGGGACCCATTTTACAGGTGGAAAACGAGAGCACAGAAGTAACAGTTACAGTAGAAATTTGTGAGGAAGCCATTAACTGTATGCATACTTCCAGAGTCCTAGTCAGAGCTGTAAGAATTCACATACCTCACTCTTTGAAAAGTTTAAGAAGCTTCTGCTGTTGAGCTGAATATTCTATGATGGAAAGTATCCTGTTGCTTGTTATAAGCCTGGCCTTGACAATTGTTTTCATTTAAGTGCGGTTTTGTGTTCATGTCAAATCGTAACACCATTTTAAATTGGTTGACTTTTTCTAATTCAAAGGATATTGGTAAGGAAGAGGAGAGAGACTCAGAAGCTGTGAGTTTTACTGCCAGCTCTGCCACACTTTTCCTGTGTGATCTTGCACATCACATCAGAAAAAAAATCTCTGCCTTTTCTCTCTAAAAGGGGATACTAATATTTACCAGCTGCTCAGCAGTGTTGTGTGATTAATTCATTAACCTGTGTAAAACCTGTGCTTTTTGATGTCCTGTCTACGTCTGGAGCACAACATTAGGGTACAGTGGGCTATTAAAATACTCTTGGTACTATATAGGGGTGGAGACACACTTGCATTCCCTTGGGAATGAGAAGAGGTAAAGCCTTTCCTGTATCTGCTCTCATGAACATTTTGAGATGATCACCTGAAATACACACTGATGTGATTTAACAGTATTTGAAGGAGTATTAAACTTTGCTAACAAGTATTTCTTTCAATGATTAATACAGGTGAATTAAAGGAAATCAAACAGGATATCTCCAGTCTTCGCTACGAACTTTTGGAGGATAAGTCCCAAGCAACAGAAGAATTAGCAATTTTAATACATAAACTCAGCGAGAAACTAAATCCTAATATGTTGACATGTGAATGATTCAACAAAGGAACTATGGTTTTGACGACAGCACAACTACTTATTGGCAATAATATTTCAGTATCTTATACTTGAAAAATGTATTGTAGATTTTTAGCACTAAATAACTTCATGTACAGCTTCTCTGGAATTTATCTTAGGAAATTTTATTAACTCACCATGCAAAGATTGCTCTCTTCATTTTACTTGTCTAAAGGCAAAGAACTATTTTTTTCTTTTTTTGTTCATGCATTAAAAGGTATAATGGTATCAATTGCTGATCTTTTAACAGGTTTATGAATACATGTTGAGAATTCTTTCCACTAAATTTGCAAGAAAAGAAAAAAAAAAAAGTAAAATAACAAATACAGCATAGTACTGTGTTCCTTGCACCCATGGGGTCCAAATAGGATTTTTCTTAGTACAACAAATCAACTCTAGATCTGTGCGGGATTACTTGAAATCTTTGTTCTTTATTAATGATGTGTTTAAGCTAAGGCCTTATGGTATGATTTCAAAGAAATAAGGAACATCGGCCAAGTGTGAATGTAATTGTAGCAGCAGCATTTAACATGGATGTATATACATGTACCCACGCATACCATTTATTAATCTAGCATCTTTCCTTTCACGAGTGAGGACTGGACATCTTATTTTGTAAAACCCACCATCGGCAGGACACCGACCTCAGTCCGCAGCTACTCTTTATGCGGTAGAAAAGATTTTTTTAACGTTCTTACTTGCCGCAGGGCTGGTATTTTGTTACACTGTTTCAATGCTGCCGCCGTGCTTGGTTGTTCAATAAAACATTCCTACTTTACTGACGCTCCCTGCGGGCCCACTCCTTCCGCAGCGCCGCGCCGCGACCCGACCCGACCCGGGCCCGCCCGCGCCCTCTGCCAATTGCGCCGCAGGCCGCGCTGCGGACCCGCCCCTCGCGGCGAGGGGCAGCCGGCTCGGTTGCTGCGGTAACGGGAGCTGTGGGAGCTCCGGGGGTGCGTCCCGTCGGCGCTATGGAGCTGAGCCTGGCCCGCGTGGACTACCTGCAGGTGGGTCCGGGCAGCGGGCAGCACCGCTGTGCCGGTACCCCGGGGAGCGGGCTGGGCGAGCGCGGGTGGCCTAGGCCACGGGGTGAGGCGGTGGCTGAGGGGAAGTCGTCCGGCGGCCTCACGATAGGGTGGTGGGGCCGGTGAGAAGCCCGAAGGAGGGCCACGGTGCTTTCGGGGGGGGGGCGGGTGTGAAGCGCCGGCCTGCGGTCCCGGGGCCGGGCAGGCCTCCCGCTTCGGCCCTAGGATGTGCGGCTCCAGAGCCGCCTTAGCGGGGCTGGGCCCACACCGGTGTCGCGCCTCAGCCCCGTTGCGTCCTGGTGACAGCGTGTCTGCTAACAGGTGGGGGTGACGGCGCAGAAGACAATGAGGCTGCTTCCCGCGTCGGGGCGAAAGGCCACGCAGAAGGTAGCGCCTGTCGCGACACTGTGGAATGTACCGCGAAAATACTCTTAATCGTCTCGTGAGGTTCTTTAGGTAGTATGCCATGGAGGTAGGTCTAGATTAGCTATTAGGAAAAAGCCTTTTCTCTATGAGAGTCTGAGACACTGGCGCAGGTTGCCCAGAGAAGCTGTGGCTGACCCATCCCTGGCAGTGTTCAAGGCCAGGTTTGGACAGGGTTTGGCGCAGCCTCATCTAGTGGAAGGTGTCCCTGCCTGTGGAAGGGGGTTGGAATTGAATGATCTTTAAGGTTCCTTCCAACCCAAACTATTCCATGATTCTGTGATAGGAAAAAAACCTCTGGAGCCGATGTTTTTGGAACATTTTGGAGAAAACATCAACAATAAAACCCCAAAACAAAACAACCCAAAAATCTGAATTTGGACTTGAAAAACTTTCAGGACCACTAAGCAATTTTTAAAGCTTAAGGCATTGCTCAAACCACAAGGGAGTTCTTGTGTATTTCTCTATTTCTGTTTTGCTAACAGTTAATATAGATGAAATATTTATTTTAAATTTTTCCTTAATGTAAGTTCAAGCTTAGGAAACTTAATTAGGAAAACTCAATAGAAATAACAGTGTATGTTTGGTTTTAATAATACATTCTCAGTTTGAAAATACAGCTATTCCCAAATATGCATTTTCTGGAGTATTCCATATGATGGTTGCTGGTGTTTGCAAGAAGAAGCAGGAAAAGGATTGGAAATGCTTTTGCTTAAACCACTGTTCTTAGGCTTTAGTGTCCTATGTGTAACGGTTGACCTAGCTTTCCAATGCATACTCCCATAGAGCTATGTAAAATAAGTAGTGTAGAATGCAAAGTACTTAAATACAGAAAAATATTAACATAGGAAAAGTATTATTTGAAAATATCTATGCATGTAGTAAAAAATAACAATGTGTTATACTTTTGAAGGTGGTTGTTGGAGATCAGGATGGGGTCATTACATGTTTTGGCATAAAAAAAGGAGAAGCTGTGGTAAGTGGAAATGTTCCATTCCAAGTTTTACTTTTTAAATATTCTTCCTTATGAACTTTAAAAGCCTTGTTTTTATTGACATGGCCAATAAGATACCTGTAGAAGGTGTCTAGGTAGAGCTGTGGACTGATTGCTAGCCATGATGAGGGCATGCTGATTTCATGCCTGGACAAGCACACGGTCCTCTACAGTTGTAGAGTCACGCATTACCGTGTATCATCACCGAGAAGGTCAGTTTAACACCTTTTGTTCTGCAGCTCACTTGGGCTTAAGTCTGTATGGGTAGTCTGTTACTGTGACTGGACAAAAGCCCTCAGTGAGTCACTAAATCACTCACCTTAGGGGATTTTGCCAAACTGGTTGCTTTTTATGAGACTAGACCTTTGCCCAACTTAATAAAATTTTATCATTTCCCCCCCTTAAGGGAACACAAAGAAATCTATGTAGTCTTCTGGAATAAAAATGCAACATATAAGCGGAAGGGAGTGAGTCACTGTTATTTAAAAAAAAACAACAAAACAAACCAAAACCAACCAAACAAAAAACTTACAGCTACCTGCAATGCTGAATTTTTCCTATGGATGGATAACACTGAAATAATAAAGTTTTAATTTATTGTATTTTCAGCATTTTATACTTACCAACATATAAAATGCTTGATTGCTTTGTGATTCTGAAATGTACAGATTATTTTTGTCCACAAATAATCCATAGTATTTTAGTTTTGCCAAAAATTGTAAAGCAAATTTGTTATCCTTTATGTTAAAAGATTATCATAAATACAAAGTTGTGATGATGAAAACTATTTTTCTGTTTACAGCCAGTGTTCAAGACACTGCCAGGCCAAAAAATTGCAAGATTGGAATTGGGAGGGGCTCTTAATACACCACAAGAAAAAATCTTTGTGGCTACAGGATCAGAAGTGAGAGGTTTCACAAAAAGAGGGAAGCAGTTTCTTTCGTTTGAAACTAACCTTACTGAAAGCATCAAAGCTATGTATGTGTATTTTGCAATTTTTTTCATAGCCACAGCAGACAGTTTATAATTTTATTAAATGATATTTTTCACTGTATTGTGTGCTTGTAAGTAACGCTGAGTGTCAGTCCAGCTTTACTTGTGCCATGACATGTAGGAAGGAACTTAGAAAATCATAGGGAAGCTTAGATAGAGTAGGGGACTTGGGAGGGGTATGGAGGCACCCACATCGGTACAGATGTAGGTGAGCACAGCTGGGTTATTTTATCACATACACATACCCTTCCTCTGGCAGATGAGGAACAAATCTTTTACTTTTCTTTTTGGTTTGTGTTGTAAAATGCTGCCATATATATAAACTGGCTTGGGAAGAATTAATACCATCAAAATATAATAATTAAACTTCTATTTGTAGGATTTTGCATTGAGACAAACCTATAAGAATCATGTGTGTTTAGCATTCATAAGAAACTTTTTAATAGCTGGAACAGCTTGTGGGGCCCCTGATGCCTTGAATTTACCAGCAGTAGAAAGGCTAAAAGACTATCACTGCAACTATGTTGGGAAAATGCTACAGAAAGTCTTTTCTTCTTCTCAGGCATATTTCAGGAGCAGATCTCTTTCTTTGTGCAAGCTACATCTATAACCATTACTGCGACTGCAAAGACCATCATTACTACCTCTCAGGAGATAAAATCAATGATGTTCTCTGCCTTCCTGTACATAAAGTGAATTGCATTACACCAGTACTTGCGTGTCAAGATAGACTCCTGAGAGTTTTACAGGTTAAAATACTTATGTTTTGTGTATTGATGCCATAGAATTGGACTAATTCTTGAGGAAATCAACATATCAGCATGGCTTAAAACACTGTAAGGATAAACATATTGTATCTTATTTGACAGTGTTGCTGTCTATAATGCTGGTACATTTATTTATTTTTTAAAGGAAAATCATTATTATAAACTTGCAGAATGAGGATTAATAAACCCACTATAAATAGGCTTTGGAATTCATAGGAAGAGGTAAATAAGAAATTGATCCCTTCAAACTGAAAGTGCTTACATAAGGGAATTTAATACCTAAGTAAGTCTTTATCAGTTTGGAAATTCTTACTTTCACAAGTTAATTTTGTGACAGGTCTAAGTAATATCAAGTGGTTTAACAAATGTATTTGCCAAATTCACAGATTATTTTTAACAATAGCACATTTCAAGAGTCCTGGATTTTTATTTATATAAACTTTACCCTGTTTTGGCTTAGAAATGGTTCTCCCATTGGTGTGGGGATTTTGTGCAAGTGAAGTATATCAGTTACTACTATCCATAATAATTTTTTCCTTATGCTTTGGGTTATTGTTTTGTGGTTTGATTGGTTGTTTATTTGTGGGGGCTTTTTTGATGATGTTGTGGGTTTTGGTTGGGTTTCTGTTTGCTTGTTTGCTTGTTTGCTTGTTTTTTACAAAATTCTTTCAAGATAGCTCTTTTTGTCTTTAGGGATCTGATTTACTGTATGAAGTGGAAGTTCCTGGACCACCTGCTGTTCTTGCTCTAAATGGAAATGGGGGTAACAAGATTTCGAACATACACATAACTAAATAATATGATTTTACTGTATTTTTAGGATTTTACTGCCTTGTTAATTACATTTTGCCTTAATGTTAAAAATGCTGCGGAAAACTGACTAGGTGATGGAGTTTATTACACATAAATAAATATCAACACACGCATATATGACTGGTTTAGTTCTAAATTATGTTCACAGTTAATTGAAAGCCTCTTACAAGAGCAGCGAGATATGAGGTAGTCTCATTGTGTAAATACAAACTGGGCTCTGGGGGGCCTTGTCAAAATTGAGGTTTTGGATTTCTCTTGCACGTGGTTTTCCAGAACTAGAATCACTAGCTGCACCTGTCCATGGATGGATGAGAGTATTGAGTAGACTTCATACAAACTAAGACTGGAAGGATCAAGCTTAAAATAGTTTGATTATCCCTTTTGCTAATCTAACCTAATCGAAATCGCTTTAGTGTGTTAATCTGGTGCTTAATTTAGTTTCAGTTAAATTGTGTGGCAATGACATCAAGAGCTTGGAAAAGTAGTTCTTACTTGTGCTGAAGTCTTGGCACAACATTCACTGTTGGATGTGTGTTCTGAATTTATCTCTTTGTTTCCTTTCTATAAAGGCATTTTGATAGCTGAAATTTAAAGTATTGGATTATGAATGGGTTTTAGGCATAACTGCAGTACAGGGGGGGCATTCACACACAGAAGAGTGATAGCCAGGAACAAGTTGTCAGAACAGGTGCAGTTTGCATATATTAATTTTTGGTTTTACAGCCTGACAGTTCTGTTATACAGCACTAATGTTAGCATTTTCCTTTTCCTTTGGGCTATAGAGTGTAATTAAACAACACTTTCAAATTTTTGAAACTGGTGTACTTGATTTTATTGATTGTTAATTCAGTTTATGTGTTCAGGTGATTCTGGAGAAGAAATTGTGTATGGAACTTCTGATGGTAAACTGGGTCTTACTCAGATTACTGGTACCAAGCCTGTACCCAAGTGTGAAGTTGGAAATGACAAAAAGAGAGGAGGTATGTGTCTCAGTCTCTCACTCTTTAGCTTTCCAGCATATGTGAGGCCTTATTACAAGTCTAATAATCAGGAAATCTTATTCATCGATACTTTTGAGGGAAATTGTAATTATGTCAGTATTTGCTATTAATATGAGTAAGCTCTCCCTTTCATTCTTCTGATTTTCTTAGAAATGATTCTGATCGGTTTCTCTTCCTTTGGGTTTTCTGTTCATATTATTTCCAACACTTTTGCATACTTTTATTTTTACACTACCCTGGCATTTGTAAAGGAGCATTGATTCATACATATTTACTTCAGGGTTTTATCATTTCATGACTATTTCTAAGTGCAAATATACCTGCTGGATTTTTTGGATGTTCAGTGGTCTTAAAGTCTCTTCAGAGGGAAGGTTAGTATCTTTCCTGCAAGTCTGTCTTTATTTGTTTTTTTTTCTTTTTTTCTTTTTCTATTAAAAAAAAAAAAAAGCCCCTATAAGGGAGTTTTGTCTAAAGATGGAATAAGGCTTTCATTAAAGCTCCAGAATAAGGCTTAACAAAGCATAGTACAACACTTCCCCTGTTTTAGCCTTGGTATGCTGCTTCTGCAGCATCTATTAGCCCCTACACCTTTGTGAAGGAGAAGACCAAGAATAAAACAGATATAATATTTTTAAATTTAAATATATCATAAAAGCTATTGCTAAATTATTTTCCTAAAATGCTTTCTCATATGTCCTTACTCTTAATATGAAATACATATGAGTCATAAAAGTTACACTGCATCTTGATTTTCATATTCTTGTACAAACTGTCTCTCTGCTGCTTTTCTTTCTTCCAGACCCTCTCTCTCTTTCCTGTCCAAACAAGATTAGCTGTCATAGGCTGGTTCAACATGTGCTGGTAGTGGGTTTTTCCACTAACGTGTTGAGTAGCAGTACCTAGTCCAGATCTGGCACAAGTCAGATCCCTCTTTCTGTCACCTTAGCCAGAACAGTCCATTTACCAATAGCTTTAAGTCAATTATAAGAACTCAAGAATGCTTGCTTCTTCAACTGACAAAGTTACAGTAGTGTGGACAGAAAAATAAGTTCATCTGAGGAAATGTTTGATGAGGAAGAGTTAAACCCCTCAGAATTAAGCTATTTGAACAGCAGAAGGGGTCTCTCTTCAGTAGTTTTGGTTTGGAATTGGTTGCTGTAAAACTCACTGTACAAGCTTAAACCTCAGGCATAGGTGGGAGACTTCAGCCCTCTAGTGGACTCATCCAGAAATAGCATTAATAAAAACCAGCTGACCAAGAATCTTATTTCTATGTAATTTAATGTGGCCTATGTATCATTGTGTCACAAACAAATAAAGATGAAGTAAATAGTTTTCTTTTTCATTAGGTATATTATGTATTGACAGTTTTGACATTCTGGGAGATGGAGTTAAAGAATTACTTGTTGGACGAGATGACGGAATGCTAGAAATCTATAACTTTCAAAGTGCAGATGATCTCGTCCTTCAATATGATCATGTAAGCCCATGTTTATCATATTCTTCTTTGCTGAAAAAAATGAATTAAAAACCAGCCATGTGTTACAAAACTTATTTACAAGATCATTACTACTAAAATGTGTGGCTTGTATTTAATTTGATAAGCTCTATAACGTTGACAACATGAACTTCAAAGCAGTATAGTAAAATAGTCTTGATCTGAGGAAAAATCAAAAGAGTAGATTCGATCCCTAGTGGTTATTTCAGCCTTCAGTCAGATTGTTAGCTCCTGCTGGAAAAATGTAATCCATGAGCGTTTTGCTTTAAACTGCTTTTTAATGCTTTTGTTATGCACAGTAGAATTGGAATGCATTTGTTAAAACACACCGATGTAACTGACAGTCATCAGCTCACTTACTCATTTGTAAGTCTAGATATTGTGCATCTCTGGAGGTGTCTTGTGATGCAGGTAGGAGAAGGAATCCTAAAAACTCCACAAAACCCCCTAAACTTTTAAAATGAGTGCAGTAATATTTCCCTCTGCTTGAATGCATTTATTTGAAGGCTTTACCGGAGAGCATTACGTCAATCCAGGGTGGCTGTGTAGGAAAAGATGGATACGATGAAATTTTAGTATGCACATACTCGGGTAAGCTTTGTATCATTTACTTAATAAATGTCACATAGGGTGGGTGATGTGATAAAAATTAAGCAGATTATGTTGTTAATACAGCTCACTTCCCTTAATTTTTTTGTACTGATTGGAGCCAGGATAGTGTTTTGTTGAAAAGATCTCTTCTGATTTAATATTCACACTTAAAACTATTTTTTTATATTCTAAGATATTCATTACGTGTTTTGCTGTGTAACACACCAGATGGTTATTTTTTGGTGTAGACTGCTGCCTAACTGGTGAAATAATATGTTATGTCTGAAGGAATTATGTATGACTTTTTGGATTCAAAATACTGAGACATAGGCAAGTTTTGTTGTTGTTGTTTTCCTGTCTTTTATGTAATTTCCTTCCTCTTCAGCTTCATAGAGCTTTGAATAGGATTGATTTTGCTTTCAGTAGATGCTTTTCAGCTTCCCTGGTGAGTGTCTCAGCAGCCCCTCTGTAGGATTTGACCTATTGGCCTGACTCTTAGAGAGGCCACAATAAACATGCTGCATGTGTTAACTGCTGGGAGATAAAATATTGCTAATTCTCTATCTTTGGTTATTTTCAGTGCTGAAAAAACAGCCTACTGAAACCTCTCATATTCAAAATAATGTATTGTGGCAAGTTACAATTCTCAGTGGGTTATTGAGAAGTAGCAGTGTTCAAGTACACCTCTTTCAAATAGTCTTTCAGTGATTAAAAGACTCTTATACCTCACCTCATATGATTGTTTTGGTATGATAGGCTGCAACCATACTGTGGTCAAAGTCTTTTGTGGCTTCTTTTATTGGGAATGTTATAAAGATCCATGAATCCTAGAAGAAAGAAAAAAGCGAAAGCTTGGGTTCACCTGTGGGTTTTCAAAGGTGTAATCTCTGGTAGGATGTGCAGTAGACTGAGCCTGGCAGAGTAGGAAAAGTAGTGCTTTAGAGCAGTAAAAATGACACGTGAAGCCTGGCAGTAAATGACTTCTGTGGTGTAATTACGTAAACAAAAAGATGATTTGTGGTTTTTCCCTCCAAGGGGCAGCATTCAGCCTGAAAGCACACAGTTGCAACATACACTTTGCTATGAACGCATTACACAGCTCTTTGGTTTGTTTTGCTTTCAGCTGTAGTACTGCAAAGAACTTTAGCATAAAATAGAGGTGGGAAAAAATGTAAGCACTCAGTTAAAAACTGCTGCAGAGGGATTTACTGCTCGAAGTACTTAATGAAAAGAATAAGTAATGTTAAAAGTTAAGAATAAAATCCATAAAAACCCATGCTCAGTGCCTAGATCAATCCTCCAACGAAAGGATTAAGTTCAAGACTTGGTTTTCTCTACCCAGTATCTGGAACAAACATCACTCCACACATACAAAAGCTGAGTGTAGACTTTTCTTTATAGCTTATAAGGAATATAAACTTCATATATTGGTTTAGGCTGGCTGACAGGACTGACTACAGAACCTGTCCATAGAGAAGGTGGATCAGGTGAAGAACTAAAATTAAGTCAAGAAATGCAGAGCAAGATTTCATCCTTAAGGTAATTGCACTAGAAAGAAAATTAAATAGAAGAATTGAAATGTTAAAAGCTGAAATGTCATCTTTACTTCCTATCTGACTGGATTTTCTATTTAATGTATCTAGAAGTAGAAGCAAGCCTTTTTAAAGCAGAAATGAGTATCAGCTTCATTTCAGTCTCTTTCTATCTTGCCTTCATTTGCTGATGTCTTAATGCCTTCTCCCTCAGTATCAGCAAGATAAGATTCCCTTCTTCTATGCTGCTTATAGCTTCTAAGTGATGGGAGGAAAGCAGGCGCTAGCATGTCACTCACAATGTGTATTACTTTTGAAGGAAAAAGTTGTCCTTTCCTGTGACTTGTAGAAATCCTTTTTGGCAAGGTACAGTAGAAACTACATTTTCATCTGATATTGTTTATATTTTGTCTTTGTTATATATGTGGAAGGAGTGTACCAGTCACTGCTTGGAAAATTGTGGACAGAAGATAAACATGACTGCCTTGCAAGCTTAATCTACTTAATTTCTAGGATAGTTTTTCTAGTTGCTTTTTTTAGACATTATATATGGTTTCCCTTTTCTAGGAATGAACTGCAACACTTGCAGATGAAAGTACTTCAGGAACGTGAAAAGTATCAGCAGTCTTCTCAATCCAGTACTGCTATTTCATCAGTACCTGCATTTAATGTGAATGATAAGTTTACATTGACTAAGGATGATGCTAGTTACAGCCTCATCTTGGAGGTGCAGACAGCTATAGATTATGTCCTGGTGCAGGTGAGTGTGGAGACTTCCTAGTTCAAAAATCCAAGTTATAGTATCAGAAGTATATGGATTTTTAAATGTCTGAATTGTTATAAGAGAGAAATAAAGTGTAGAGCCTTGCAGTGGTGAAGTACCTGTTGTAAATGCTTGTTATGGAACAAACACAATTTAAACTTTTCTTGAACACAGCAAGGTTGCCCTACCAAAGTAGACTAAAATGGCTGCTGTACTAGCAGGTTTCTGTGTAATATGTTGTTTTGCATGTCCCTCCTTATTTAAATAGCAACTAACTCGCTCATCTTAATGAGGTACAGATTCTCACTCCTCAGTTAAGTACCCTCTGTTGTGGAAAATTAATTTCAGAATGGTATGGGCCACCTGTGCACTTTCAGTGTGGAACAGCATCTGATTTGTGTGCAGTTGATGATAAATACTCCTGCCAAGTAGAGCAGCCTTAATTAATAATTTCTCTTACTTCATCAGCTGAAATTAATGGTATCTTTGGTAGTCAGAAGGAGTAATGGTACTGAATTACCTTCTCTGGTGATATGCATTGGGAGAAAAAATAGACGAGGAATTTGCCATAACAAATGGGAGACAACTACTGTAAGATTTTATTTTTCAATTCTTAATCAAAATCTATTTTCATTAAGGGTGTTATTAGAGCAATGCTCAGCTACAGCTCTATAGTATCTTCTGTTTCCATACCTAAGTGAGGAATAATGAAATTGTTTAGTCTTGCCCTGAATTTAATGTAGAATTTAGAACTTATGGCCTTTTATTTAAAGAAATATAAACCAGTATCTGATATTCTTTTGCTGTGAAAAGACAATAGAACTGTTTTTTTTTAATTTTTTTTAGGAAGTATGTTACATATTTATCAGCATTTCCTGGTACTTCTGTGAAGATATAAAGCATTACCAAATCAAGCAATGAATCATCCTAATACCTTTTAATCTCATTTTTAAAACAGTATTAGATTTAATTTTAATTCCAGTGAAAACACATCTAGGTAAGAAATGGTCTGTGTCAGAAAGGTCACTGTAAGTGAAAGGATCTTTAATCATTATGTATTATGATCCTTGGTTTCTTGAATATTGTAATCCCCCTATTGAAATAGGGAAACACTTCAATCATGAATATACATCATGCATATGGATTAAGTATATTTTCATGTCTGAAAGATAGTTATACATCTTATACTGAAGTTGTTTAAGTCAGCCACACAAGAGTTTGGGACTCCATAAGAGAGTAAGAGAAAGATCATCATCTTATGCCGGGATTAAGTAGTATGTTGTTAGACTTTTACCTCATGGATGAAGCAATCATTTCCTCTCCCTTATTAAAACAATTGATGACAGTTGGAAGATAAATGCATTAGAAGCTACTCAGGAACTTAAGCTCTTTATTTTTCTTATGTTCTGCAGAGTGATGTCCCAGTAGACTTGCTGGATGTGGATAAAAATTCTGCTGTTGTTAGTTTTAGCAGCTGTGATTCTGAGGTAAGTGAAACAAAAGAGATGATATTTATAGAGATTGCATGATGAAAACTCTTAATAATGTATAGTAAAAATACGATTTGGGTTTATATATTTGTCATTTTAAATACATGCAGTTAAACTTCCTATTTGGTAATTTTGGAGAGCTCAGCTTCATCAGAGGTACTGCAGAATTAGGAGTTAGTAGCAAGTTCTGACATAAGGCAAATCTTATGTCTGCAAAAGGATCCAGGAGAGGAGGCAACTGCTCTCTTGGGTTTTTTTCCTGTCTGATCAGGGATATGAAAGACACATTCAGTTTTGGTCTCTTCTCTGAATTTGCCACTATCACTATCTATATACTTCAAAGTAATTTAGGTGAAGGACATTATATTTTTACTTAGTTCGTCTCTTAAAAATCACTTAAGAATGTGAAAATTCTGCTGCATAGGGAGTCATATGTTTAAGTTCATTTTTTTATGTAATAATTATAAACTTATACGTGCAGAATTACTAATGATGTTTAGGGCCAGGGAGAAGATGCAGAAACTGTCTTAGCATTATCAAAATCTTCTGTGAAGTCTTTTTCCTTATAACAGTCCTCTGGGTGTTCTAGTTTTAAGAACTAAGTTTGCACATCATTGGTCTACCCTGAAGCTTTCAGAAATCAACTTTAAGTTTCTTGTCATTTATGATGATTAATTTGGCTTTTCTGGGTGCGTTTTCTTACCCATCTTGCTTCAGCTTGTGGATGTTGGACTAATACTACAGATGAGTGGGGCAGGCTGACATGCATTCTTCAGATGAAAAGTAGATATCTGTGTAATTTTAATGGTAGTATTAAGAGACTTCAGTTGATTTCTCTTTATACAAAGATTTTTTTTTTAATTCTACTGTAATTAAAATTAATGGGAATAATCAAGAGAACCAAAGATTACTTTTTTGTATTTAACTTTTGTAAAATAGCTGTACAAAAACGGCAAAAACTTTACTGTACATGTAAAACAGACCAGTTAAAACAGGCCAGTAGAACTTTTGTGAATCCACGGACTGTTTTGTGTTATTTTTCTGGTTTTCTGTTCTTTACAGCCAAATAGCAACTTTCTTCTTGCAACTTACCGATGCCAAGCAAATACTACAAGACTTGAACTTAAGGTAAAATGCTCCAAAATATTTTTTACAATAAATTCATGGTTGTGTAGATGTCTGCTTTGGAATGGAGGGATCTCCACCTGGACTGACTGCCTAGCCGGGGCAAATGATCAGTCCAGTTTCTAGGGCTGGCTGTTTCCTGAGCACCTTCTAGTCTGGGGCTTGTGTTCCTTTATATTTGTGTGTTAGGGTTTCTAAAAGCTTCTAAAAAATGTGTTCCTTCAGAGGGGAGCCTGGGGTCCTTCATAAATGTCCTTATGATGAAAGGAGTGGGGAAATCACAGATTGTGAAAATAATTCCACACACCATTGCCAGAATCAAGTAAAATGGAGAGAGGCGTGGGAAAGAAAGCTCTGGCACTGTTTGGCCTCAGAAGCATTAGAAGGAAGTTACACTGGGAAGTAACAAGGGAATATAGACTGGATATTTATTTTGGAGAGGAAGTGAATCCAGTCATTCCATGCTTACTATACTAAAGGCATGGGGGTGTTTTATTTTTAAAGAATCACCAAATTCCCATGTTTTGTGACTACCACCTGGAGAAATAATGAAGGAAATCACAATTAGGAAAATCCTCAACATGCCCACAGCTCAGGCTCTGGGTTTTCTCTTTATTTAGTTGCCTAACACTGAAGCCTCCTAATCTGCGTTTACTTATCTAAAACTCTCAGTCAGAATATTGTCATTAGAAATTTAAGCCTTCATGAGTTGCATCAAGGGTGGGGAAGTTGGGGGTGGTTATCTGTTTGTTGGTGAGGTTGCAATAATGGACCTAGTGTACAGAATTAAGAGTCTTATTTCCCAGGTCCCTTTCTTAAGAAATACTGTTAGTGGGTTTATTGGTTCTGAGGAGGTCACTTGATCTTCCTGTGTCTCAGTTCTCATATTTTAATTTAGGAATATGACCTTGGCCACCTTTAATAGGTACCTTTTACTAGGTAAAGAGTAAATAACACAGGAAAAATGAATCAAATGCATTCATGATAAAAAGAGGGTATTTTTTACTCTCCCACTAAAAACATTTATAAGCTTGCTGTTGTGTGTCATCATAGTGCCAAGTGTCATCAGACCCTGTGGATTTGGATCCTGATGTGATGGATTTGATCTGTACAGGTTCTACTGCCACCTCACCACAATGTATTCGGGATCTCCACTGATTTACACTTGTCACGTGGAGTTCATTCTCTTTTTGTACTTCGCCTATGCAGATGCAAGATAATACAACTTTTAAGTCTTGGTGCTTTTATTTCCAAAAATAACTCTTTACTAACTTATTTGTATTCAAAACATTTAAGCAGATGTCTTCCTGCCAAATGCTGCTTTTTGAGTTCCAGGACCCTATAAAATAGGGGATATGATCAAGATTATAAAGCAAACCTTTACTTGAACTCCAGTCTCCTCTTTTGTTTGTATAAAGCTGTTTCAGTAGCTCTCCTGCCCTACTTTTACAGTGGTGTTGATGCTACAGGTGGGACACTCCTATTTCTGTCAGTTCTGCTTGAGGGGCAGACTTCTTAGTGCAATCTGTGTAGCTGAGAAGTGACTGATGCATTGGTATGTTCTGCAAGGTATGGAGAGGGTGTCCTGTGTCTTGAATGTGTTTATACACCCTGCTTGTTGGGTATTCCAAGACTCAAACTTAAACTTGGCCACTTACTCTTCCAAAAATAGCTCAGGAAGAACTTTGATTGTTATGAAGAGATGAACTCATATTTTGAAATTAACTTTTCTCTCTTGAATTTCTTAATGTATCCTTTGCTGCCAGCTGCTACAGAATGTATCTTTTCCTTAACTAAAAAAAATATTAAAAAAAATGGTGCCACTGCAGAATTAGAAGCAAGTCAGCAGACTTTTTAATTTAACTGATCAAGAAGCAAGTTAGAGGGTTTTATTTTCTTAACAGCTCATTTATCTAAATAACAGCACTTCACTGGGTGCTACTTCGTATGGTTTTAAAGCATTCTTGTAATGCTTTATTTATAGTGGCACTATCAAGTAAATAGAGTACTATAAATATTTCTGAATTACATCAGTATTTTTTTAACACATTTTGAACATCCACTGATTTTCCAAATCATGGTAAATTAATAATTTCCCTTTTGTTCCTTTTGGTGGGTTCTGCTTTTATTTCTGCAGGTTCGGTCTATTGAAGGTCAGTATGGGACACTTCAAGCATATATAACTCCAAAAATTCAACCAAAAACTTGCCAAGTTCATCAATATCAAATTAAACCACTTTCACTTCATCAAAGAACTCATTCTATTGACCATGACAGGTATTTGCAAAGAAAAATCAATGCCACCTTCTCTTGAAAAACTGACAAAATCCAATTGAAACAATGTTTTACTCTATAAACTTGAGTGCATCATTTCTAACCTCTAACTTACAATTTTGAGCCTGTTGTTCCATTTTGTGGGTTTTCTGACACAAAATGTGGGTTTAATGGGTTCCTTGTCAACTTTTACCCTTGTTTACAGGGTTTGGTGGGAGGGGTTTTGGTTGGCTTTTTGTTTTGTTTTTCACTTTATTGACCTGGGTTATAGTGCAGCCCCATGTGTTAGTAGAGCTGAGGGTGTGGTAGAAATGAAACTTAAGTGTTATTAACCATAGGCTTTAGTAACTATAGTTACTTTAGTAACTTTAGTATAGTAACTTTAGTAACTATAGGTTACTAACCATAGTCTTTTCAGTTTCAGCCTTATTCTCCCCTCCACCCTTTTAATACAGTTCTTTCCCATAGCTAATTTGGCTCCAAAACTGAGCCAAGATATTTTTTTTCCTTATCTCTCTGTTAAGATCCTAGTATTTTATGCAATGTCTTCTTGATTTTTTCCCCCACCTCCAGTTAACATCTTGTATTGTCACCAAAGTGTTGCTTGCTTCAGAACAGAACATGAAGATTGAAGGAATGATATAAAATGCTTTTATGTGTAAATGCTTCAGCGCGCAAATGAGCCCCATTATGCCTCATTCTTGAAATAAATGCTGTGTCTGTGGTTTATGCCATGGGAGGTTGTTGAGGCTGTTTGTCATATATACTGTATTATCAGATATTTACCTTTGTTGTAAGTTTCAGGTTGAACAACTTGAAATGAGATATGTCAGAAACTTCCAACTAGTGTCTTGGCCAGTTCTGACATGCCTGCTAGGAGACCAAATTTGAATGTACTCGTAGATTTTAGTCTTGAAATACATAAAAGTAGCTGTAATCTACAAGATGTAACTACTTAGCAAGATACCTGACATTTCCCAGGGTGTAGATTAAAAATAAACCACAATGTGAAACTAACCTTTTTTTCGTATGAGTAACTAGTGCACTAGCAGTGCCCCTCCTTCATTAACTGCTTTGTTTTTTGTTGTTAATTTCATAATGTCACAGACCTATGAATACACTGACGCTCAAAGGCCAGTTCAGTTTTGCTGAAATTCACTCATGGGTTGTGTTTTGCTTGCCTGAGGTGCCTGAAAAGACTCCCGCTGGAGAGAGCATAACCTTTTATTTTCAGAACACCTTCCTGGGTACACAGCTTGAAAGCACTTACAGGTAAAATACAATTAATTAAATGCAATGTGACTATGCTGTGGGGTTTGCTTTTTCATTCTTGACCAGTCTGCAAGTACCATTTCACACACATACCACTCTACCCTCAATCCCACCCTACTAAAGAGAATAGGAATCTTTCTTAGAAAGGCTTGTCAAACATTACCAGGGTGTGCATTATCCAGTAATGATGCACTCTGTATCTCAAATAGGGTTTTTCTTTAAGTTTGTCCAAAAAACCAAAATTGCCAGGGAAGAAAGGCTTGATATATTGTTAAGATGTTGGCTTGCTTTTAGAATTTAAAGAATAGAGCTAACTAACATAGCCCTGAAATGATTGTGTAATGCCTATTGTTTTCTAACGTCTTTTTTTTTTTTATTGAGCAGCAGAAAAAGGCATTTAATGCTCATGCAAACAAAAATGTGATGAACATTAAGCTAAAATCCTTTTTTCTGAAGCTTTAATTAGGCAAATATTATTTCTATGTTTCAGATTAATACTCAGTTCTCAACTTAGTTATATCTTCCTTCAGCAAATTATATATATCCACCTGAAAATGGAACTGTTATTACAACACCCGTTGTAATTATTTAGATTCCAGCCTACTCCCTACCTACCATACATGTTGCCTACTCATAATGTAAAAAGCTGCTGGGTGGTGGTTTGCTAGGGAGAAGGGGAAGTTTTAATACCCTTCTGGGACTGAAGCTTTCCTGCTTGGCTTCAAGGTATGGCAATGATAAAACTTAGGAGGAATATATACAGTCAGAAATCTTACTTGTGTAACCTTAGTGCCATACAGTAAAAATAACTGCTTTTTGTATACCTGAGATCTGTGTATACTGCTTTGTTTTATTTATGGAACAAAGTGTTCTCTGTGAAGATTACCCTGGGAAGGACGGAATAGCATAGATGTGTATACATACGTGATACATGGAGAATCATTACAACCTTTATAGAGGTTGCCTACTTTGATAGGGACATTCACTTACAGGCCTCCTATTTTAACGCAGGGACAAATCTACTGCACCCATGTGTGTTTAAGTTTGTTCATTTAAATTTTTTCTTCCTTTATAGAAAAGGTGAGGGATGTTTTAAGTCTGACAATATTTCTACAATATCCATCCTAAAAGATGTGCTTTCCAAGGAGGCTACAAAAAGGAAGATTAATCTCAACATAGCATATGGTAAAACTTTCCTATTTTGTTGTCCTTGACTTCAATTTTATATTCTTATACATGGAATATTATATATTTATTTGCTTGTTGGGTTTTTTTCACTCCCTGCCAGACATAAATGAAGAATCTGTGAGGCACACATTAAAGCTTATCCACCCAAAATTAGAGTATCAGCAACTGTTGGCCAAGAAGGTTCACTTAATAGATGCTTTGAGAGTAAGTATCTGAACTCCTGCAGGAAGGATTTTTTAGGGGGAATTATGCTGTCAGATACCAAGCTGTACAGCTCAAGTCAGATGTGTGTCATTCTGGTTTCCATTCAGTTTCTGTTCCCAGGATATGTATTTTAATTATCTAGGAGACAGACTTCTTCAAGGAAAATTCCCATTTATACTATGCAACTAGTGAATAACGTGTAGGATTACTGACTGATGTTGAAGATGCTTAAACTGGACAGTAGAAGGCAGACAGCTTTACCACCTAACATTCTCCTTTTACCTGCTGTTATTTTCCAGTTCCTTTGTTTCTTTCCACTAACCTTTGAAGGTCTTTTTAGATCTGGGAATGAACATCCAGGCCAGATGCAGCTCCCTCTCTTTGGAACTTTATCCCAGTGTGTCGTAATTTATGAATTATCTGCTTTTAAATCTTTTGCTTAATACCTCCTCCTCAACAGTTTGTCTTTGGAAGGTACCAGTTAGGTAGCTTGTCTCTTGGCCTTTTTCCAACAACTGGAAATTCAGCAAACAGGATTTTACTGTCAAAGACTTGCTATCATCTCTGTTGGTATTTTTTTGTGGTTTTTGAGGGAGAGCGGAGATGAAAACAGGCAACCGATTCTCTCTGGTCCTTTGGGGGAATCAAATACTAGTTGCCAGAACTCTTCAGTTAGTAGAAAAACTGACTACCAGTGAGAATAGTGTGTACCTTTATTATCACTAAGAGTATTTTACCTTAATAGGGTTTAGATGTGACAAACCAGGGGGTGAGAATAATAGAGAATTTATTGTTAATGCACATTATGTTTGTGCAGTGATAATGATGATGCACATCTTGCTTGTTTTAAGCTTTTTTTTCTCTTAGCAGATCTTCAATAACTCTTTCTTGGTTTTTTTTTATGTGTTGGGTTTTTTTTTAGTCTTGTTGCTTTTTTTTTTTGATAATAACTTATTGATAGGCAGTAAAATAATCTGATGATTGATGAAAGCTATTATCCTAGCAGACTCATGATGCACAGCATAATTACCTTTTGTCTGGAAAAGAACAGTCTTTCTGTGGAGAATAAAAAGATCTGTACTATTGATCATCTTAGATTGGTCTGATGGTAAACTGGGGCATTTAGAAGAGGTCTTTAAAACTTTTTGCTGTCACAATTTGAGTGATGCTTTCAGAGTTTACTTTTACTCTCAGACTTCAGCATGTGCTACACCTTTTAGGCATTTACTTACTCTAGAAATGAAGACATGATGAAGGCTTTGAGCCTCCACTAGGCTTGATCCTGTAGGTGCTGGGTGGTGGTGGGATCCTGTTCTGGCAGTACTTGTAGCTGGAGGCTGTAATACACAGGATTTTGAGAATCCAGTCTAGGAAGTGACAGGTGACATCTGGCATTTCATTATAAGACTAGAAAATTAAGCACTTCGAAAGTAACTCCTGCTAGTTTGGAAGGCGATTGTCTTTGTCTCTGAAGTACTTCCTCCTGTCAGACTCCTGTCTTCATACTTTTATGCTTTCATGATAATTAAATGCTGATAATTTTTAATGATTTATAATGTCTTTGAGGAATTACAAGTTCATGAAGGAAATGTGGACTTCCTGCTACCAAAATACCGCAGCATTTTGGAAGAGGCAGATGAGCTGCTCGAGGAATACAAGAGACAACCTGCACATCTTGAGAGACTTTATGGTTTGTTGATCAATTCAACTTTTTATTTAAATGTAACTTGATGTCCAGAGAGCACACTCGATGTGACTGTAATTGTTACGAAGTAAGAATTAGTAGAGTTGAAATAATTTGATAAGTGTGTACACTTGGTTAGGTTCAGGACTGTCTGGTCATACAGGCAAGACTGCATATTTACATCCTGGTTTTGATCATAAAAATCTAAAGTTAAACGTAAGGTAGTAAAAAAGCCTAGCAAATACTGGAAATAGCTTGTATGCTACTACAAACTTCGAGTAACTCTCTAAAGGTACTCAAGAATTGTTCACCCAAGAATTTTTGGGCATCACAAGCATATTACTGAGAATGAAGATACCAGGTTTATTTGCAAGTGGCTTTTCTTAACAGACAGCTTATTTTATTCTTGTCATGTATCTTATGTTCCATGTCTTTATGGACATAATTAAGGATCATATTCAAATTCACAATGGCATTTAAGAATGTGTATGAGCTAAATGACTGGTTAAATTTTGCAAAACATCATAAAACCAGAAAATTAAACATGGGGTGGGAAGGGAGACTTGTGGAAAATGATCCAAGTTAGTGAAGGAAATTCTGTAACCTTCTCTGGTGTTCCCCAGTCACCTCTCAGCTCAGAGATTCTCTGCCAGATGCCAGGTGTAATAAGCCTAAGTATATACAGCATAAGCAGAGTCCCCTTTACCCATCCCATGATAGTTCCTCACTCTTTTATGTTTCAGATGTGGGTAATTCTAAGTCAGAAATACATGCTTTGGA
This sequence comes from Pezoporus occidentalis, assembly GCF_034315485.1. Lineage (NCBI taxonomy): Eukaryota > Metazoa > Chordata > Aves > Psittaciformes > Psittacidae > Pezoporus > Pezoporus occidentalis. The sequence continues at coordinate 99,944 of NW_026914975.1, forward strand.
ATGAAGCTGGAATCTGTGATGTCATAACTGTTTTGGGTCTATTTATAAGTAAATCATGGTTTAAAACATGAGGTTTGAAAAGAATCTCATCTCTAAGCCCAAATTAAATTAGAATAGTTGGTACATAATAGTGACTTAGAGATACGTCAGCTAGAGAAAACAAGGCAAATAATACTCCTCGAATTTTACATTTGCAGGTATGATCACGGATCTCTTCATAGATAAATTTAAATTTAAAGGCACCAATGTGAAAAGCAAAGTTCCTCTTCTCCTCGAAACTCTGGATGGCTGTGACCAAGAAGGACTAATTGCTTTCTTTGACGCTGCAGCCTGATAAGGGAAAAGCTGGGTAATTTTTCTTTTTTTTTTTTTTATTTTACTCAAGGCAGTTCAGTATTCAGTCCAAAAGCACTTTTTAAGAAAAACACTATGTTGTACTTCAGCTTCATTTGTATTTATTATCCTACTGAATGCAGTAGTCACCTTTAGTTTATATCAACTGTTAAGTGCACGCAGAGTATCTACACCCACGATGTTCCTGAGAGCTAAAGAAAACCTAGAATCAGGTATAAATACCCCGTTTCCTTCTTGCAAAAACTTTTTCCACCTGTAAGAACATCTGGAGAAACTGTTTTTCACAGACCTAACTAAAGGTAGAAGAAATCTGTGTGTTAACCTGTACCTAACTATGGTATTTGCCTGCTGCGGGTATTTGTGTTGTCACACCTAATGTCACTGGGGTGCATGAAGAAGGGAGAAACTGTATTTTAGGGTCAAGACAGCTGCTATTGGAGCTGCACGTTCACTCCTGGTTGGAGCGTGGCTCGCATTAAACTTTCTCCGTGCTTCTCCCGTGTCTTCGTTCTTCATTTCAAACCCCCGCCTTGCTTGTCGCTCGGTGTCCCTCACGGCTGGGAGCGCTGAGCCGGCTGTGCGCACCGAGCGCGGCTCACCCGCCGTCCCCGACGCAGCGCCGCCATCACTGCGGACGACGCGCGCTCCCGCCGGCCCGTCCCTGCGCCGCCCGCCAGGCCCCGCCCCTTCGCCTCAGGCGCTGCCCGCCGCTCGCCCCGCCCGGATTGGCTCCTGCCGCTGCCCGTAGGCCGCGTGACGCCGTGCGTCGCCGCTCCCTCTGATTGGCTGATTCAATAGTCGCGGGCTACTTGAACGGCGAGAGCGGCGCTCCAGCGCGAGTCTCGGCGGCCGCTTTGGTTTTTCCTGGCCGCCCTCTTCCTCCGGCGGCCCCTCCCGCGGCCATGTTGGCGGAGCAGGAGAACCAGGAGAACGTTCCTCCAGGCGCCAAAGCGCCGCCGCCAGCCGCCGGCGGCACCCGCGTGGTGCTGGGGCTGCTGAGGAGCGCCCAGCAGCGGCCCGGGCTCCTGCCGCAGGTGAGTGGGGCAGCGGGTGTGGGCGAGCGCGGTAAGGGGTGAGATGGGCTGGGGCGGCGGAGGGTGTCAGTGCCGGACCGGGCCCTCCACGGCGCTGATGGGCCGCTCTCCACACAGGCGGGGCGGCGCGGCTGCGAGAGCCATGGCGCGGCGGCGGGGCGGCCGGGCGGTGGGCAGCAGCCCTTCGCCATCCATGTGGACGAGCCGGATGGGGAGCAGCAGCAGCGGCGACGGGGTAGCCCGGCGACCCGAAAAGAGGAGGCCTCGCTGGGTCTTCGTGCGGCTGTCTGCGCCCTCGGGGAGCGGCGGCCTCTGGCACCCCTGGGCAACGCCATGGAGCTGAGCTTCGGTATGTGCCAACAATTCCCTCCCCCCCCCCCCCATCCCGAGGCTCCGGCAGCCCTGTTGCAGCGCCCGGGTCCGCAGGGCCTTTTCCCGGGCAGCTCGGGGGCGAGCGTTTCCTACCCAGGTGTGATCTCGGGAGGCGTTTCCAGAGCAAACTGGAGGCTGTAGGGGACAGACACTGGTTTGGTTCGACCCAAAAGATCCCTTTCCGGTTGCTGAAACCAGTTTTGTTTCTTTGGACATGCTGTTACAATACAGCAATTTTTCAATCAAAAGGGTAGTTCCCTCTGCTGTGAGAGAGTGGTCTTATGGGCCCCCTTTTAATATGGCTTTTATCTTCTGCTTAGATTCTCCAAGTATTATGGATATTTCAATAACCTCAGAAGCAGAAGAGAAAAAAACAAATGTTAATAACATGCCAGACTATATCAGCGATATCCATGCATACCTTAGGGAAATGGAGGTGAGCTGCTCTCTATTTATTTGTGTACAGGTTATGGGGGAGAGATTCGAGGCTGAGAAATGGATGTAAACATTAGTCACTACTATAGTGACTAAACTAGAACTTGCTAGAAATGGAGGAATAAGTTGCTGTGTCCACTTGTATGAATATGAGATTTGTTTCTTGCGATCAAGTTGATTGATTGTGCCATGAACTGAAGTTGGAAAGCCAGATTATGGAAATGTAATGTACTGAGCCTAATCTTGTCCTTGTTTACTTCTGGTCTGCTTAAATTGTGGTAAATAGTTGCTCCCCTACCAGCACATAGTCCAAACTCAATCTTACCTGTCTTCTAAACCTACAGGTGAAGTGCAAGCCTAAAATGGGTTACATGAAGAAGCAACCTGATATTACAAACAACATGCGGGCCATTCTTGTGGACTGGCTGGTGGAAGTTGGAGAAGAATACAAATTGCAGAATGAAACCCTGCACTTAGCTGTAAATTACATTGATAGGTTTCTTTCTTCCATGTCTGTTTTGAGAGGAAAACTTCAGCTTGTGGGTACTGCGGCTATGCTGCTTGCATCGTAAGTGAGATTGCTGAATTTAAAATTCTACCTACTGGCCTTGTACAGATGGAATCCTTTGGCTATGGCATGTCTGGCTACAGGCATCAGAAATACTATAGCCACGGGAGGGCTTCACACTAGAAGACAAATTGGGAGTTGTCCACCTAAAAGTTTGGTAGTTTATATGAAACTTTGCAAGCAAGGTTCTAGGGTGTCTTTGTAGACGGCCCTCAGGTGAGGATTCATAATTTCTAGGTGCAGCAGCAGGCTTCTGAACAGTTACTTATGCATGCTTTGCATGCACAAGGCATGTGAAAGAAAGTTTTGCTTACACCAAATGTTAGTTTCATGGGTTGTTCTGGAATTTCTGTAACTGAGTGCCAGATACCCTGATATGTTAGCACTAAGCAATTGTAGCTCTGTAATTCTGCTGATTCAAGAGCTACAGAATCAAGTGCAGCAAACTCGTTCAGTAATAGTGGCCAGCTACTTCACAGGTCAGAATTCAAAGTAGGATGCTGGCTTTCATTATGTGTTGCTACTTATCTGGCTTTCTAGTATTTGATTATTTGCTCATAACTACTTCTCCTGGCAGGAAGTTTGAAGAAATCTACCCTCCTGAAGTAGCAGAGTTTGTCTATATCACAGATGACACCTACACCAAGAAGCAAGTTCTAAGAATGGAGCACTTAATTTTGAAGGTTTTGTCATTTGACTTGGCAGCTCCAACAATAAACCAGTTCCTCACTCAGTATTTCCTACATGAGCAGACAAATCCTAAAGTGGAGAGCCTATCAATGGTAAGTAAGAATTACTAACTTGACCTGTGTGACTACAAAGTTCACAAGCTCTGTTCTGTAGTCCCAGTAGAAAAGAAATGCTGAAGGATTCTCCAGCCCAGGCTTCTCTGCCTCCTCCTTTTAAATGTGTAGTCTCTGGGAAAGCTCTGGAGAGCTTGTACAGTTTGATACATGCTCCTCCAGCAGTGGTGCCACACCACTGGAAATTAATGCTCCTATCACCATGCACTGTTTGAAATGCTCCATTCCTTTCACAGGCTTACATTTGCCCAGCTCCAGCATGCCCACTTACATCAGAGCAGGCAGGCATTCAACTTTAATTTGGGGTTTGTTTCACTGCTAGATGTTTCTGTCTTTATCTCAAGCTGCCACACCTACTCATCCACTTTGGCAAAAAAGGACTTGTGCTTTGGTTTCCCCTTCAATAAGCAGTGAGCTTTAAATCCAGAGGCTGGTTTCTTAAGCACAGCACAGGTAACATTTTAGCTACAGTTATATTAAATCCTAATTGTGTGGCAGGTACCAGAGCTCCCAAATAGAAGCCTTTGTCTCGCTGTGTAAAGGTCAGGCCTGACTACAACCTGCCTTCTGGATTAAAAAATACCTCTACATATAAAATGTGGTATTGAAAAAATATAGGTTGGGAAAGCTTTTTGACAGTAGCCAACAGTCAATGCTAAAAGAGAAAGTAAGTGGACACTAGTAAAAGCTGTGCTCCATCTAATAGCAGGATTGGAAACTTAAATGAGGGTTCTAGTGCAACTATTTAAAGGCTCTTCTACTTCCTTTTGGAAGCAGATGATTCCCCTTACTCTCATTTCTCTTGCAGTACCTTGGGGAGCTGAGTCTAATTGATGCTGATCCTTACCTGAAATACTTGCCATCAGTTATTGCTGCTGCAGCGTTTCATCTAGCAGGCTATACTATCACTGGACAAACTTGGGTATGTAACACTGAACTCGAGCCTCCACACAACTTTATGTGTGTCTAGTGTATTCGGAGGTTCTGAAGGCTTGGGCTGCAGGAATCGCTGCCCCCCTGCACTCTTTGGCTGTTAATTATGGATTGTTATTTGTGGTAATTGAAAAATGGGAGGCACATACATCCCTTGGAAGAGACATCTACTGATGCACTCCATTCTGTCGATCATTCTCAAAGCTGTAAGCAGCTTGCTTGTGATGAGGAAGTGGGTGGTTATAAAGCTGAAGCACTGGAGGCAAGGAATACTTGTTTACAGTATGATAGTTTTCAGGATTACTATAAGTCTACATGAACTGCTAAAAATCTGATGAGTATTAAACTACTTAGTGCTTCAGAAAACAGTGCTCTGGAACAACAGTTTCACAAGCAAGCTAAAATCTTCATCAGTGGCTGTTGGTGTAAGTGAGCAGAATCATTAAAAGGTTCCTTTTTCCATCAGCCTGAATCCTTGTGCAAAGTAACGGGCTACTCCCTTGAGGACATCAAGCCTTGCCTCCTGGACCTACACAAGACCTACCTCAAAGCAGCACAGCACACACAACAGTCCATAAGGGAAAAGTACAAGGGTACAAAGTGAGTATCTGTAGAGATGCGTGATGAGTTGGTATGTATACCCAAGTTATCCTAGCACATAACTGCTTAATGGGGGGGAGGAGAGGGGTTGGGTGTATCTTGAGTCTTGAGATTCAACTAACCAAATCTACTATGTCAGCAAGATGGTGACAAGACTCCTCAGGTTTTTGCAGTGTTCTGTTGAGCAGTACTTGGTGTTCACCAGGGCTGCTATCACTACCCAAATTGTCAGGTAGAAACTGGAGCAATTTTCTTGATGTTCCCACAGTTGGTAGGCAGGAAATGGTACCCAATGCACCTAAAAACCTGTGGCAGCATTGCAGCTGACAAGCCCCAAATGTTTCCTGCCTTGTGAGCAATGTGCTTTGCTGCAGTACTTAGCTGTTCTGTCTCAGAGAGCACTTGAGCAAGATGACATCCTGCATCTTTCTTTTCCCCCTCTCTAGGTACCATGGAGTATCGCTTATTGACCCCCCAGAGACACTAAACGTATTGTAATAATCAAGAGACTGTTCTTACTATGTATATTACAAGAAAATAATGTACAGTTTTAAACATGGCTCAAAATTGCAGATGTGATCACTCGGAATATTAACACAGGTTTTCATGAGCTTAACTAAAGTTAGCTTTACATGTTTTTAATGTAAATCTTTTGTACATGCAATCTTGTTAAAATATTTAGCTGGGGTTTTATACAAATGTTCTCTTCATGCACAGAATTAACCATGCAAAGTCTGATCAAGTGAAGTCTGAGACAGCTTATGTAATTATAGACTAAACATTAACATTAGCAGTGCATTATAATAATAGGGCTTTGCCTCATTCCAAGTAAGAATGACTTGGACTCCACAGCAGTATTTATAGCTTTTTTTGTATAGTGTCTAGTTTAAACTGAGACTTAGTATAGGGTCCAAAACGTGGTTTAATGGCTGTAATACTGGAAGAAACTGTATACCTATGAGGAGAAAACATTGCCGGAATCGACTCTGGTGAGACACTTTAGGATGTGCCAGCCACCGGAAGTATTTATTGCTGTGTAATGTAATGTCAGATTTCCATCAGGTGAAAGTTTGAATGCTTTGCTGGAGGGGACTGCACAGCTAGAACTGCTACATCAGGTCATACTTCTTTCTTCCAGTAGAAAATGGTCTTGTAATAGGTATTTTTTTGAGTCAAACTGTAAAACTAATAGTAATTTAAACTCATGGAATTCTCACTGCTATGTTAGCTGTCCTGAAAGCCCATTAATATCTATTAAAATTAGTCATTGGTCTGCTTACTGAGTGCCTCTTTAGGGGCAGTGGAGGGGTTAAACTGCATGAGGTTGAAATACTGCTCCATGCCCTCAAGAGGAGGGAATGTTTTCTGGTGTGGATGGGCTGTGTATGGAATGGTACCAATTCTGTACACTTCTCTTGCTTGGAAAGGAATGTTCCCCTGTAGCATGCAGCAAAAATGTAGGCCAACTGGTCTTACTTTTCCTTAGTTCTGGAACTGCTACAGGAGCAAACTAGCATCTAATTGGCATTAGATCAAGTGGATGTTCAACTTCAGCCCATGTAAAGGGAGTGGTGCTGCCCTGTACGTGCTGTTCTTTGTGTGTAAAGCAGTGAGTACATGTAAGTGGGTTAACTGAGCCACTTCCAGGTTTGCTAATAAACCTTTTTTTACATCTGATGTTAATGGTCTTGCCAATACCTTAAAACCAGTGAGGGGTAATGCTACCATCTTAAAACTGGCATTCATTTTTAAAGTTTTTTGTCAGGGGCTGCCCTGTGAAACCTGTGCCCCTTCAACTTGAAGTTGATTCTACACTGTCTGGACACCCAGCAGGTGCTGGGATAAACTCTTCACAGTTGTTGAACAGCTGTTATGGTGCAGGCTATTGAAAAGAAACATTAAACAATCGTAATTTCTCTGTCAAAGCTGAGAAGCACGTGTTACAGTGAGACAATTTGCACATCTCGACTTGAGAACTAAAAACTTGCTGTTCTGCCCCTACCCCTGTGCTGCAGTTTAAGCCCTCCACAAACCACCTCTATTACAAAATTGACCCAAGTGGTGGTAGCTTTCCTGGTCCTAATAAAAGAATGCAGCAGAAACTGCCTTTTTTGGCCAGCCTGAGATTTTAAGGATGCACTTTGACTTTTAGAATGTTCTAATGTTTAATGAACATGTTTCGTTGGTCTGTCACGTTTTCCAATAGCCTTTCAGTTTAATTTCAGTACATTGTCACTGAAAGGCTAAAACTAGTTGGCAGAAAAACGTGCAGTAGATCCTGTGTGGTGCTCGGTGTTAGAAATGCTGTAACCTTGCAGGAGAGGGAGTCTGTATATGCAGGAATGTGCTTGCCACAGTTTGTGAACTTGGAAGGGCAACTCAGAATACTGACTGCCCATTATGCTTTGAAGATGACAGAGCACAGCACTATTCATGGGAAACCACTGGGTTCTGCCTTCCCCTCCTTTTTTTTTTGTGGCATATTACTGAAAACTTTCCACGACCACTGACAAATATGAACATTGGAAGAGGAGTAATTTATAGGAAGCTAATCAATTCTTTTTCCCCAGAAAAGAGTAGTAACGCTACTTAAATGGCAGAACCTAAGTGGTTTTATTGTATTTATTACCGCTTAATGAAATGCCTCCTTGCTCCATTTTCAATGGAAGCTGTTCTGTTACTGTTTCCATAGCCCAAAGAAATGTTCTCTCTTGCTTCTGAGCTCTGTTTTCAGGTACACCAAGACTTCAGCCTAAAACAAGGCTTCAGACATGGGCTGGTGCCTCTGCCCCCCTTGTTACTGACATCTCTTGCAGCTGCACCAAGCACCATCCTCTCCCACCCTCTAATTTTCTGAAGTTAATATAGGCTGGTTCCAGCTCTTGCTCTAAAACTTTCAATAAAATACCCCAGGTTGTACTGTACTACTGTTTCACTTATCCAGTTTAACTCCTCCTACTCCCTTCAGTGTAAAGCCTCTAAGCAATGTAGGGTATGAGACGTTGTGTGTAAAGAGAAACAGCAGTACAAAGAAGTTTAAGGTCTCATGGCACTGCAGAAGTAACAAGAAACTGAACCTTCCCTCATTCCTATACTCCCAACAGCAACTTTGGGTTGGAAGAACCAACATGAGGAAGACGCAGGGATTTAGTTCTGGTTTAACTCTCGGAGGAACAGGGCTTTCTAGTTTTATTCCTTTCTGGAAGAGCACAACTGGAATAAAGCTCTACTTGGCCAGGAAGCATTCTTTTTTATTTTTTAACATTAAATTCTAAACCTGATTTAGGGAATGTAACATCCGCAACAGTGACTCAGCGCACGTTTCTATGTCATGAAATGCTACGGTCACACGTGAAATAGGCCCACTTGGCTCTTGTAAATATGTGCACATTCCCAGCTAGACTTGCTTTTTGAACAAGAGTCAGATATGTTGGACACTTCCTTGTCTCTTTGGCTTCCACAACTTACATCCAGAGCAGAATTCTTCGAATAGAGCTCAAGAAGCATTCTTGTCTGTTGCATGTAATATTTAATTAAATTTTCTAAGAAACTCCATTGCTGAAGTATGATTTGCTTCTCTATGAAGGCTTTGTGGAAGTTTGATGTTATTTTGTTAAGTACATGCATTTGTTCATTTGTTGTTTTTTTTTGTTGTTTTTGCTTTGTTTTTTGTAATATGAAGCAGTGAAAGCTAAGATATGGAGTGACATGGCATGGGCATTTAGGACTTAGCCATGGCATGCCATTTGCACCTTGAAGAACACTCCAAAGTATGAAATGCTTCCAAGGGCTGACAATAGCTATCAATCCCATGGGGAATTTTAACCACAAATCCAACAATTTTAAGAAAAAATGAAAGCACAGCTCAAGACCAAAACCCTGTGGCTGCATGGCAATGACAAAAGGGAACCGTTCGGAAAGAGTGGAAATGCCCAGGTAGCCAGGCTGCCTGTGAGGAACTGTTAAATTATTTTACCAAACTAGGGAGATCTAAGAGCGTGGGATGGTGTTGCTATGATGAAAAAAGAAAAATGTGAGTTGAATGATCATGGAATGGAAATGTAATGAGGGAAGTCTGATAGAAAACAGCGAGGCAAATTGGGACTCTGTGTGATTGATTATGGCCATGTTATCTCCATTTCAGTCCATGGCTAAGGCACCTTGGTGTTGTATTTGGGATGGAATGAAAAGGAAAAGTGAGTGCCCTGTAGGTGTGAAGAGGTATCTAATTGTAATTGCACTGATGTGGTGATCCAGGCTAGTAGTCCTCCTTTAGCTGCTGCTTTGAAATATGGCTGTTTGCATAGGGGCCTTAGGAACGACCTCAAGTTGACTGAGACATGCATTCCCAAAAGAGGAATGCTTCTTAGCTGCAAAGAAATCTGCACTGCGCAGCCCAGGCCACTTAGCGCAGATGATGGGTGATGGCACCTGGACAACTCGTTTCCCTCTTAGGTGGTAAAGGAAGAGAAATAACGTGAGGCATGCTGCCTCCAAGTCCAAGGTGGGGAGCATTAGAAACTTGAAAATTGGAACCGGAGACCTCCTGGCACTCCCAGCTGCTGGAGCCTTTTGCCAGGCACTGGGAGCGGCCCCCTTTTTCTTTGGGGAGGGGGTTGCGGGTGGGCAGTTGCAGGAGGAGGGGCAGCTCCGCACAAGGGGCGCATGCGTGCCACCTTGCTGGGAGCCTCGCATGCCCAAGTAGTAATCCCAGCGCTTAGAAGGAGGGAAAGCATACAGACAAACCAGACAGAATGTCCCTGCGGAGCAGAAGCATGAGCGGCCCTTTCAAAGAGACACGCAGGATCAGCCCAAATGCTAGAAAGAGCAAAAGTGGCATCTGCAAACCGTGCAACAGGTTCGAAAACCATTCTGCTTGTAAAGACAACGTTTCAAAAGGGAATCCTGAAATCAGGAACGGAACCGGGAGGCTCTCGGCAAGTAGATTTTTCACAAGTACCTTGGCAAAATGGGGATGGGTCCATTTTGGTCAGGGTTGACACTTTTGCAGGGTGGCCAGAAGTCTTTCCCTGTCGGAGTAATCAAGCGAAAGAAGTCCTTAAGTGGCTGTTGCAGGAACTTCTCCCAGGAATTGGGGTGCCTATCGGAATATCTTGGGCTAGAGGTCCACATGTGATTGCAGAAGTGGTTATTAGAGGGCGTTAGTAAAAGGCTGGAAATGACTTGCAACTTCCATACGCCTCAGAGGCTGCAATGGAGTGGAAAAGTCAAAAGAATGACCCAACCTTTAAAAAGGCAGATTAGTAAAATAGGTGAGGAAAGTAATTCGAAATGGCCTCAGGCCCTCCCGCTGGCCCTTTTGCCATTGAGAGAGCTAAGTCGGAAGCATGGGAGCACTAGAGTAGGATGAAGAAAGCCCCATGGTCATGGCGAATTGTCAAGAGGGATGTGACAAGACGTCCAAATTGACTCTGAAATAGGTCTAATTTTGTGTATCCTTTTCAAACCTGGGGAGAACGGAGATCGCTTTGGATGTTAGTGGGAGCCAATTTTGTGGTAAATACAGAACCAGAGGAAGAAGTAGTAAGACACAGAAATCTCTTGAAATGGGGATGGACTTCTGCTCCAATTCCAGACCTCAATCCTGACAAGGAGATGGCAAGCGATCAGGAGGAAAGAAACGAGAAATGAAAGGCAAACAGAAGCAGTGGAGTTTTTTTCTGTTTCTATCTGCCAAGAAAAACACAGGATGAAAATTTGGTGTTAGCATGAATGAGTTTGCCAATCTGCAAAACGTGTCACAAACGACTGCTTGTTTACCAATCCCAAGAGCAGTGGGTGAACTAAAAAAATAAAAATAAAAATAAAAAGCTTTTTCCTGGCATTAAACCAAAGCCATAATTCCTTTTTACCACCTGAACTGTGACCGGGTGCAGCTCACTCCAGTAATGGCACAGGCAGCTTTGTTAAGAATAGCAACACATCTTACCTCTGCCGTTCACGTTGCAGATCTCAAATGAGCAAGTTTACTGGTGTAGCTGTGTGGTAACTACGGAATTTCACTTTCATGCTTTTTATTTATGTATTTAAAGGTGTGTACAATTTTATAACATATACATAAAAGCAGAACTAGATATGGGTTGGGAGGATGTAGAATTATCTACAGAACTAAGTTCAGTAACAACAGACCAAATTACGAATTATACAGCACTTCTGAAGGAAGGATGATGGCTCTAATGAGCAGCTCTCTTCTTTTTTCTCCTTTTGATAAATGCTTTCTTACTTGTACTTCCTTTTTTCAGGTTGGTCTGTGCTCTATGAGGAAACAACACTTTTATCATAGAAGTGTACTGAATGGTTTTACTTCAAGAAAACACAGGCTGATCGCCTGTAACAGGCAACCATCCACCATGCTCAGTGCAAAACACAACAAGGGTTTCCATGGCTAGTGCAGAGCTACTGTAATCTATCTCACTTCTGAAACATAAAATTTAAGATGCAGTACAAGATTAAAATTAATTTAAGAGGTAGTAGGATATCTGCAGGATATCCTCTATGGAGCAGCTCCTGCAAATCCTGCTCTCGCTCCCTTTGGAACCATTAGTCATATAAGCATTTCATCTGGCTGCAGGGCAGCCAAGATGAAGATGACTGCCTTCCTGGGACAGGAGCAAACTAGCCTAGATTTAGAATTCCTCACTCTCTGCTATCTTTGTAGTCCCCTTGATCAACTGAAACTTTCCTTGGCCTTGCCAAATCCTATGCTACCTGAAAATACTCTTTATGAACCTTTTTCCCCTCCTAATTTCAAATAGTGGTTACCTTGTTTTCTTTGGTAGTTCCTGTGGTTGTAGAATGACAACTTCTTCCTCTTCACTGTCCGACAACAGAATAGGTTCATCTAAAACAAATCAACCAACCACAAACCTGTGATCATTTTTGTACACACAACTTCTGTAACAAATAACTAGGAAGAGCACTGTCCTGGGTTCAGCTGTAACAGTTGTTTTTCTCCTTTTTAGTAGCTGGTGCAGTGCTGTGTTTTGGCTTTAGTCTGAGAACAATGCTGATAACACACTGCTGTTTTGGCTGTTACTAAGTAATGCTTACCTTGATCAAGGACTTTTCAGTCTCATGCTCTGCCAATGAGGAGGGGCATGGGAAGCCGGGAGGAAGCAGAGACAGAACACCTGATGCAAACTAGCCAAAGGGGTATTCCTGCCAAAGGACATCATGCCCAATATATAAACTGGGGGCATTACCTGGAAGGCCCAGATCACCGCTCACATTAGGCTGGGTATTGGTCAGCAGGTGGTGAACAACTGCATTGTGCATCACTTGTGTTGAGGGGTTTCTTTTCATTTTCCCCTTTTAGTTCTATATTCTCTCCCCTTGGTACTTCCCTTATTATTAGTGGTAGTAGTAGTTTTATATTATACTTCAATCGTTGGACTGTTCTTATCTCAACCCGTGGGGTTTGCATTCGTTTTATTCTCCTCTCCCATCCCTCAGGAAGCTGGGAGGGATAAAGATGGGGAGTGAGCGAGTGGCTGCATGGTTCTGAGCTACCGGCTGGGCTTAAACCATGACAAGCATTTTTCAAGAAACATTCAGAGTGGTTACTGTTTAATTTGGAGCCTTCCATATACTACAGAAATCAGTATCTACTTTGAAGAAAACAAGTGACCTGGTGAAGTGAGAGTAGCAGATGTGTGTAACACAGGTGGAAAGTGGCTACAATGGTTCTCCTTCCTTACTAAGGACTTCTTTCACATTTTAATCCTAGACTGTTAATAAAATGATATAAGAAGCACATGTGATAACAAGATAAACATTTACCCATCTTAGTTTCCTCCAGCATACTTGTATCCTCGGTTTCCATTTTCTGGCATTCAAAGGCAGTAGCATCACCATCACCTTCACCTTCCTCTTCTGCTGCTTCTTCCCTGTCCGATTCTTCAAAGTCACCCCAGGAGTTCTCTATTCCTTCCCCAATTTGGGCTGTCCCAGGTGTGTACAATACTGGATTGGCAAAACTGAACTAGTTAAGAAAAATCTCTGTGTTTGCTGGTAAACTTGACAAATTCTGAGAGCAAACCACTTGTTTTTTTCAAGCTGTATCTTTTCTCCCCAGGGTAGAACATCCTTAAAGGAGAGGTGAGAGAGAGTACAACTTCTCCAGCTACTGTAACAACTGATCACTTCAGACCTTAGTGTTGCATTTTAGGCTAGGAATGAAGCTAACTACAAGGAATTAGAACCAAACCCAGTGTGCTGTTGATGTTTCCTCTTAAGCTGCCTAAGCCCCGAGGAATCTTGGATGTGTGTTTAGTTTCTAGTGCTAATGCAAGGGACAGGAAGCCTGGCTTCCCCCTGAATAATACAACAGAAAAGATACACTTCTGAAGGAGGGTCAGCTTTAGTGATGATTTCTTCTGCTTGTTCTTCCACATTGTTAGTATCCACAGCAGCACTCTCCATTTTGAAGGCAGTGATCTTTTGATTCGGTATAGATTCTGCAAAGCCAAACTTGCCACCTTCTTTCCTAGTCATTCAGTCAAAGACATTAATTTTTTTCAGGATGCTGCACACTTAAAAATGCTTTCTCTTTTCAAGCTCAAATATACACTTGCTATTTAAAACAAATACAAGTGAAAGCAATTAGATGCTCAAACTACAGGCTGACTTTTTAGTATGTTTCTTAAAAAACACCCATTTCCCTTCCTTCCCAAAACACTCACCTAACTTTCTGGTCATTCTCCAATGCTTTTTGAATGAGTTCTGTTATTTCTGCAACCTTAACAGCTGTTATTTTACTGCATCTCAGAACCTGTTTGTTATACATATAACAACAGTTTACTATCATGAAAGCAAGATGTTTTTTAACTAAAACTGTAGAACATCATAGGAGTCACAAACACTTGAAATAAAAGACAGCATCCTAGTAGGAGGGACTTGGATATACTATGAGTTGATGCAGAAGGTTAACGTAACAGCCTTCAGCTATTCATGAGAGTGCAGTCTGAATTGATTTACAGACTCCCACAGGGGAAAAAAATCTGACCCAACAATCTGCATGATACATAGTACTATGCTCTTCTACTAGGACTAAAAATCTGTATTTTTTTCCAATTGAATCAGAGAGGTAATTGATTTCTTAGCTTCCAAATGTCAAGGATACTTCAATATCAAGATTACAGCACAGGAACTAGTTTATATACAAGAGAGACTGGCTAAGGCAAAGATTTACCTGATTCTTTACTAGCACAATCCCTCCACTAGAGTCGATGGTACAAATTTCTTGATGTTTATTCATGGCAATTACAAGGAGACCATCCATTACACGTTCCTCACGTTCACTTGGATCCACTAATAAATAGGTCCTATAATCGAGTTTTTAAAGACAGGGCAACAGTAAAAGCTTGAGGCGAATTACTACCCTTAAAACAATTAAACAAAGGAATTGGTTTATGTATTAGAAATTATAGGTATACCCCCTCACCCCTCAAAAAAAAAATTCCTATGTCGTGTCTATCACTTCAGAAAGTGTTTTAAGAAACTGGCTTGTCGATATAAATATTTTTAGGACTCTTCTATGTTTAAAATTCAATTCTGCAGAGTAAGTTGTTTCTATCAAAAGACTGAAAAATCTTACCCTTGCTGGAAGAAGGCAAAGCTGACACAAATAGGCATGTGGTGGATACTCAAGGGGACAGGATCACGTTCCTCAGGAGTATACTTTAAAAAGAGTTTGCCCAGAAGACAATTACTTACAAAACACACCTAATTTTCAAATCACATACTGTACAAAGACGTTTTAAAAAATAAGAAAAAACAAACAGAAATGCTAACAAATGTTTTGTCATCAAAATATTTCAAAAATTCTTTCTATGCTTTTTGTGCAATTCTTGCCCTTTACTACCCACGCAGGTAAATACAGCATCTTCATCATCTTATACCTGGTTGAAATAACTGTAAATACTTGATTTTTTACAATTAATATTCCCATAAACTGATATTGCTAAAATTCTGTATTCAGCAGGCTTCCTCACTACCCTTACAATTCTGGAATAGCAACATATCTATCCTAAAACTTAAGTACCTTGGAGTTTATCTGCTTACCCAAACATCTAATTCTCCCCTTTAGAAACGAAGAGCTGCCCGAGATTACACATGTAAACCAGTATAACTTACCACAGTTACTTCCTCTCCTTGCACAGACACATCTGGTCTGCGAAAATGACACAGAGCTACAATCCCTGCTATGCTGGCAGCATCAATAATGTTACCATCATGATTTAACAGGTGCATGTCCAGGCGGATTTGCCAAACCTGAGAAGAAACCCATACGTAACTGGTTGGTCGTGTGTGACAGGATTCTACAGAAGTTACTGTTTTTTTCCAAACAATTTCATTTTCTGAACCATAAGAACCACCATCACATGTTCTTCAGGTCTTTGCTTAAGAAGATGGAAGATCTGAGGAAACTGGTCTAGTGTGAGGCATCCCTGCCCATGGCAGGGGGGTTGGAACTGGATGATCTTTAAGGTCCTTTGCAACCCAAACAATTCTATGATTCTATGATTTCAGTATATTCCAAGATAACCAGTGGGCCAGATTTAATTATGACAAAATATGTAACACTTAAGCATAAGTTAAACTTCATTCTGCAAAGAAAATATTTGAGTGTGCAGGGTCCCAACTACTTCAGAAAGACTCTGTAGACATGCAAGTGGAAAATGCCTGTAAAGTCAGATATGTGGATCTTCACATTAATCTACAATAGGAATTTCTATCTTCCAAAACAAGGACCATCTAAAAAAAAAAAAAAAGAGTATATGCACCTTTTAGTTTAAACCCACTTGAAATTCATGGGTTTTCATACCTTTTCACCAGCAACAACGCAGAGAGATTCAGTATCTATACATCTGGAATTTCTCAGGCATCGCTCTATTTGTCTGTTTAGTTTCACCAGTAAGTCAGACTGCCTGTCAAAACAAAATTAACCCCAACCGAGTATGATTACACTCTATACTTCCTTGTATCATAGAATAGTTAGTTGGAAAGGACCTTACGATCATCTAGTTCCAACCCCCTTGCCATGGGCAACCATGCCAGTGGCTCTTCTGTCACACCTGCCTAGTCTCTTTAAGACAGTACATACCTGCCAGGCTCAAGACCAGGTGCAGCCATTGGTGAGAGCTCAAGATTAACAAAAAGTATACCTTCTGTCGGCCTACTTGGCTTGGGGGGAACAAGTTCACATGATACTTGTGCAAGAACCCTGCAAAGGTAAACAAACAGCTAAGTCACAGAAGTTAGCTGGAAAAAAAACCCTATCACTAGAAACAAACTATATACTTTGAAAAAGCATGCAGTTAGGGTTTTAGTTTGTATTTCTCACTCCTGTCAGTTTCTTGTTTAATGCCTGTCATACGTATTTAAACTTTGGTCAATAACTCACAGCAGGAAATGCAGGAATCCGAACATTTTACTGTCTCTGAGGATTAAAAATAAACTCAAACACATGACAACCTACACCTAAACGCTTATGTAAGCGCATGTATTCCACTTCCCCACATATAAAAAAGGCAGTTTGATTCGCAGAATACATAACATGAAACCAGCAACTAAAGAGATGAAAAATTATAATTTTGTCTTATATACACTATTTTTCATCTACAATCATCACAGAAACCCCATCCCTTCCCTCTTCCTTCCCCTTCCCCCCCTCCTCTACGGCCTTTAAGCTCTGTTTACTGTGATCTCTCTCGGCAGGCTTTCGGACACCTCACACTGAACGCCACGGAGGTTTTGCCTCCACACGTTCGGAAACACAACGCCCAAATGCCTTTCCCTCCCTCAGGCGGTACGCTGTGCCCGCCCGCAGCCCCGCTCACAACCTGGTCTTGCCCAGCTCCACGATGCAGCAGCCATATTCGGTGCCGAAGGAGATGCGCACGTTCCGGTAGTCATAGCACTGCCGCCCGTCCAGGCGCTGCGGGCCCAGAGACACACACCCACCAGGTTAACACGCCATCCCCCTGCGGTTCGAGGGGCCGGAGGGGCAGCGCCAGCCCCCCGCGGGGTGGGGAAGGGGAGGCCGGGGCCGCTGCAGGGGCTGGGGGAAGGGGAGGCCGGGACCGCACCTTCCCCTCCTCGATGGCGCGCAGAAGGAAGCGCCGCTCGCAGTTGGAGACGGGCGACGGCTTCATGGCGGACCTCGGGTGGCGCGACGCGCCTACGTCATCACCGCGCGGCGGCCGCGATGGGCGGTGCGTGAGGTACACGAGAACCCGCCCGCCTTTCCCTTCCCGCCCGGGGCGCCCGCCGTTGGACTTGGCCGTCCCCGGAACGGTGGGCACAGGGGTCTCCTGCTGCATCTTAGGGGCCACCCTTAGGTGGCCCGCGGTCCGAAGGCTAGCTGCCCAGAACGCGGGCTGGAATCGGGGATTTTCGCACGTCTTCCGGCCGTGACGGGTCGTGCCGAAGTGCGGTCATCATGGAAACTGCCCGAAATTAACAAACGCAACCGCATCCCAGGCATTTTGAGAGGTTAACGCTGTGGTAGGGCCCAGTCTCCAAGATGTGCGTGCTCCTTCAGTCCCTAGGAAACGGCCAGGGTGGTAGTTGGAGCAAGGCAGGCAGTGCTGTAGGCTAAAAGGGAGAAAAAGCTTCAAATCCGTCAGGAGAACATCCTTTCCTGTTGGTCTGGCGCGTTGTCTGTAAGTAGAAACTCAAGTCCTGTACAAGGGGCGTTTATGCTTAGTTCGAGTTCGGTGATTCAGAGAAATCTCTGGGGACTCGCCAACAAAGTTTAAATTGACAAGCAGGTATTCTTTATTGTGGCGCTGGGAGACACGGGGGAGCTCTCCTCCTAGTTTGTCTCATCCAAGCATCAACCAGGCTGTGATTATATTGTCCTTAAACATACATACTCATTAGATTACATACATTACATCATACTTCTAGAGAATGCCTCCCGCATGTACACTAAAATGTGGTAGTGGTCTTTGTTTCTTCATCACTTTGTTTTAGCATCGTCATATCAGTAACCACCAGAGGGTTTTGGCAGAACTTATCTTAGTCATTTCCTTTTCTCTATAGTTGCTAACAAAGCCTAACATCCTTGAAGTTACTTATTTACAACCCTATTCTTCAATCCACCCCATTCTTCACCCTATTCTTCTATCAACCCCATTCTTCAGTCCCCCCTTTTCTTGTCCTATTGCAAATTCTTTTGGAACTGAGTTATATCCAAGACCAGATACTGGCCGATGCAGTCTTGTTAGCATCGAGACAAACACATAACCACCAGGATAGTTATATGAGGTGCTTTATTGAGGCGCCGGGAACCAGGGGTACGCACCCAGATCTGGTTCCGACTCCCGTCACATCGCGTTCGCAATTTATACACTAAAAATCTCATAACTAATACATATTCAACACAGATTACATCATTGACTAATACATATGCATCAAGGATTGCTACATCAGTCTATTACGACATCAGCCTCTTCTGCGCTTGCGCAGCCCCCTCTGGTGGTCGCCCTGATGAAGTAAGGAGTCTTCCTTGGATGAAGTAAGAAGTCTTCCTCAGGTTGTCCTCTTCACCTTTTCTCTACTTGGCTAGGTCCCAATCGTCTTCCGTACGTTAGCATTCTCTTATCTTCACCAGGATGCTTCTGGTATGCCCTTTTTGGCTATCTTAAACTTAGGCTCTGCTTGGATAGAGTGTTACAATACATACACCCATACTCCCCTCACCATATACAGTTATGTTAGCTCTTGCTACCAAGCCTACCATTGTAACATTTAGTTATAGAGTAACTATGATACAAAACGGCAAAGTTATGATGTCTTCTAATATACAAAGCCTCACTATTGATTTATAAATTTCTCAAATATAATCATTTTACTATTTTATATGATTATTTTATTGTAAAAACTTCACCCTAACAGTCTCACACGTGTGGGTCCTGAAGACTCAGCTTGCCATATCTTCTCTGGCTCTGGTGCTTTCTTGACCCTTGAATAGTGTATCCAAGCAGGTTGTTTGTTTATCTTCACTGCTGTAAAGGTAGTTAGTAATACTTGGTATGGTCCACTCCACTCCTCTTGTAGGGGATCACCTGCAAAATTCTTAATATAAACCAAATCTCCTCACTTAAAAAGGGTAAATAGGACAATCTAAACCTCTGGCCCTGGTCCCTAACACTCTGACGTTTATTTCTTCTGTTTTCCGAAGTTTACCAAGAGCTGTTTTAGGTATCCTCCTACTTCTTGAAGGCTCTGTCCTTTAAATTGAGATTGATATGGCCTTACATGTAGAATCTCAAAATGGGCTAATTTCTTCCTTTGACCGAGGTTTTGTTCCGAGTCTCAATAAGGCCAGTGGTAATGCTTGATACCAATATAACTTAGCCTCTTGACAAATCTTCCCAAGCTGTTGTTTATTGAAGTGGTTCATTTTTTCCACTTGCCCACTGGCCTGGGGCCTACATGGAACATGTAATTGCCAATCTATTTCCAATTTCTTGCTGATTTCTTGTAATGATTTTGTGTACTGTGGTCAGAGGAGATAGTTGCTGGTACCCCAAAATGAGGTATTATTTAATTTAATAGCACCTTAATCACTTGTTTTGCATTATTTGCCTTGGAAGGGAATGCTTCTGGCCACCCTGAAAAAGTATCTCAATGCCAATAAATATCAATAACCTCCTTTCCTAGGTAATTTAGAAAAATCTATTTGCCACTGTTATCCTGGGTAATTCCCCTTTCCAGTTGTCCCTACCCGATTCCTGTTTTCAGTCTTAAGGTTATTTTTCAGACATAGTTGACATTGTTTGGTCACTAATTGCACTATGGTATATAAATTTCTTCCTGTGATCTGTTTGTTTAAATGTTTATACAAGGCGTTACTTCCCCCATGAATTTTGTTATGTTCTTGTTGTATCACCTTCCATAATTGATTATAGGGGATCACTACTCGCCCATCAGGTCTTTTTATCCAACCCTTTTCATTTTCCTGTCCTTCCAAGTCTTCAATTAGTTTCATATCTTCTTTAGAGTACCTAGGTTTATTTTGCTCAATTACCAGTTTAATGTCAGGAATTAAGGACATCACCTCATCTCTTTCTGTTTCTGCTGCCTGTTTAGCATCAAGATCAGCCAAATTATTGCCAATCTCTTGATCAGTTACCTTTACAATGTATGATAGGCATTTCACTAGGTACTTGTACAGCTTCTAACAATCGCAGAATTTCTGTTGCATGTTTAATTTGTCTTCCCTGGATATTTAAAGGTCTTTCCAAATTGCTCCCTGTGCATGAACTACACCAAATGCATATTTGGAATCAGCTCATATGTTTATCCACTTGTCCTTTGCCAACTCCAAGGCTCTAGTCAGGGCTATTATTTCTGCCTTTTGTGCTGAGGTGTTAGAGGGTAATGGTTTAGTTCTGTTAGCTTTGAAGTTGTAGTTATGGCATATCCTGCTCTTCGTTTACCATCTTTCACAAAGCTGCTGCCGTTGGTGAGCCAGGAATCTGCACCCTCCAGAGGCTCCTCCTTCAGGTCTGGTCGACTCCAGTATACTGTCTGTAAGTGACCAAGCAATTGTGAACCAGCGGTTTGGTAGGGGTTTCCTGAAGGAAAGATGCTTTTTGTTCCAGGACTGTTGCTACTGCATGTGACACTAACACGGTGATCTTTTGTCCTAGTGTAAATTTTCAGGCCTCTTGGATGTTTGAGATAACTGCTGCCACTGCTCTCAAGCATCCAGGCCAGCCTTTACTTGTTTCATCCAGCAGAACACCATAATCATGGATCCAGAGTCAACACCATCCTGTCATTCCCAGAAATGTCCAGAGATCTTTAACTGTGGGTGGTCGTGGTGTCTGACAGATTGCTTCCTTCCTAGCTGCTCCAGGTTCTTCTTGTCCTCCTGTTATTTTGGATCCTAAGTAAGATACTTGAGTTCAAATTAGTTGAGCCTTCAGTTTAGATAGATACCTGGTTTTCATTTAGCCCTAGAAAGTTTAACCGTTCTACAGTCCATTAAACACATTCTTTCTCGGTTTTGGTAGCAATTAACAGGTCATCAACGTATTGTAGTAAAGTGCCTGTCTGGGTGGGTGCTTCCCAGGATTCTAATTCTTGTGCCAATTGATTTCCGAAAAAGGTCAGACTATTTTTAAAACATCTCAATAAGGATTTCCATGAATTTGGAATGTATAAGAATTTATGCACACCAATCTTTTTTCCCAATTTATATTTTAATGGTCTAAGAAAGAATGTTTTTTTCCCAGCAGCCAGTAGCTCCCACAACTGTAACAAATTCTTGTCCAATCGGATTTAAATTTTAATTCACTACTGAATAAGTCACCTCTGTATCTATCAGGAATTCTATCTCTTTTTTTCCTTCCCCTAGCTTTAATTTAACCAGTGGATCCGCTAGGGTAGATTCCCCAGGTCCCTGTCAATCTAACTTTAGTTCAGTTACTGGTGTTTCCTATTTCTGTTGAGGACAGTCTCGTTTCCAGTGTCCGAATTCCTTGCATTTTAGACACTGATTAGGTTCTACCTTGTGAGAAAAATTTGCTCTCTCCCCTTTATTGAACATTCCTCCTCTGCCTCTGCTATTCCTCTTCTTCTGCCCTGTCCTCTGCTTCCCCCACAGGTCCCTGTGTGCCCTAAAGCAGCTACTGTAGCAGTTGCTATCGTTCTTCGTAGCTTTTTCTCTTTTATCTGTTCCTGACTTCTATAAACTTTCCATGCCTCAGCTCCTAATTTTTCTGTATTTCGACTGTCAGGTCCTGATTATTTCTGAAGCTTTCTTCTAATATCTTCTGTTGTCTGTCCTAGAAATAAGTTAGCGATTTGTAATTTCCCTTTGGTAGAAGAACGGTCTAAGGTAGTATATTTTCGCATTGCTTCTCTTAATTTGTCTAGGAATTCGGTAGGTGTTTCTTTTGGTCCTTGTTTTATTTCAGATAGAACTGACCAACTTATGGCTTTTGGTATCGCATTTTCTAGCCCAAATTTAATCAGATTCCGATATCTCTTTAAAGCAGCATAAACTGCCGGATCATCATAGTCCCAGTCTGGTATAGTCAAAGGAACATGTTCTTCCATTCTTCCTGCTAATATACCAGTGATTACTTGGGCATTAACCTGAGCACAAGCTGTTTTTATCACCAGTTGCTTTTTGGTTTCAGTTAATGCATCTAATATTAACTCTATATCTCTCCAATCAGGATTCTGACTTTTGACAATCAATTTGAATTGTTTTGCTACTCCTATTGGATTGTTTTGATAATTTTTCACAATCTGTTTCTAAGCATCTAAGTCTCCCACTGAAAAATTTACTCTTATTCTGGTTTGTCCCTCTGGTCCCATTGCTTTCCCTAGAGGTGCCTGTGTCGCAGGTCCTGTTTTACTACGGACATGAGCAGCGATTGAGGTACCTTTAAAATCTTTTCTGCTATTATCATTACTGTTCATTCCTTCCTGTTCATCAGAATGAGGAGGACTTGCAGCAGGGGCTACAGGATTTATTGGACCTTGCGGATTTTGTGTCGCAACCGTCAGGGAGACATAATCTATCCTATCTTCCTCGCTTTTTCTCATTTTCAGACACATTTCACCTATGTCACATCCTGAACAACATCTTTCTAATTTGGGTTTCAGCCTTTTTCTATCCTTTTCTAAAGTTAGAATCAGAGGAGCAGGTGGCGCTCTATTTATTTCACATTCTTTCTGCCACTCTGTGTAACTTCTCAATGTGAAAAACATATCTGCATACATCACTTCATCCCATTTTCCTTGCCACCTTAAAAATAACATTAATTGCAACAACGTATTATAATTCAAAGTCCCATTTTTGGGCCATTTTTCCTGATCCTCTAGGGTATACAATGGCCACCATTGGTTACAATATTTAATTAAAGTCTTTTTATTTACCGAGCCCCTGGGGAATCCTCCTAATTCTTTCCAGTGAGCCAGAATACGTCCTAAAGGGCTCTTTTCTATCATTTCTCTGCTCTATTTCCCATTATTTTTGTATACACACTATACACACACTCACACGGAATCCCAAAAAATTCCACTCACTTGTTAACAATTTTGAAAACAAAACAAAAAACATACACCACGTACACAAATACTAATTAGCAGCGCAATAAAAATAAACATGGTTTGCCATTCATTAATTACTCAAGCACAGCATCAAATACTGGTTTTCAGAAATTGGGTCAGACACCAGAAAAATACAACTGCGTTCCCACAGGTGACATCTCCTATGCCTTATGGAACTATTCAGAATGTATACCTGTATACCAAACATACTCTAGCAGCCGGGTATACGCCTTTACCTATGAGATTTTTCTATCCCGATTTACAGAAGGCTTTCTTATTCCTGCGTACACCTTACGGAATATTAACCACGCTCCTGTGTTCCTGCATTGGACATCTCCTACACCTTATGGAACACTAACCGGCATTCCTGCATAGGGCATCTGCTATGCCTTACGGAATGCCATAAAATAAAATAATCAAAAGAATACCTTTACAATGATGGTGATGGTCCTTGTCTGCTCCCGCAGTGATCCGAGTGAATCGAGGGGTCCCTCCAGGGAAATTTTCTGGGGCGCCTTAGGGATTGGGTATTTTCTTTGGAGATCAATTGGCAGTCTTTAGGTAGAAATTCTGCCTGGTTTTGCCTGTTTTGGTGTTTAAGTCCAGTGATAATAGTATTAATTAGTGAAAGCTTGGGGTTAAATTCCAAAACTCTTTGGTTACAGTCAACAACCTCGGAAGCATTTGTATTGTTTGTAGGAGCCTTCTAAATGATGTTACTCCCTATCAATTACAAAAATGTCACTTTAGGCATATGCTGAGATTTGTGCTTGGGGCTAAAGTGGGAAAAATCCCTGTCCCAGCTTCTCAGAGTGATCTGTGGTGTGCCTTGATCTGACAGGCTGGCAGCAAATGCCCTTTTTCATCACTCCTCTTGACATAATTGGGTGACTGAGTGTTTGGGCTGGTGAGGAGTTGTAGTCTTGTCATGTAGCAAATCGCAGCAATAGCCTTTTTGCAAAAGAAGTTCTTACAAAACAGTTTTGATGAAGTAGTATTTTTAAAGGAGTCACACTTCCGCACTAAACCAGAACATTCAACAGTGTTGTCAGTCATTTGCATTAGGTTTTCTTGCACCAATGTGTTCTGTCAGAAACATTTCCAGAAGTGCTAATTATACCTTTATTACTGGGAAAGGAGGTATGGTGGATTTTGCTTCTGATGCTGGTCCTGTTCAAGATCAGTACACAGAGAAGTTGGTGGTGAACTTCAGGAGGAGGTGGATAGGTTTCCGAGGGAACCGGGTCAGGGGAAGTGTAGGCTTGAAATCAGCTGTGTCATTTGATTCCTGCCATCTTCTTTGTGGAATTTGGGTGTGCACATGTGCTAGAAAGGGTAAAGAATTTCATGCACAAATCAAGCAGGTGTAAGATTGCAGCACTGGAAATCTGAAACAGGCTATGTGGAAAATAAGGTCAATATAAAAAGTTAATGAAATAGAAGTTGAGCAATTACTATATTTCTGTACAGTGAAAGGCAGAGTTACAATTGTAATCAAGTAATAGAAATACTCAGGGTGTTTGAAATCAGAAAGAAAAAGAATGAGTGTATTACACTGCAGAGTGAATAAATGAGTGAATAAATCACAGGCACTCATGCTAAAGGAGGAATTATCAGAAAGAAAAGCCTAATGATCTATTGTGCCCACATTTCATTTGAGATAAATGCTCTGTAGGCTGCAATGCTTGAATTGGATTATTTTACCAAACTGAGCCATGAAGGAAAATCACATTCAAGGACTGCAGCAAAAAACCAAGCTGCATCAGAATCTCAGCATCTTGGCAGCAAGCTTCCAGCAACCATGTTTGATGGTAGCCTTAACTGCAATGTACCTTTGCTCATAAGCTGCAAGCCGTGCTGTCCAGTGCCTCCAGTATACACACTTACCCCTGTATGCACAGCATCCTGCATACAGTATCTCAGTTCATAAGATTATTTGGGCAGAAAGGCTCCACAGATATGCAGTAATATAATTCATCATTTGATTTTACAACAGTCTTTAAGGCTTTGAAACAGATCCAGTTCTCTTTGTGTGTGAGGATAGGTGATCACTGGATGCAACGCAGCTGGCAGAACTGAAGCACAAACAGCTCAGCATGCATACCAGCTTGCTGCAGCAACATGCAAGGTTCTCTGACCATCATCCAGAGAAGCACTTGAACACACTCTTATCTGAAGCACATCTGTAAGCACATTTGTCTTTTGCTTATTAGAAGGAAGGTGCCACAGCTTGTATGGCTAAAATTTAGGAAAGTAGTTGCCTAATGTGTGTATTTATGCTAAGGTAATTTTATTCCAAAAAAGAAACCCAGAACTGTCAGTTTACCATCCAAACACCATCTTAAAACAAGTTGGTAATAACTTCTGATTCATCTACTTGCTGGATGTTTGTTTGATCATCTTTTATACTCTGGATTAATGGGTAAACTCCAAAATATTTTTGCTGTTTCCACCCATACTTAGCCTTCATATAATCTCCTGGGTTTTATTATTCTTGTGAAAGAAATTGTTTGCACCAAAGAGTCCTACCAAGAGTCCTGATCCTCTAGACAGTGCTGCATTTAGCACTTCCCAGCTCCCAGCAATCTTTTTGGGAAAGTGAGATGTATTTGCAAGGCTGAATTCTATAAAAGCAACAAAGCTGGGGGAAAAGAAATTATACCCCTTCTTTTTTTTTTTTTTTTGCTGCTGCTGCTGCCTGCTTCACTCTGTAACATTCCTAAGAGCTACTGAAATAGTCGAAATGCTGTTCTGCTACCGTGTGAGTGCAATTATTTAATGTGCACAACAGCTAAATACAGAGGTCTGCTGTCTCCACATCCCACAGCTTCTCTGTCTCCAGACAAACTGTGTTCATGATTTGTACTGATTCAAGTGAAAACTGTTGTTAAGTGTCATGTTAAGCCAAAATTGTTACAGCTAGAGTTGAAGACTGTTAACATACAAAACCAATGTCTGGATTAACATTTTAGTGTTGTTTAAGATTTAATTTTCAAATCTTTTTGAAGCATCTTCAAATTCTCTAAAAAGTAATAAATGTTTGTTTTAAATGAGATAGTTTGCTTTCTTGTAGAGCAGGCAGTTTTTAAAAAAGCGCCCTTTCTCATATCCAAGTGTTAAATATAACTTGTCAGCTTAAATATTGTCTTGATACAAGATTTCAGGAGTGTGAAACTGAAGTGAATATCCATTTGGAAACTTTTTTTTCTATTTGAAAAGAAGACAGAAGATGTTTACTTATACCACGTATGTGTGACCTCATCCCACATACTCATACTGTACAACACAGAGGAAATCTGGAGCACTGAAAGGCTTATGGGTCACGTCTGAGTGATAAGAGCTGATAGCACATTTAATAAAATTGGGGGATAATTTTCTCCTTTGAAACCTGGATTATTTTGAATAATTTAATTCAGTGTTGTGCCACTTTTCTCACAGTTTACTGTTCTCAGATAACGTGATCTGAATTTCTGCTGCCTATAAATAGAATCTGCCCAGCTCTGCCACTCTAACAAACCAGTATCGTCCCCACTCCCAGGTTCTCCAATATGCCATCATGACACTGAGTGATAACTGAATGAATATGAACGTTTGGATACAAACATGCAAGGAAGATCTGACTGCGCACTTGCAGCATTGCCAACTGTAACCGTGTTGGAACAGCGTGTCTTGGTGCAATTACAGGAAAGGTGGGATCAGCCCCACGATAAGCAGGATAAATGATAGAGTTAAACCATTAAATCAAAATGGCTCTTTTCAGTTATTTCAGCTTCCAAGTATTTGTCACAAACCAGAAGTGAATCTCTAGCACGTAGTGCTTGAAACGCTCAAAGTCAGAATATTTTTGAAGCAAGTATTTTTTTTATTCTATGCGAACAACCTCTTTTGAGGCAAATAGATCTTGCTACTAAAATATCTCTTTTGAATCAGGAGTTACATTTTAGAAAATGTATACATATGCCTCTTCTGAGTAATTGTCTTGCCATTGCTCTGCAGAGCCTGTTTCTTTACATGAGGAGTAAGGAATGGGAAGGAATTCTAGCATACCTGCCTGTTTAGGTTGTGTGTTGTACTCAGACTCTAAGAAGCAGCCTGTATTACTTTTGTACGGCTTTAAGATATTTCAGGATTTGTTTTGATCATAAAACCCACAAACAACCTCCAAACCAATACATCAATTCAGCTGATTTTAAATACAATTTCCCATTTACAGTTGTATCTTAAAATGCAGTCACTGTTAAAGCTTAAAACCATAGTTTAGAAGGTACCTGCTATTGCAACAGCTACACAGAGGGCATTGTATCACCAGTGTCTCATAATAAGAGCAGACTGTCTGTCACAGAGTTTCTGATAATCTGTGCGTATCAAGTGCAAGTGTTAATCTTACCATATTTCCCAAAGATCTTATTTCCTTGCAAAGAAACACTGATAAGAAAACTGTGTCTTGAGTAGTTCAATTCCTAGCTAATAATGCAAACAAACTGGGGAAGTGCTAATTATAGCACCTGAGGGAATACAGAGCTGGAATGTGTGAGTGCTGGGGTACAATGGATGCTGGCTTTTTCTGCTTCTGACAGATAATGTTTTCTGCATTATTGATGAAGATGTCTGAATGAAGTTTTGCTACTTCAAGAAAAGCTGGAAGAACATTTTTGCCAAATGCTTCAAATTGTTTATTGAGCATTATTATGAAGTAGTATTCTAGAGGTCCAATAAGCATAGAAGATTTGGTGTAAAACAGTAACTCAATATGTAGTTATCTCCTTAGCTCAAACTTGCCATGATGCTGTGCTTGCTTTAAGAATTTGGGAGTCTTTATGAAGTAGAATTTATGGGGTGGTTTTGATGTATTTCCTCAGGAAGTAACACACTTTCTATGGCCTTGACAAAATTTTCAATATATGCAGCCATGGTTATATTGGCTCTATGAAACTTCACTTTCTGTGAACATTGGCCTGAGCCAAAAACGCAGCCACCCTCCTCAGTACCTGTCTGTTACATCTGGAGGCTCATGAACTGAGCAGAACATTTCCAAAAGTGGGAGCAACCAGGTCAGCCACATCTAACCCCGTGTGTTTTCTTGGCTCTGAGGACAGTGGTTCTGTTATCTCACCAACAGCTAGATGGTAATGATACAGTACGACAAGTGGCATTTGAGGTTCTGAATGGGTTTTTTATTGCCTTCAAAGCAAAAGTCGTGGCATGTTCACCACAATTACATTGTTCACTGAAATCTGAGTCAAGTGGCTAAAAATCTGAGTCACTTCTGTTCCCATGACACAACTCGTGTTTTCATTTCTGGCCAAGGGGATGGTTCTCAAAGGTCTTCAAGGAGACGGACATTTTCTAATATGAACGAAGTTCAAAGCTGGTTTGTGGGCAGCCTGTGCAGGTGGACGGCTATGAATTGTGGGGTGAGAAGGACGGGAGGCTCAGTTCGGATGCGAAGCTCAGCTTCAAAATGAGCCACCACAGCGAGTTTCGCTTGGCGGCGGCAGGTCATCGTTTCTGTATCCAGGGTCCTGTGCCCATTGAGCACGGGCAACGTGCTCGGACCACGGGCTCAGAAGTCGCAGCTGCCGAGTGCGGGGCGGCCCCGATGCCCTCCTGCTTGCCCGGTGCAGTCCTGCCCGGACCCGGAGGTGCCGCAGAGGCGAGGTCTGAAGGCAGGAACGGCTTCGCGGGCGCCCGGCCGCAGCCCCTCCGCCCGGTTCCCCTCTCCAGCGGCCGGCCAGGCGCCCTGCCGCACGGGAGGAGGCTCCGGGCGGTGAGAGGAAGGGCGGCTGGACCGGCATCAGCATCGGGTGGTCAGCGGGGAGCCGTGCCGAGCTGAGCCGCTGGCGGCATGGAGTGGGAGCTCAACCTGCTCCTCTACCTGGCGCTCTTCCTGCTGCTGCTGGTCCTGCTGCTGCTGCTGCTCTGCCTGCTGCTGCGGCAGCTGTGGGGCTCGGCGGGCAGTGCCCCCGGCGCCTTCCCGCGCCGCCGCCCTCAGCCGCGGCAGCCGTGGGGTGCGTGCCGGGAGCTGTGAGCCGCCCGTCGCTTCACCTCGGGCCGTCCCGCAGGTGAGTCCTCAGGGACGGACGGCTCCCGCTCTGCCTCCTTCCCCCGCTGAAGCGCTCCACCCGTCCGCCCTCCGGTACCCCGCTGTCCCTGGGGCGGCTACCCTTGCAGCGCAGAATCCCGGGAAGTTTGAAGGTGAGCTCACCCTACAGCTTTTACTCTGCAGCAAAGTGTTAGAGAGCCGCAGCCGCTATTCCCAGGGTACTGCCTGAGGCCGGTGTCCACGTGGTGTGGCGGGGAAGTCCTGGGAAATGATGCGCCCTCCAGCCGGCTGCCCCCACCTTGTGCTGGGTATCGGGTCAAGGGGGGCATGGAGGAAGTAACTCGGCTGCCGGCCTTTAGGAGACTCGTGCTTGAGGCAGACCTTTGATTGCCCTCTCTCAGCACTGGTTTTGGTACCTGTCTAGTACCATAGTGGCTTTTAGAGAGATACAGCTCAAGCAAGTATATTCCCTGTGCCCTGACGCAAGTTTTCATCCAGTCGTTTATTTATGAGACCCTCTCACCATACCAGTGTTTGTCAGTAAAAAAATCTGAGTAGGGTTTAGGAATGACTTTTGATGGTTGGAATGGCACAGACCTGCTAGGTCTGTGAGGCAAAGCAGAGCTGCTTGGTAATGCACTGTGTTAGGCTTGAGGTTACTGAGCCATCAATGTGGCAACTGGCATACACCAAAGTGAAACCCCTTGCACTTTTGTGGGGGAAGGAGGTGAAGCTCTCAAGGGAGTTCCTGCAAAGAGTAGACACAGATTTGTCCTTACAGGAAGTACACGGGGAGAAGTTAAGGATAGGTGCTAGCAGCTGTGCCATAAGCTTGGTAAAAGGTAAGTATTTTCGAAGTACTATAGAGCTGGTGTTCTTGTTCAAATGTGTGGGGCTTGGGGGTTAAATTTTGAGTCATTACATTAGATGGCAGCTGTTGGGGTGGTCTGGCTGTGAAAGCATTGCTGTGAGGTGTATTTTGCAGGGCAGAAAGCTGCTAATTCTGGCAGGTGCCTGTCAGTCAGCTGCCTTCATGCCTGCAGTGCATTGCTCTGTTGCAAGGCAGTGTGCTGTGAGGAGGAGGCCACTGTTGGAGGGTGGAGTGCACATATGATATTCTGGCTCCCCAGCCCTTGCTTGTCCATTACCTTTATTTGGAAAATGGAAACTAATAGATGATTTTCCTCTGACATATATACATTTTACGCTAGCACAGTGCAATATAAATTTTGGGGGTGTTACTTGGTTAAACATTTGGAAGGTGAAAGATTATCAGCTCTTTGCTCTGTCTTGTTTTGGTACTAGTACTGCATCTCAAATGTCCTAATTTCACAAATACCTGCAGTAGGAATAAGTATCCCAAGCTTCCAATGCAAATAAGGTGAGCACCCCATATTTCAATGCTGTCACCTGCAGCGTAATTTGAAAGGACAAGTGGGGAGTTGTTTAGCACACAAGTGACATCCAACATCTATGCCATTCCAATTAATTCCCATTTCCTGATATGGATTTTAGGGCACAGCTGGAGTGTCCTAAACACCTTCCCATCTGGTAGCATGGTCACAGGACAGAAAGGTGAACAGAGGTCAAGCTCTGCTGTGCTGATGTTGTACCTGATTATTTTTCCAAATGGAGATTGATGTTGCCAACAGCTCCTTGATCTTTTGCTCAGAGAGGAGGGCAGGCCGCCTCTTGCACTAAAAGTGCCTGTCCCACTGTCCAGAGCTCTTCTGTATCCAACTTCACAACAAAAGACATTCATCATTTTGTTTAATTAGTGATGAGAGTCAGAAGTAAGCTAAAGGCTAAAAGATCAGCCAGATTAATCGTCTTGGGAAGACAAACAAATAAACTGCAGGGCCTGAGAAATACAAGATATGACCATTAGCAGTAAATTAATCCCAACACCTGTGTGTTGCTGCAGTGCATAGGTAGAGGCAGCCTGTCCCTATGAGGCCTGAGGACTCCTTGCTGTTCAACCCTAACATGCTAGGCACTCTCATGACACCTCATTACTAGGTTGTTGACAACCAGAGGGCACTCAGATAAGAGCAATGAAAAGTTTTTGGGGTATTCTAAAGAAAACAGTAAAATAAAAATTATGTATGCTTTTGTTAGCTGGCAGCTATAGGGGGATGCATCATCTGCAAATACTTGAAAGATATAGATACCTAGAAAGAACTTACTTAGCATAACCTGTAACTAGGCATAATGACACAGAGTGCAGATAGAGATGGGTAAAACTAATAGCAGGAGACCAAGGTCTCCTTGTATTCAGCAAAAAGGTCTGTTAAGTCAAGAAATAATCTCCCAAGGCAAACGCGCAAAGCTCAGTGGTTGAATGTTGAAAACTAGATGGTGCAGAAGAGGAAATAAAGCTGTGCTTTTATGAAGAGGCAGTGACTCTGTAAGCACCTCTTTTCCTATTACTAGATGACGAGACACAAAGGCACAGTGTACCAAAATAATTTCTGATGAGGCCTGAAGGATTATGCCAGAAATTTCCTACTTTGGGCATTTGCAAATACTCTAAAACAAATACAGCAACCTGTTTCTTTTTCTGATGCTTAATCTGGTATGAGTATTTTCCCAGTGTCATGGAGGGTAGCTCTACTCACAGGCACAGCAGTGCAAGACCTGCTCAGTAGCTTTAATTTCTCTGCATTCCCAAGAAACTCTTTATCCTTTTGCTTCACTTCCAATATTGCATCTCTCAAATTTTACTTTGACAATATGCCTCTGTGGAGGGCTACCAAAACAGTCATTTAAGACCTATTTTGAGGTGCCTTGGTGGAACTTCAGCCACACAGGTTTTCTGTTCAGGCATACTAGCATGTCTGGGCTGAGTCACCTGCTCCTGTGGCTTGTGCTACACTCAAAAGACTTGGCTGAGAGGCCCAGCTCCTGGACTCAAGTGGGTGGATACAAACCTGTTCCCATTTTCAGAAAGCTCACTAGATCTCATGAGCAAGGAAGAAGTTTGAAATGGAAGAAGGTCATCAGTCAAGGTCTTGTGGTTGTGTCTTACTCCTTGTGCAGAGAAGTCCTGATAACGTTTTTTCTGCTTGCTGAAGATACAAGGTGATAAATAAATTACTTTTCATTCCCATCTTTGTACACAAGGCTTTACCTAATATTTATGTTAGTAAATGGAACTTCTGTTCTTCCAGTAAGATTCAGTATAATGTGTTCAATATCTTTAAATGCTGAATTAACTGTGAGACTGCTGTGATCACCAAGGCATACTTGCACCTGTTTAACACCTGGGAATTGGTGTGTGCTAGCATGCATTTCCAAATGAAGTGAGCCTGCATACACCTGGGTTATCCTTCATACAAATTAACGTTACTGTGAGCTCTGTTTCTTTATCCCAGTTATTAACATATCTGAATGTAATAATCAATGTGCCTGATAATACAGTACATGTCCTGATTTTGCAATTGGTATAGTACTATTATTTGTAGAAAAGTTAAAAATAAGTCGGTTATGTCAAAACTTTTGTACAAAGTGATCCATAACACACAATATGTCAGGATTAAAAACAAAAGCAAAATGCACAAATACAGTGCTAAAAATCAATTCAGTGTCTTGGCTGCAATATCTGTGTATTGACCCAACAGGCACAGAATGACCTAGAGTTTTTCTGCATATCTCCTTATCCTGCCAAATACTGTAGAAAAAAAAATTATCCATTGCTTCTGACAATACCGTTCCTTTTTAATAGTGTTTGGGGTATCCATTTAATGAATAAAAAAAAAAAAACCCACCCTGACTTGGATTGTCTGAGCAACTGTGTAGCAGCTGATGTGAGACAAGTGGTTATTAGAAAGAGCATGATGGACGTAAACTTAAAGCCAGGCCTGGAGCCTGTGCATGCAGGCTCCTGTTTCTCCCACGTGTGATTAGCAGGAGAGATTTTCAGCTATACCTGGACAGGAGGTGAAAAGGAGTCATAGAGAATTATTTTCTTAAAGCTCATCAGAGTCTGGGACCTGTGTTGTAGCTAGTCGTTTGTGCACACCTTATTAAAACTTATGCTGCCCGAGGCAACTCTTTGTTTTAATGACAGTGATGAAGTTTTCAAAGGTATCTGTTCTTTTACAGATGATCATTTATCTTTGGTAGAACAGGTTTTGCTGGGGCCTTGAGTGACTGCTGAAGACAAGTTTAGCTATTCTCCTTGGTGAGAAAGGATCACTGGCATATACTTCTGTTTTCTCTTTCTTTGAGGTGATTGATACACTCAGACTGGTCCTTTCTACATGATGTGAATGCCATGTAACATCAGACATGTGATGAAAACTTGATATTCCCATGCTGAAATTGATAAAAGCCTCTGAAAGTCCAGCTCAGACCTTCATATTGTGACAGTGTTGCTGGCTTGCTGATTCTTTGGAGTAGTCCAGGGCTGCTTCTGTGAACCCTGCAGGATGTTGCTGGCCAGAGGGAGCCATGTGGGGAGCAAGGGGTGGGCAGGAGCTGAAATACAGGTGTTGCTGGTAGAAAGGAGAGCTGGCTTGTTTACTTGCAGGGAGGAAAGCATGGAAATAGTTAAGGGGGGTGGGATGGACACCTGACTGGGTTTTCTGGAGAGAGGTGAGGCCTAAGAGGGATGTCTTGCCTTGCTGATGATGATGCCCTTTAGAATGCCTTGGTGGGTGTCAGTAGAAGCAGGTGAGGATGCAGGGAGATGGAGGGGCTCAGGGCAGAGTAGATCCAGGAAAAGCAGATATCATGTATGTGTGTTTTGCTATACTTAGTTGCTGTTGTGTAAGAAAGAGTAAAGGCCCTATATGGTGAAATACCTCTATGGAGGGAAGGAAAATGTGTTTGTCGGTGTGTAGTTTTTTGTTTTGTGGGGGTTTTTTTGTTTGTTTGTTGGTCTCATTAATAATGACTTATGGTAACTTGTCAGTAGTTGCAGTGATGTAAACCACTTCGGTGTTAAAATGCACACTCGATAAAAATATGTCTTTATGTTTTTTAACTGATTTACTGAAGTCTGCTTTCACTGACCTGTCTGTGTCTGTTGCCCTGTTTCAAACATGAAATCCCTGGAGACTCTCAAGTTGTCAGAAGATTATGGATGTTTAGCAGCAGAATTAGAAGTCTGCAATACATTATTGTGCAAGAAATAAGCATGGAGGGAAAGATGATTCATCACTGCTCTACACCAGCCCTGTATTCATGTAAGTCATTCAAACTTGGCTGAATTCAGTCACCTTGTACATAGCTAAAATAGCCAGGAGGGAAATGTGCTGCTCATCCTTTCCTGGCTGCCAAGTTTGGCAAAACCCTGCTAGTCTAATCCCTCATATGGGGAAACTGAGGCATAAAAGAATCCAAATGGGCTCAGAGCTATGCCTGCGTGCATTTTTATCTGTGCTAAAATGCTGGTCTGAAACCTAAGAGACTGCTAGAAAATGTTTTATAATGCCAGGTAAAAATGATTGCAATTTGGGCTTCAGCTCAGGAAAAACCACAGCATTTTTCCCCCTTGTCCTGTGTGAAAGGCAGGTGAAACTGCTTAGAGGAAAAGGAATGTTTACTGAGATGCAGGCTTGTTTTGCCCATGGCTGGTTACTAGGAGATGCATTGAGGAAAACTTCCTTCATGAACCCACAAAACTTCCCCCTTTGCTCACAAGTTGGTGGCTTTTACTGGTAGTGCTAAGACCCCACACAGTTTTGTTTCCAACCTCCCCTTTCTGCTTCCAGCATTTTAAGTGAAGTCAGGCTCCATGGAAAACCTGAAGGTGACAATGTTTTAGAAAGTAAAAGACCTCAAGCATCAACAAATGCTTGTGACAGAGCAGAGTTGTTTGATGATGTGCAACAAACTAATCTGTCTGCTTGTCTCAGCCTGCAGCTCTGTGAAATGGAATACTTACCTGGGAGCTTCTGGGGGAATACTTCAACTTTTGAAGTAAATGCATAATCCTGGAACTGTGCAATGTCAATTTAAAGAGAAATAAAATTCAAAATTGTCATTTTTAAATCTGGCATCTCCAATTTAGTCCAGTCCTTTGAGCATAGTCAGTGCTTGATAGGGTTTCTCGTTCACCATTTGAAAGCGTTTGCTTAATATCAAAATGAAAAAGGTTTGCTTGACTGGCATCTGCCTCAACTGTACAGACAGTTCATTGTTGTGAAAATCCTTCCACTTTCAGCTTCCCTTTGAAGGGAGCTACTTGAATGCTAGAAGGTGCTGAAACTTTACTCAGTGCTAGTGCAGAGGAAGAAATGAAATGTGTTTCTGAATTGTGGTGGGTTTGGTTGCCAGCTCTACTAAAGTAATCTCACTGATCTACATGCTTTACTCTTATCTCTTTATTTGTTCTTCATTACTGTAGAATTTGCTGGTATGCAGTTTCTCAGCCATGAAATATATTTCCTCAATGTGTAACACACAATCCAAACTTAAATGCAGAGTCTTGATGACAAAAAAAAAAACAAAAACCAAACAACAAACTTCCCCCCCCCAAAAAAAAAAAACAAAGAACCCAAACCAACCCTGAACAAAAACCCCAACTTCAGGATTTTTTTTTCTTTTTTTTTCTTAACTGCATCTTTATTGGGTCCATTTCCAGTTTAGAAATTGGTTTTCCTGTGTTAAACTTTGGCATGAGATTATTTATCAATACAGAGCATTTTACTTACTGAAACCTGCTCACAGTTTCATACTGAAAAGTGCAGAGCTAGCAGAAGATCTGCCTACAGCTGCTGGGAATGCTGAGTAAAAACAAGTATTCTGGGATCAAATACTAGGATGTGTGGGGAGATGGTGTAGGTAAACAGAGCCTTTCTTTTTCCCCAACACCAGAGCTCTCCACTTGGATTTATTACAAATAACGGCAAGCCCATGGTATTTTGACGTGTGAATCCATAATTCAGATGCAGTGGGATGGCATAATGTGAACATTTGGACTGGTTTTGGGTGAGAAAGGGAAGCAAACATCAAGTGTGTGATGGAAGAAAGTCCCATCCAGTGGAATACCTGCCTGATCACCTGGTGGTATTTTTTGTTATTATTTAAAAAGGGAAATTTTTGCATGAACTCGTGGATAAAATATTACCGTGTGTCAGGATTTTTGACGAGTCATATATTGTCAATGTTACCCCTCTGTATGTCACAGTCTTCACGGAAGGGGGTTTGAGAAGCCTTTCCTCCGTGCCGCAATTCCCGGTCACTGCCACTAAACGCCGCGTTTTCTTTAAGGTTTCAAAACCGTTGGTGTTCCTTCATGTTGGAAGTACAGGAAGGGATTTCAGCAAGTCAGATTTTACATTATTAGGTGTTCACTTCCGCTTTGACTATAACGATAGCTGGTTTTGAAAATCTGCCTCTAAGAGTGGTCTAACATGGTTTAGCAGGAATTCCTGCAGCATCTATGGCCACAGACGGGGGTCTGACAAAATGTAGGCATCCTTCTCTGTCACTGTATTCAGTAGAATAACTTGTGATAATTCGGTTTTGAATTGCTTACAGCAGCACTGTAAGTGCTGCAATATTGCAATACTGCAACATACATCTGAATGAACTCCCTATACAAAACCCAAGCTCTTGGCTCTGTAGCTACTAACAGTGGGAGGTATTTGGCATTAAGTACATTTTCTGTGGATTTCTTTGGTTTAAAAATAATTTTGAGGCAAAGCTGTGTATGAATCGTGCTGTGTGTTGCATTTCTGAGCAGGCCTGAGCAGCATTATTTATCTAGATCTCTACATACAGCATTATATAGAGCAGGTTTCTCTGTGCAGCATTATAAGAATTACACTGTGAAATACCACCAGTGCACATTCAGATGGTGGCATTCACCACTGCCTTCATTCCAGTTATATACACCAGGGCTCCAAAACTCGGTAGGCACAACCAAGAGAAGTTTTTGGCCTCTAGATCCCAGAGGACTGTTTCTTGATCATCTTTCTGTAAGACACTGGAAGTTTGTCCCAAGACCCCTCATGGTGAATGCTGAAGTTGTCTCTGCAGCTCTGACCCACAGAACCACAATGTGGGGCAGGAGGAATCTCAATTACCCTTAATGACTCTGCAGATGGGGGTTGGTGTTGCTATGAAGTTTGTGTGTTTACTGTTCTTCTCCTGTGGTTGGAGGCATAGCAGTTGCTACCCATATCTGGGATGTATGGCTGCTTGCCCTGCTTGGCTCAGCCTCTCTGTGTTTGCACTTACTGCAGCAGTTCATCCAGGTGAACACTCAACGGAGGAAAGGAAGCCATAATTAGCCATAAATATTTATTTCTTTTGGCTGAAGGAAAATAGGTAATTTATGTCTGCAGCTATCTTCAGCACATAATATCACACCAGGAAGCAAGTAAGTTGGGTATTAAAAGAGTCAAATGCATCTGCTCATGTTTGGTAGTTCGGATGCAAAGCTTAAATGTGCTGATTCGCCTGGTGCTGTTGCAAGGATGTGAATGCACCACCACAACTCACAGTCAGCTGCTGCAGTTCTTGCCTCTTCTAATCGCACTACAAGGCATGAGGGTTTTAAAGTGTTGGAGGGATCAGGACAGGAATTTCTTCCCTTTTCCCTGGTCTCCCCAGTCCAGAGCTAGGAGGTGTGCAGCTATACAGGAACAAGGTTTGTCACGTGTCAAAACCTTAGTGCTCTCTAACCTCAGTTTCACTGATCTGTTGATACAAGTGCAGGCAAATATGCAAGGGGATAGTGAGGTCTGGGTATTTCTCTTTTCTCTTTCTGAGAAGATAAGTTGGTTGGATCAGTCATGGCATCTCATTCCTTCTTGGCTCCATGCATGTATTTGGATGCTTGCTTTTTTGAGCAATGACCTCCAGACCTGAAATGTGACAGTAATTTTATTTGTAGGATTTTGATTACCTGAGACATGGCCAAGCAAGAGGTGTTGCAGGCAACCCATGAGAATTCATTCAAGCCACTGATTAGAAATAGATGCAACAAAATTAGGAGCTCAAGATATACCAGGAGGAGGCAGGGAATGACATTTAACATAAGGCCTTCTGTGGTTCCCATTGCAAATGTGCTCATCCTGTTGCATTGGAGTGCCAAAAACCAATCTGTTTTTTTGGTCTGGGAATGGATCAGGATACGTGGCAGTACCTACAAGCACACTTCAAAAACAATGCTAATATGTAGTTTAGGATTTATCATTTGTTATTAGTTTTTTACTGCAGAGACTTTTATCAAGGTGCTTTTATGAAGAATAAATATTATTTTAACCATATCACTCCTGGAAAAAGAGATTTGGGGTTTCATAGTAACCTAATAGTGGATCTTGAAAACAACTCACACCCCCTGATTTGCAATTCATCCTTCTACTCTGGAAAAATTAGCATTACAAAAAGCTGTCAATATGATAAACCAGGTTTGCTCTTAAGAATGATTTACCTGACTAATAGCTAAATATATGTTCTTGCTGTGGGGGTGAACTCCTTTAAATAAACAAAACTGCAGGATGTAATTTGTTATTAGAGACCCTAACATGTCTTTAATTTACCTAAAGCTCTGCTATAATAACTGCTACGGGAAGGTGTTGGTATGCTATATTAATAGTTTTATGCTTGAAAATGCAAATAAAGGTTAAAAACTTTACTGAAAGAGGAGATGCAGAGGCACTGGGGCTTTTCAGAGGAATGTTACCACAGGCATGTCACTCAGACTAGAAGTTTATTTTAAGAAAAACCAGCTAGTTTAGAAAGAATGGAAATTTTCTGTTGTACAGCCA
Source organism: Pezoporus occidentalis (assembly GCF_034315485.1). NCBI lineage: Eukaryota > Metazoa > Chordata > Aves > Psittaciformes > Psittacidae > Pezoporus > Pezoporus occidentalis. The sequence goes on from NW_026914975.1 coordinate 138,910, forward strand.
GCTCTTAGAAACATGATTAGGGTGAGAAGTTTGAACTACTGGCAGTGTTGACTACACATAGAAATTTACCAGAAGTATTACATTTGCTACCTTGCTTTACCGAAACTTGTACTCCTTGAATCATAGTATCACCTGGAAATCTCACTTTTCATTAACACTCCCCAATACCCAATGTCTGTTGCTATAGAGAAAGGGATTGACAATATAATCCACAGTATCACAGTATGCTAGAGATTGGAAGGGACCTCAAAAGATCATCTAGTCCAATCCCCCTGCCGGAGCAGGAACACCTAGATAATCCAAACAGTATTATGGAAGAAATGCATCTCTTACTACTTGAAACCCATCCCTGTTCTTGAATAGTACTGCCAGTGATTCATGGAGGGGAAAAGCCCCCCTTGTGCCTGGCAGTGATCAATGAGAGAACAGGAGAATGCCAAAAAAAGTGATTTATCTGTTTTTTTTTCAGTTGAGGTGAGGGCTGGGGTTTAGACTATGGCAGTCCCTGCAACCTTATATGACACTGAGTAAGAGAAGGCTTATGGAACTTTATCCTATGCAGGACTACACCCAAATTCTTGTGTTTGCATGGCTTTGTCCAGGCATACACCTTTGAGTGACTTGTTCATATTTTAAAGTTCCAAAATTAAGTAAAGAAATGGAGCATTTTAAATCTAGAGTTTGTGCCTGGGCACAGATTGGCAATGACTTACCAGGAGCAGTTAAAATAGACTTCACTTATGTGCTGGCAGTTTAGGTAGATTTTTCCTAGTTCAGGTGTCAACACATGTTGTAGAAACCAGAAAAGGGGCTTTAGAGATCTTGAGCTAAGTGCTAGAAGTGTTTCTTGTGTTTACAAGAGCACTAAACATCCAGTGTCTGAGGAATTATATGAAAAGTTATGGACAGAAAGAATGTAAATCAGTTAAGTTCCAGGAAAATCATTAAAGCTCTGTAAGATACTAGTGCCTCCTGTTAGAACTGTTGGGTTGTCTAGGTGTAGGCTGTAGACTAGGTTGTCTAGTGGTGTAGGCTGTACACAATTTACAGCTGAAGCACTCTGTTATTTGGGGTTTTGATGAATAGTGGTTTGGAAGATGGGGATCTACATGTTTTAGAAACTCTTAATAAAGGCTGAAGAGAAAACATGTTTATGTAGGCTTTGTTTGGTTTTGCCTCCAGACTTACTTCCTCATAATCAAACCAAAATTCTGTGGGCCTGAATCTGCTCTTACTTATGGGAGTCAAGGCTTGTGCTCTTTCAAGTGAGAATATTCATGCAGAGTGCAGAGGTGGATGGTGCTGCTTATCCCGCCACCTTTAGAATAATGTATAATCTCTTTTATTCTTCATCAGTGAATATGTAAAACAAGGGGGCAGTTTGCAGTGACACTGAGGCCCTTTGGCGAAGTAAAGAGAGAAAGAACAAAGCAATGCGAAGTCAGTAGCTTGTGAATTGAAACCTGGGTTCAGTTACCAGTGACCTTGGGGAAACCACAGAGCCCCAGCTTACCTTTATTCGCCATTTGAAAATGAAGATAATAGTGTTCCTGTATCTCAAGACTCCTGTGGGGTGCTAATGGAAGGTCCCTACATGAGAAAGAGGTCTTGTTGCAGGAGCTCAGCTGGAAGTATTTGGGAATAATAAATGCAAAGGCCAAACTTGTTTAGTGACATTATGCAAGTTCATTTCAACTAAGTTGATTCTTGTTTCTCTTCTACACAGAGAGGGAGAGGACCACTCATGGGTAACTTTTATTTTCTTTCCTCAGGTCTTTCAAATTTCCTTTAAGCTAACAGAACTGAATTATTATTCTCTCTGCTCTTCTGCCCTAAGTGGAACTAATTGCATAACTGGTTAAGGGAAATATCTTTCTTAACTCTTATTGGTCACTCCTGATAGTTACTTAGTGCTATCCTGAAGGTTTGCAATAGCTCTACAATTCTTAGCACAATGCTTCAAGTTCCCAGCTGGGGAGCAAAACAAGTGTTCTACTATTATTGATGGTCTGTCCCCTCATACACCATCACTGTGTGGAAGTGTGTAAAGCACAAAGCCCAAGTGATCTGCTCAAGAGAAGTTATAGTGCGGAAACAGCTGCAAATACAGAAATACACCACCTGGGTCCTTTTCTTTCCCTTTGCCCTGGAGGAGGAGTTTATATCACTAATCATCAGGGATGGAAATTCTGTTTTTGGGGGAAGAATTAGGCAGTCTGGAGATCAAGCCCTATCTTAGCATAGTACTGCACAGCTGTCCTAGTAATCAAGATTAGCATCCAGGGCCTGAGAGAAGTACTGGAATATGGCTCAAGAGATTTATCTTTGCTTGAACTGAGATTATGGCATGGATGATATCCTTGTGATGTGTCTTTCTCTAAAGACAATTTCAAAGAAACCTGCACCTACTCTGACTAAAAGCAAGAATTTTTCCAGTAAGTTGAACTGAGCTGCCTGATGCTGTAACTGGAATGGATGTTCTTAGCTCCCATTAACCTTTTCACATTATACCGCTGTCCCAAGAGAAATCAAGAATCTGACAGAGCAGTGCTCTGTAATAGGTTGTGGATTAGAAGTAATGGATCACTTAGAGGAGGTTGTCTTTGCTGGAATATAAGCCAATATTTAGGCTCCAAAGCAAGCCTCAAAGTGCTTTAAAAAAACAAAAACAACAAACCTTCTTCTACTCTGTACTCTCAGCCTGTCCTTCAGCAGCCCCCTGAGGGTGGCACCTGCAGCATGGAAAGAATTTTATAAACTTCCTGTCAGTATTAAAATTGGAACATTTTACTCTGCCTGTAAACCAGATTCACTCTCCTCTCTTCGTACTTCAGTGGCTTTGCTGCTTAGTGTTTGCCTCATGCTTGCCACCCAAGGTGCCAGAGTGCAGCACAAAACTCGCTTCGTTTGTGCCAACAGCTGAACTGTTTTCCCACTCCTACACAAAGACAGCAACAAGGCACTGAGAAATTGCCATCCCATGGCACCTGGTCTGAAACAGAACCCATTTCTTCTCTGTCAGTATTAATCAAAGCATGAACTTGAAACTGCTCTTTCTTTTCCTCCCTCACCTTTGCTTCTGAATTGTGGTTCATCAAAGTTTTGACTGTTTCACTTCCAAAAAGGCATTAAAGTATGGAAAAGCATTTAAGATTGATCCTCAGTTATAATTTCATAAGGCAACTGTCAGCTCTGTGAAATCTCCCAAGCCTGAAAGTCTTCTTTGGTAAACCTATTGCACTTCAGCGCCTCTACAATAGGCTTTTTAAATATTTTGCAATGGATTGTTTTTTAAGAGAAAATATTTTAACTAGGACACTAACTGTCCTTGGTCTTTCTGTATCATGTGAAAAGGGCTCTAATGTGATTGCTGTGCTCCAGCTCCGTTAGATAAATTGAGGGACCTTTTCCTTTTCAGCAGCCATCAGCTGCACAGCAGAACCAAACTTTCCTTTAATATGGGCCTTGCTCTTTTTTTCTCTTCTGTAATCCTATGTAGTGTCATATAATAGCTAAGAAACATTATTGGTAGCAAAATGATGTATGGTACTTTTGGGCAGGAAATGAGAACACCCACCAGAAGACTACCTTGATAGAGCAAACCATTTATCTTCCTATTTATTTATTTAAAAAAATGGAAGTTACTGGTCTTTCTGTGATCTAGCAGACTGCTCTTGACAACAGCTGCGAGAGGGCATGCTTTTGAAATGAACTGCTTTTGTCCTAACTCTTCATCCTCTAAGACTCTTACTTTGTTTCTGAAAAAAACCCAAAACAAAAAACCCAAACCCAAAAAACCATGCAGATGCATTTTAGTGCTACAATCAGACTTTGAATTAAACATTTTCCAGCTCCTTATTAGAAACCCTGTATTAAGTTAATTATTTCACATATTTAATGATTTTTGTATGCAATCTTTGCCTCCTTTCTAGAACTGGAACTGCTCTGTTGTGTAACTGTGATGTGATGGCAATTTTGGACTTTATACTGTGGTCAGTGCTCAGGGAAATTTGCTTGCTTATTTTATTTTACATAAATATACCTAGATTTACTTGCATACCTGAATTCCATGGGGAAGTGAGAAAGCTTACTGAGATCACACCGCTGGGGGTAGCATATGCATACTAGTTTTGTCCTGTGTCATATGTGATTCTGTCTACAGGCTCTTGAACCTTGGCCAAGAGTTTCAGGTTATACCGAGGTATAACTCTGAAGAACAAAAGGTGGCTTTTGGAGGCAACAAAACCCCCATGTTCTCCCAAAAGTAGAGAAGCATTTGACAAATGAAAATGGGCCCCCCATGACAGTCTTTGTTTCTTCTTTCCTGTCATCCTATCTGCAGGAAGAGGCTGTGAAGCCCCTTAAAGTTTGGTTTCAGGTTAGCCACATTTCTCCCAGGTCCTCACCTCATCGGAAAGAGCAGAAACACTAGTGAGCAAGACCTAATACGGACTAATCATCTAATTTTTTTGCCATGATGCAGTTTTTGATTAATGTGTAGCTTTAAAAATCTCTTTTCAAGAGCTTAGTTCAGGGAAGTAGTAAGCTGTGACACAGCAGCACCAGCCAATGTACCTCCAGGGCAAATGAAGTGACCCTAGAATGTATCCCCAAATGGAGGCAATCCCATTTTTGCCTCCAGAGGAAGTGCAGGGTTGCTGGTGTAATCTGTGCTTGTGAAGTTACTTTGGCTTTCTGGCTGTTGAACACTTTCTGGTTGCTTAATCAAGGCACATTCTGCCTCAGTGTGATATTTAAGCATTTCATGTCCCTTTGAAAGGTGATTTTGAGACTAACCCCTGAAATGTATTCCGTACAGACAAGACCTGTGCCTTAAAGTTGACTGGGAACTGACAGGGCCTTGCTTGACAAGTCACAATGTGTGCCAGAGCTAAATCCATCATTAAAATACTACGATTCTGTTTCTTATCATAATTTATTGCTTTTTATTGTTCCAGGTGTTTGCAACTCTCTTTTAAGGAAGGACTGGAAGTGCACTGTGCCAGCAGAAGCAGTGGTTACATCCTGGTATGAATCTGTTTGTGTTTGAAGATGCAAAGAGCAGGGAAGAGCTTGGAAGGCGCAAAGACTGATTTCACCTAATGTAAGCTTTTTCCTTGTGTGAAAATTTGGCTTTGTTTTAAAAAAAAGGTGAGTGGGGGTGTGGTGGGTTAGTAGGAGAAAAAGAATTCTACTAAATCTAGAAGGCTTCTTTGTGGCTTGTGAGTGAAGAGTTGCTGTCAGGTTACATACATGGTGACTATGAAGGTCCTGCATCTGGTGCATATAAGTCACCACCTGTTAACTGGTTTAGCCTAACCAGAATTGTTTCCTCTGAAGGCAGTCAGTACAACAGGCATTTCTCTCCAATTACATGCTCGTATCTTCACGTTCATTCTGGATTTACTGAATCTGTTTCTGCCTCTTCCCTTTTCATTCAAATTGATACAAAGGCTGAATTTCTGTTATTATCAGGAGACTTTTATTTTATTTTTTTTCCACATAGACATCTGCTTTGGCTGAATGGAGTGGCAAGTCTTTCATACGGCTTTACTCTAGCATTTCCCCTGCCCCTGGCCTCCTTGCTTCACGAAGTTATGCAAGTATTTGCTTTCTCAAACATGATGACCTTTTAGAGGAACTAGGGTATATTTTACTCCTAAGTTTACCTGTTGGCAAGAAGATAGTTCTCTTCTCCCATCCCAGTCCATCTTGGATCATGTATTTCAGACCCTTTCCAAAACAGGAAAATATTATGTGTTCTCACATCCAAGATTCTTTTCCCTGTCCTTCACGGCTAAGAAATCCAGAGATTACTGTCAATTGGCTGAACGTTACTTCATCTTTGGCTGAGGGTAAGATTAGATTAGAATAAGAAGCTATTTTGTGTAAGCGGGTCAAAAGCAGAAGAATGGAAAACCATTTCAAATACCATGAAATGAAGGAAGATAGGCTTCCTCCACTAGAATGAGAAGCAAAATGTACACAGAGATGCTTGCTGCAGAACACATGATGCATGTTAATTGGATTCCAAATCTACAACCTCCAACACAAAGTTTAAAGGGAAAACTGGAATTGAAGGCATCTATTTGATAATTTATTTAAATTTGAGAATTGCTATAAAATAGTAAGGATGCTAAGTAAGGCATAGGAAACAAAAATGCTATAATACAGAAAAATGGATCCTCATAAATCAGAAAGCATAAGAAGAGGCAGGGAGAAAATGAGCTTCCCCCTCCCGCTGTACTGTTATACATGTGACACACTTTGAACATCTTCATTCAGCCAGCAGACACTGTGTGTCCCATTGCCCAGTTTAAACTATACTTGGCATTACAGGAAGTGAAGAATGCAAAGACTGTATTCCCGTGCTGGGTGCCTATAGGGGCTTCCTGCAACAGACGAGGGCTGAGCAAGGGTTACTTTTCTGAAGCAGCGCAGTTGCATTCCAAGTGGTGGTCATATGCTGATACATAATTTGTTAGACAAATACACACCTTTTTCCAAATCATTCAAGGGTTTGTTTATGAGGTGAGTAGCTTGAGAGAGGACGCCTTCAACACCGGAGCGGGGGGAGATCAGCGTCCAGGAGCCTCAACTCGGAGCAACAAGAGCCACCGAGGGAGCCTCAAGTCCTCGACAGGACCTGCCCAGGAGCCGGCAGCTCAGCTGACGAGAGCGAGCAGCTGACTCACACGGGGCGGAGCCAGGAGCAGCGGCACCAGCCCTGACTGGGTAAAAACCTGCCCCAGGGAGCGCGGCGAACAGAGCGGGTGGAGGCAGTTTGTGCGGGCAGGCGAGCGCGGTGGTGAACGCTCGGCGTGTGAGCAGGGCCCGGTCCGGCAGCTCTGCTCTGGCTGCCGCGGCGGTGGCCAGCGTAGGCACCCAGACAGAGCCGGTGAGAGGGGAGGCTGCAGTGCAGAGCTCGGGGTGTAGAGAGTGCCTGCACTGGTCTGGTGAGGGGAGGGTGCACAATGGGCAGGGCTGCACTCGGTGCTCCCTGGTGGAGGTCCTCCTGCAGCAGGGGCTGAGCTGCGGGATGCTGTTAATAGACTGCGAGATGTCAGGGAAGCTGAGAGTAAGCGGGAATGCTTGCTCCTGGCACAAACTGTGCAGGGGCCTCGAGCTTCCCCTCTGCCTCATGAAGGAAAGAAGGAGGCCGTTAACCCGGGAAGCTGGGAAATAGTGACAAAAAAAAAAAGAAGGAAAAGGACAACCAAAAGCAAGGGGCTTCCCCCAAAATCCCCTGTCCCCACGCAGAACCGCTTTGCTGTCCTGCAGGGGGCTAATGAGGAAACCCACTCGAGCCAGAAACAGCCGGCTGATGAGCTATTAAAGAAGATCTCTACTGGTGCTGCTAGGAAAAAGCAGCAGGTCATAGTAGTAGGGGACTCTACACTGAAAGGGACAGAAGCACTCGTCTGCCGCCCAGACCCTGTCTCAAGGGAGGCGTGTTGCCTACCGGGGGCACGGATCAGGGATGTGCCAGAGAGGCTGCCTGCTCTAGTAAGTCCCATGGACTATTACCCACTCCTGGTGATACATGTGCGTGCTAGGGATATAGGTAGTAGTAGCCTGTGGAACATAAAGAAGGACTACAGAGCCCTGGGGGAGGTGGTTAGGGGCTCTGGAGCTGAGATAGTCTTTTCATCAATTCTCCAGGGTACAGGGGAGGACCTAAAAAAAGCTAGGAGGATTAGTCAGGTTAATAACTGGTTAAAAGGGTGGTGTCATAGTCAGGGGTTTGGGTGTCTTGAACACGGGACCCAAGCTTGTAGGCCAGGTCTAGTGGGGGCTAGTGGAGCTGGTCTGATAAAGAAGGGGAAGAGCAGTTTTGGTAGGAGGCTTGCCAGTCTGGTCAAGGAGGCTTTAAACTAGATGTGTTGGGGGAAGGGGGGCATCATTCCATCCCAACACACCCAGTCAGTTGCCAGCACCTATAATAAATGCTTGGAGCAATGTAGGGATATCCCAGCCACTCCAGCCAATGAGCTGGCTTCAGTTGGAGCTCGGCTCAGATGCCTCTATACAAATGCCCGTAGCATGGGGAACAAACAAGAGGAATTAGAGATGTGTGCACATCTATGGGGGTATGATATAATAGGCATCACCGAAACATGGTGGGATGGCTCCTATGACTGGAGTGTTGGAATGGAAGGTTACAGGCTCTTTAGAAAAGACAGGCCTGGCAGGTGGGGAGGGGGAGTTGCTCTTTATGTTAGGGATAGGCTGGAGAGTATGGAACTCTGTCTGGGGACAGGTGAGCAGTCCACAGAGAGTTTTTGGGTCAGGGTTAAAGGGAGAACAGCTATGGGAGACATTACTGTGAGGATCTGTTACAGACCGCCTGATCAAGGAGAACCTGCAGATGAAGCACTCCATAGACAGATAGGAAAAGCCTCATGCTCGCAGGCCCTTGTTCTCATGGGTGACTTCAACCACCCTGACATCTGTTGGAAGGACGGTACGGCCTGGCACAAGCAATCCAGGAGGTTCCTCGATTGTGCGGAAGACAACTTCCTTCTGCAAGTAATAGAGGAGCCGACAAGGAGAGGTGCCGTGCTTGACTTCGTGCTCACCAACAGGGAAGGGCTCGTTAGAAATGTGACTCTCCAGGGCAGCCTTGGATGCAGGGATCATGAGATGCTCGAATTTGAGATCCTCAGGACAATGAGAAGAGCGTGCAGCAAGCTCACTGCCCTGGACTTCAAAAGAGTAGACTTTGGCCTCTTCAGGAACCTGCTTAGTAAGGTTCCATGGGATACAGCCCTAGAGGGCAGGGGGGCCCAAGACTGTTGGTTGATATTCAAGGATCACCTGCTGCAAGCTCAGGAGTGTTGCATCCCAACTAGAAGGAAGTGCAGCAGGAGGGCCAGGAGACCTCCTTGGATGGATAAGGAGCTCCTGAGGAAAATTCAGTTGAAAAAGAGGCTTATAATAAGTGGAAGCAAGGACAGGTGGCATGGGAAGAGTACAGGGATGTTATCCGGGCAGCTAGGGACCAGGTTAGGAAAGCTGAGGCCCAGTTAGAATTAAACTTAGCTAGAGGTATTAAAGATAACAGGAAGGGATTCTACAGGTACATAGCAAATAAAAAACAGACTAGAGAGAATGTAGGCCCCCTCAGGAAGCTCTCGGGAGAACTGGCTACACAGGATTTGGAGAAGGCTGAGGTTCTGAATGACTTCTTTGCCTCGGTCTTCACTGGCAAAGGCTCTGACCACACTACCCAAGTCTTGGAAGGCAGACACAGGGACTGTGAGAATGAAGACCTTGCGACCACTGCAGGAGAGGAACTGGTTCGAGACCATCTTAAAAATCTGAACATGCACAAGTCCATGGGTCCTGATGAGATCCATCCGCGGGTCCTGAAGGAGCTGGCGAATTAAGTTGTGAAGCCACTGGCCATCATATTTGAGAAATCATGGCAGCCAGGTGAAGTTCCCCATGACTGGAAAAAGGGAAATATAACCCCCATTTTTAAGAAGGGAAGAATGGATGACCCGGGGAATTACAGACCAGTCAGTCTCACCTCTGTGCCTGGCAAAATCTTGGAGCAGATTCTCCTGGATGGCATGCTAAGGCACATGAAAATCAACAAGGTGCTTGGTGACAGCCAGCGTGGCTTCACTAAGGGGAAATCCTGCCTGACCAATTTGGTGGCCTTCTATGATGGGGCTACAGAACTGATGGACAGGAGTAGAGCAGTTGATGTCATCTACCTGGACTTGTGCAAAGCGTTCGACACTGTCCCACACGACATCCTTGTCTCTAAATTGGAGAGACATCAATTTGATGGGTGGACCACTCGGTGGATAAAGAACTGGCTGGATGGCCGCACACAAAGAGTTGTGGTCAATGGCTCAATGTCCAGCTGGAGACCAGGAATGAGTGGTGTCCCTCAGGGGTCAGTGTTGGGACCGGTCTTGTTTAACATCTTCATTGCTGACATGGACAGTGGGATTGAGTGTGCCCTCAGCAAGTTTGCCGATGACACCAAGCTGTGTGGTTCGGTTGATACCCTGGAGGGAAGGAATGCCATCCAGAGGGACCTTGACATGCTTGTGAGGTGGGCTGATGCCAACCTCATGAAGTTTAACCATGCCAAGTGCAAGGTCCTACACCTGGGTCGGAGCAATACCAGGCACAGCTACAGGCTGGGCGGAGAAGAGATTCAGAGCAGCCCTGCAGAGAAAGACTTGGGGGTGTTGGTTGATGAGAAAATGAGCATGGGCCGGCAGTGTGTGCTTGCAGCCCAGAAAGCCAACCGTATCCTGGGCTGCATCAAAAGGAGTGTGACCAGCAGGTGGAAGGAGGTGATCCTGCCCCTCTACTCTGCTCTTGTGAGACCTCACCTGGAGTATTGTGTGCAGTTCTGGTGTCCTCAACATAAAAAGGACATGGAACTGTTGGAACAAGTCCAGAGGAGGGCCACGAGGATGATCAGGGGACTGGAGCACCTTCCGTATGAAGACAGGCTGAGGAAGTTGGGGCTGTTCCACCTGGAGAAGAGAAGGCTGTGTGGAGGCCTCATAGCAGCCTTCCATTATCTGAAGGGGGCCTATAGGGATGCTGGGGAGGGACTCCTCATTAGGGATTGTAGTGACAGGACAAGGTGTAACGGGTTAAAACTTAAACAGGGGAAGTTTAGATTGGATATAAGGAAGAAATTCTTTCCTGTTAGGGTGGTGAGGCACTGGAATAGGTTGTCCAGGGAGGTTGTGAATGCTCCATCCCTGGCAGTGTTCAAGACCAGGTTGGACGAGGCCTTGGGTGATATGATTTAGTGTAAGGTGTCCCTGCCCATGGCAGGGGGGTTGGAACTAGATGATCTTAAGGTCCTTTCCAACCCTAACAATTCTATGATTCTATGATTCTATTTGTGCAGTTTAATGGGCAAGCTTTTATCAGAAAAGGTGATTTACAAACCTTTATGTATGTGATTTGCTATAGTAGAGTCATTCTAATAACATGTCAAACTGACAAGAACTACAGCTGTGTCAGTTTCCAGACACTATTAATTGTTCACATGGTACTGATAGAGCCTGTTTTAAACTTTCATGTTACCCAAAACCTTTTCCTTATCGCATATGTGAGTCCTTAATGAGGTTTGACATCCATTTGTCTATGCTCTCAGCTGTGTGTCGTTCGGCACTCGAAACATATTTACTGCTGTGTTTATGCAACCTCAATTTGATCAGCAGAATTTTGGTATATATTAAAGAGGGCAGACTCAGATCTTGCATGCATTTATATGTGCATGTGTGCACTTTCTGAGTGGTAGAGCTTGAAACATGACCACAGCATGGTCTGGATGTGCTCCAGATAGAATGTGTAAGGAAAAAAATACTTAACATTTGCAGAAAGAGGAGGGGGGGGGTGTGTGTCTGTGTAAGGTTGTGCTTAAACTCAAAGCAACCCATTTGAATGTCAACTACCATATTTTAAGTGATATATAGTTAAATAGTTAATCTAATCCATATGTGCATTTCAACATGCATATTATGAGCAGCTCACCGTTCTCTTTGTGCATGTGTGGAGCACCAATTCAATGGATTAGATTCAAATCACACTTCAGTAAGTAAATCAGGCCATTTTAGCAAACCATTTGATCCTCGGCCCTGCGAAGAAAGCCAGCAGGGTGGAGCTCATGTTTTTGCTGAACTCTGTGTGCACTTCTGGGCAACAACAAATAATGGGCAACATCAAATAATGGGCAACATACTTAAACTGACATCACAATCTGCATTTCTGCTAATATTTCCCAAGGTAAACACAACTCACTTTAAGGCAGAAGTGATCGTTACATGTTAAAATGCTCACACAGTGAGGTAACATTCATGTGTTATTTTGGCAAAGACAATGCCATTTGTGTTGCTGTCTCTTCTTTCATCTGACGCTCAGCTGGATTGCATTTGTATGGCTGAGGGAGCGTGTCTCTGCTTTAGATGAAAATGGTCGGCGAATAGCCATGCACACTGCACCCTCCTTGCTCTCCCAGAGTGGGTGTTATCTTCTCTATACGTGTGTCAGCGAAATGGTCCCGCTGTAACATGTTGAGAACTAGACAGTATCATCACGCAGTATTCTTACTGTCCTGATAGTCTAGAACTACAGCCCTTACATTCTGTTCCAACGCTGTGCTTATTTTACTGATGTTCTTAGTTGGAAGCTCACCTCGGTCAGCTAAAGAAGTGCTTGCTTTACAGTTCAGTACTGACTCGCCCTTTGGTGACAGGATAAGTGGGCTTGAGCCCCTGCCGGCCGCTAGGGCTCTGTGAAGCGGCGGGAGGGAAGGCTGTCTCTTTGCTCCTCCCGAGCTAGCCTACTTCTCTCGTAGGGGCAGAGGCGCGCCGACCCCCTCGGCAGCCAGCGCGGACCTTGCACCGGGCTGGCAGCGCAGGCGCGCGGGGGTAAGCGCGTCCCGGGGCCCGCCTGGGTGAGTCTGCCGGCGGCCCTGGCTGGCCTCCCGCCCGGGGTGGAGCCTGGCTTGGCCCGGCTCCCGGGTGAGGCAAGCGGCGGAACAGCGGGCTCCGCCCTCCCTCCCTCTCTCCTCGCTCCGTGCTCCTGGTGGCTCTGTGCGGCACAGGCTCAGCGGACCGGCTGCCGGTGAGGGCGCTGCCCCGCGGCGAGGGGCCGCCGGGACGGGTCGCGGGGTGGGACGGTCCGGACTGGTCGCTCACTGTCGCATCTTCCGTTGCAGACTCGGATTTGGACTCAGCCCCTGCCCGGCAAATACCAGAGATGGCGAAGGTGAGGTGGGACTGTCTGGCGGCCGCCGCGGCCCCTCGGTGGGCTCGCTCCTGCCCAGCCAGGCTTGTCCCGGGACATTCTCCTCTTACCTGCTTCCTTGCTTTTCCTCCTGTTCGGTCTCCCTTAAATCAGCCCATCCCTACGTCTGGGGAAACGCAGAAGGGAGTGGGACAGGGAAGGCAGCTCATCATGTGAGGCACACGTCAACCAGAACTGTTTTTTTTTTCTGCCGGTTTCCACTAATTTGGCCAAATTTTCGTTAGTGCCTGGGTGGAGGCACCTTCCACTGGAGGAGGAAGGAGAAAATACAGCCGTGGCTGTGCCCTGCACATACAGGGTCTTGGTATCCCCTATCAAACTTGATTTCTATCTGGAATCCTTGCAGCTATCGTGCAGTACTTCGTGGGGTTTTTTTCTTCCTTCGCAGCCCTTGTGTTGCTCTGGTTCGAGCCTGGATGAAGGCTTGGAAAACAGGGTGGACTCCAGCATTTGTTTCTGTAGTTGCATCAAATGCAATTGGTGATGTTTTAACACTCCTGTGAATATTTGCTCATATTCTGTCTGGATCAGTTTTAAACCAAAAAAAAGGTACTTCATTTAAAAAAAAAAAAAGTTTTATTTTAACAGTATTATACTTAATCCTTAAAGTTTTTGGGGACACACACACACGGGTGGATAAAGAGGGTTTTTTTCTGTTTTTAAACATCAGGCTTGCTTTGTAGGATGCATCTTAGGAAGAACCCATGCCAGTGCAGGGCATCTGACCAGGCAGATCTTAAGTTGACAGCCTTTTATTATGGTATATGTAGCATTGCTTACAGGCTTGAGGTAAGCTTCCTTTTCTGCTTCCTTTTAGTAGAAGTGTAAATATTTGAAATTGTCTTGTCTCTTCCAGAGAGACACAAACTTTAATTCTTGATCTTAGTAAAAGGAACATGTAATTCTTCACTGGTGCAAACCAGTTGCTGTTGTCTTCACACGGTAGAATTTTCTACTGCCTGAGGTAACACTTTGAGGCTGGGTTACTAACTGTGGTCTGTCTTGTACTAGGTAAGCCTTGCCCTCCAATTTCCACCTTGTAGAGAGCTGCTTTCCACTTAAGTAGCATTCTTTGCCTGTGCGATTATGCAGCCATGAAAGACTGGAGTATTAAAGCTTTGTAGCCTGTAATTCATTTTATGAAAATAAAAGTTTGAAGAGTGAGCTCTGTTCCATATGCCAGGTGTCTGTTCTTGTGTCATGCTGTGCCATGACGTAGTGGTAAGAAATGAAAATTCCTAGCAATCATGAAATGTCAAGTGTCAATTCACAGTAGTTATTCATATGTACACCTAAAGGTTCAGAGTTCACAAAGGCTGCACAGCACAGTGTACTGAAGTTGAATTTAGTCTAGATACAGAATAAAACCTTTGAAGCAGGTAAGTTATCTTTAGAGTCTTGGTCACTAAAGTATTTGTTCTTGCTCCATTATAGGAAGTTTTTTTTCCTCCTCCCCCAAAGACCTGAGGGATTTTGTGTTTTTCATGTCTGGGACAAAAAGATTCATTCATTTTGTAGGAAAACTACAGCATGCTGTAGTGTGCTGTGCAGACTGTGTTTACCTGCTTTCTTTGAAGGAGCACTGCTGGCCTAACAAGCTGTCTTTTCTCACATGGCTGTACATGCAGTGGTCTTTGTTAATGCACATGGTAGAGTCTCTTCCTGCTCAATGAACAAGCAGCCTTGGAAATGCTGTTGCCTGCTTCCTGATTCAGAAATCTGTGAAGAAAGCAACAAAAAAGAATATAGTTGCTTGCATGCTGGGGATTTAAGTGTTTTGGCCTGCTACTCTCAAAGTTTTCTCTGAATGTGAAGTTGGGAGTATTTTGTGTACCCATTTATAAACTGCCAGGAAAGGGTTGCTTGCTGGTGGTGAAGGTGTGGCTGTTGTATGCTGTATCCAGAGTTCCTGTTCTGCCAATGGGCATACATGACTTGGGGCCCAGGAATAGTATCGCCAGCTCCAGTAAGGATTCAGAGAATTATTTCTCATATTCTGAAGTACAAACACTTTTTCAGCATCAGGTCCTAAGGACCTGTTGGGCATTGTTGAGGTTACTTGCAAGGATTCTCTGAGTGCTTTTCCAGATGTCCCTGCACTGGTTCCTATGTTGCTATTGCTCGCTCTTCTCCCCCTCTCCAGCCCCCTCACTTGCCTTTTTTTTCTTTCCTTCCTCCCTATGTTTGGTGTCTCCATGATGTACTGGCTCAGAGTTCAACACAGATGTTGTGTAACTCCTTTTTTTTTTTTTTTGTCAGGAGTTTAAATTTAGTGGGGCAGATGTGAATATAGCCTGCTGACCAGAGCTTACTCCTTCCATTTAAGTGGACAACCTGAAGCATTACTAAGCTTAGAGAGGTTTTTTTTAGAGCCATCTTTACAGCTGTGTGTTTGCATCAGCTCTGTGCCTATATTCATGACCTCACAGTGTAATTTTCATCCTGCTGCCCTCGAAATTGTGGTAAGGATGTCATGAAATAATTATGTATTTCTTCAGTTATGTTAGTTTTAAAGCACTAAACTAAACTGAAGTTTGAACTCTTGATCTCTGTGTGGTCTTCAATGGCAAGACTTTTCCATAAGGGTAATGAATATACTTTTGTGTTTGGCCCAAAGAGAAAATCCCACGGAAACCTAGTGGAATTGCTTTTGTGCTGGACAGGCTGATCTGTTATCCGTATGTTTTGAACTGTTATTTGTTTTTAGCTGCAAACTACTGTGAGAAATGTAGCTGAAACACTTGAATAAAGAGTTGCTTATGTCAAAAGAAACGTGGTGAAAAAATCAAAAGCCGTTGCAGTTCAGTAGGTCTCATTTGCAACATGATGGAAAGAAATCAGTGATAATGACTGGGAGCTCCAGTTGTTTTTTTTCTGGAGGGGAGGAAGTTCATACTCCTAAAAGTGTCTTGGATCTTTGTGCAGCTTTTCTAGCATACATGATTTGTGCAATTAATTTCCTGAATTACCTGAACATATGGTATTTTCTTAGTAATTGTCATGCAAACTACCATTATGTAAATATACCTGAACTTAGCTGGTGTGTTGCTAAGTAAAACCACAGTAGTACCTTTTGAGGTAGCTGTGTTTAAGTACCCACGGATTGCTCTTGAGTTAGACACTTGCAAGAAAAACACTTATCATCTTTTGGATTATGGATTCAGATTTAGTCTGAGCTGATGTATGGAGAGCTGAAAGATGCTATCCTCTATTTCATGGCTTTTCCCCTTTTCCCCCATCCCTTTTTTCCCTCTAGATCACGAGAGGCACCGTGACAGCCTTCGCTCCTTTTGATGCCAGAGCTGATGCAGAAGCTCTTCGTAAGGCTATGAAGGGACTGGGTAAGAATAACGTATTGCATGAAAAGAGAAGGGCTCTCTCTCCTTTGCAAACATCCTTTCTGAACTCATTTCTTTTCCTGTCAGCAGATGAGGGTAGGGCGTGCACTTGCATGCTATGGAATGACAACCCCAGGAGTGCATGGGCCTGGGCGCGGCCTAGCTGTGACTGCTGCTCTCAAGGATGTTGTTTTTTAGGTTAGCATAAGTGGGGGAAAAAGAAAGGTGGTTTGCACATTCCCCTTTAAAAATTGATGCACCACAGGCTTCTCTGCACTCCGAGTTTTATTACACAGTCAGCTAGACTGTGGCGACCACTCTCCACAGGCAACCGGTGCGGAGAGTTGCAACAGTACACTGGAATCTCTATGCTTGGAAAATGTGTGACAGCCCCCTTGGTCTGGAAGCGCATAAGCACATCACAGTTACTGTGAACAAAGAGTGCAAGCCCACAGCATGAATGTAGGCTGGCAAGTGCTTTACAAACTCATACTGTAGCTTTGTGCCCCAAAACTTCCCTGCAGGAACAAATCCTAATTTGCTGCTTTCTTTGAATCTGCCTGCAGTAGGAAGCAGAGAGAAGGGAAGAAGGGAAATGTGATATGCCTCACCCTATTGGCTAATTCAGTAGGGTTACTAAGTGCTCTTACGGGCTACTTTGTGAACTGCTGTACATGAAATGGGTGATAGCTCTTCACTTCTGTACTCTGGGGTGTTTGGGTTACTGGACTGAGTTTAGCTGAGAGTCCATAGATTGTTTATTCTAAAGAAAATATCTTGGTATGCCTAAAGGCAAGGCTGCTATGTAGAATACAGGCTCTGAGTAAATGTAGCTGATGCCTGGGGTGCTGGGAGCAGTGTCTGGAGCGGAGCACAGAGGGAGAGCAACACTCATGTCTTCCAGTCATATTTTTACAACAGCCGGACACCAAAGCTGGCGGCTCAGCTTGGGGTATGGTGACATTTGTTACTTGAATGCTTCTGCTGTTTGTCAGTAGACTGTTATTTTCAATGTGCCGTTCATTGCCTTTTGATTTTGTGACACAACTGTTCGGTTTTTTAGAGTGTGTTTGTAACTCTGTTCTTTCTAACTTCAGGGACTGATGAAGAAACTGTTCTGAAGATCCTTACCACCAGAAACAATGCTCAGCGTCAAGAGATTGCATCTGCCTTTAAAACCTTATTTGGCAGGGTGAGAAGAAGAAAAATACCTCTAGAAATGAACCAAATATTACTTACGACGTTTACTTAAACCTGTGAGGCACATTCATCATGTTCCCTGTAAAAGGCTGCTTTGCAGCACATCTAGTTTTGCTTCTGTCTCCCCCTCTCCCCACCCTGCCATGTCCTTAATTGCTGGCTAGGTTAGAGTATTCCTTTTAGGCTAGCACAAGGAAATTGCTTCTTTTTTTTCTGTATTTTAGCCTAGTATGCCCTAAGTAGAGTTTTGTGCAGAAGCTCCTGTAGGTTCCGCTTAGTATGCTTCTAGTACTAACCTCATTCTCGGTACGGAAGGCATTACCAAATATTTTGATGCAAGGTCTGCAGTGCAAGGTGATAGTGAGAAAAAAAACTTCTAGAGCTAGAAAATGTGACAGAAATAAAGCAGCCCAATACCATAGGAGAGAACAAAACCAAATATGTTGGCTGATAAAACCGTAAGTTCGCTCTACCTTTCAGGGTTTCCACATGCCCTTTTCTTCTGCCTGATCTGGCTGCATTTGTTTCAGTTCAGATACCAGTTAAAACAGAAGCCCTGTCCCCTGTGCTATTTGATGTGTCCACAGAGTCTTGCAGCTTGCCGGCACACATGCATCCATTTGGAATGGTTAGTCCTTGTTTATCACAGCACTATTTGTTCTGCATTAGGATCTTGTAGATGACCTGAAATCTGAACTTACCGGCAAATTTGAAACACTGATGGTATCTTTGATGAGACCAACATACATTTTTGATGCTCATGCACTGAAGCATGCCATCAAGGTAAGAGGAGTGAATGAAGGGAGTACATACATTAAATGAAATATTTGTTGCTCTTTTGTTGTGGTTTGCTTGGTTGGTTGTTTTTTGTTTTTTTTTTTATTTTTAGAAATGAACACTTGGTAGGTAAGAGGAGTTCTAATAAAGTAGCCTTTTTTGTTTGTTGGTTGTAATTAGGAATGTTATGCTAACACCTGCTATTATTGCTAATGCTGTGGTATTGCCTGGTTTGTTATTCATCCTAATAACTCATTAGAGGTAGCTTAGAAATCTGTTCAGTGTAATGTTTTACGTGAAATTATTTTCCTGAGAAACTAATCTTAAGAGAACACTGTGGCTGTAGTTTCAGATTAAAATCTGCATAGCAGAATTCTAAGACTTGTTCTTTCTGATTTAAGTGCAATAAGTAGATGTTCATGTTGCTTTTAAATTCTTTTTGCTGTTAAAGTGCAGTACTTAAAACCAGTGGACACCAGATCTTTCTGCTGTGAGCAGCCTAGGTTTTATAGCTGTACAGCTCTGGCTGCAAATTAGTTAAAGGCATTTCATTAAAGTGTGATGTTACTTGTTTGTCTCTTCTTGACTGTTACTTAAGGGAGTTGCACTGTAATCCATCAGGGGAACAACACTCCCTAGTGTTTTTTCCCTGATGGATTACAGTGCAACTCTAAATTTGAGGGGCTAGAATACTTGGGTAAACTAGTGTCACCAAAATTGTGAGGGGATATTATCTGTAGTATTGAAGGTGTTCCAAAAGCTGCTTCCAAGGATACAGGGGGAAGAGTTGGTAGCCCTGTCACTGTTAACCTTTCAAGTGTTTCTCTTGAGCTGAATGCATTTAGTTCCTTTCTGGGAAGGCCAGATAAATAAGCAATTTGCAGTTTGTATGTGTAGACCTTTTAGTGTGTTTTATTCCATGTGGTCCTCATTTTTCCCCCGAGTCACACCTGTCTGATATCATAAGCCTATGGGAATTCAGGAATTGGATGTGCCTGGATTATTCACAGAAACTGTTGATTAAAGTAGGGGACATTGAACTTGACTAGTGTCAGGTAGTGCTTTGTTGGGTGACACGCAAACTCTCAAGGTCCTTGATGACCAATTGGTTAATATGTAGGCTTGAGTCAACTGTGCAAGCTTAGTGCTCAGGAACCCATGACCCAGCAAGTAGTATCTCAGACAACAGAAACTTTAATCCTGGACATTTTCTGTAATGTCTTTATATGCAGTGGAGGAAGGGAAGATGGCACCTGACAAAGAAACTGATAAGGATCCTATTGGCTAATAGGGAAAAAATTCATTCCCAAGCTGCTCTTGTTGACATAGGAGTCAAAGACTGACAGGGAAATGACAGAACAGATGAGTGTAGGAGGAAAATAGAGATAGTGAAACAAGAGTGGTTTTGTTCTTTACACTTACAAAAATGATGTTAAACACAAGATAGTAGGATTTCAGAGAATGTGTCTGCACAGGAAAAAGTACTAGCTGCAGTTCAGCTGAGGTGGATAACAACAGTAAAGAAGATGAGATAGCAGGGACTTTGGTGCAAGATAACAACTCAGCTAAGAGTGTTAAATCTGTGCCAAAGATTGTCCTACCAATTTTCACTGCTATTACATGGATTAGAATTAATACAACCATGCCTGCCCCACTTGTTCAGTGGCATGTTCTTGGAACAGTGTGTGTTTTGAAATGATTATGTGTAATCTGGCAGATTTGTATTCTATGTATATCTATGTATGCACTTGGATACCTTTGTATGTGGTTAGTATTCACCTTTTCTTTACAGGAAAGGTTTTAGATAACATGCTGAAGCAAAAAAAAAGACACAGTATTGTATTTCAGTATTGCTTTTTGAAATTGCTCCTTTGGAAGCGCAAAGAGCAATGGCTTATTCTTACAGACAAAGACTCAGACTTGTGGAAACAAAATATTTGTTTGGCTTTCTTAAATCTTATCCATGTAAAAGTGAAGAGTGCCTGTTATGCTTGCTGGAATGAGTGCAGCAGCTTGAACTGTCTGGGTTAGCAGTTCTATTGTAAAATGTGTCTGTTAGTAGTGGAAGAGAGCGTGGGTTTAACATAGCACAATTCATGGAGAGCTCTGTTTATCTGTGTACTAGTTGATGAAAGACAGTATATGAACTAGAGCTAAAATGGAGACTGTTAGTCTGTTCATGCACTTAGCTTGATGTCATTGACTGTAATAGTGAAGAACTGAGCCATATCTGGGTGTACTTGAGCATGGAAGGGCTCATTTGAATCTTGCAACAGTGAGCCTTTAAGTGTTGGGTTGGTTTTGAAACAACCAAGCTGGGAGTGGAAGAAATTCTTTCCAAATCCCCCATAATATACCAGAAAGAAGAAAATAGTTTTTCTTTCTTTGGTCCAAGCTGATGTTTGCTTTTGGTTATCAAAGGGAATTCTTCTTTTCCTTTTGTTGTTCTATCAACTGATTTATACTTGCACCCCTGCAGGGAGCAGGAACCAATGAGAAAGTGCTGACTGAAATTCTGGCCTCCAGAACACCTGCAGAAGTGCGGAATATTAAACAGGTTTATCTGCAAGGTAAAGTTCGGTATGAAGTAAAGTTCTGTACGAAGTTCCAGGGTCCCTGTTCAGTTCTCCTAATAAGGTTTTAGTTCATCTTTCAAATAAGGTCTGTCCGTAACTGATGGATGTGTTCAATAAGTGGGATTTTGTTCTGCTGTGTTGCAAAACTTCAGATTGAAAGAAACTAGAGTTTGGATAGTAAGCTAAAATAGTTTTTATGTCAGGGTATAACTGCAGGTTAGGGTGTTAGAATTCTTTCAAATGCATTTCTTTCTTTCACCAGTGACCTTCATCCCTTTGACTGAAAGGGGATTTTTAGTAATTGGAAACTAGGAAACTGGTTTCACATCAAAAAATGGAAGTGATTTTTTTTGCATTCTGGTCAGCAAATACCTTTCTGCAAAAGCAGGTACAGTTTTTCAGCTGTCCGCAGGGATACCTGCTTTTACCCTTTGATTGTGGGGCTGTTATTTGAGGGGTTGGGGTTTCTGGGAGTTTTGTTTGTTTGTTTTCCAAGGCAGTGTTTAATTCAAAACATTTCTTTTACCCCTATGCAGATTCCTGCTACAAAAGAAATTTTTGTGTGTTCATATGGCTCATAGTGAAACTTAAGGTCTCCAAGGGCAAAATTTATTAGCACTAGACTGGTCTCACAGTTGTACGCTTGTGATACTACCATGTTTCAGCATAACTCCAGATCTGTATCCAATTTAATTCCTTAAAGAGTTGAATCTCCGCATGTAACCTTGTATTTAAAAATATTTTGAGTAATCTGCTCCTGCTGCTAGGTGTGAGATGCTATCTCTTTTATAATAATGTTAGGTTATAAGTGAAAGCAGACCGTGTCCTAGTTGTTAAAGCTGTGTCTGATAAATGTTTCTACAAGCTGTGAGTCAAATTAACTTTTTGCTTTTCCTTGCTTTCTCCTCAAAATAGTGAAGAAGTCTGTAAGGTGGTGAATGGGTATTGCTCTTTTGCAGAGTATGAGGCCAACCTGGAGGATAAGATCACAGGAGAAACATCAGGCTATTTTCAGAGACTGCTGGTGGTCCTGCTGCAGGTCAGTATCTCCTTTGTATATGGGCATGTATGTATGAGTTTCACTTCTGTTTTCCTGTCTGATGTACATTTGTCACTTTCTGCTTATTAAGCTGGGATTCCAAATAGATCTGGTGATAGGCAGGGTCAGTTCTGAAACTGGGTCACTTCTGACTTACAGGGTCAGTTTTAAGCTCTGAGTCATTTCCACATCTGCTGAATTGAGAGACTTCTGTACTGCTCACAGGTATAGCAGAATGCCTGCTATGTTGGGTTTCCAAAGCAATAGGAGAAGAGAACATTTGTTTGCTGAGGACATATATAAGCAGAAGGGAAAAATAAGGTGATTTTGGAGATGTATTAGGCGTTGACTTCTCACAGTTCCTCTTAAAGGCTCAGTATAACAGATAAGTTGTTTTTTGATTCAACTTCTGATTCTTCAGTTTAACAAGTTTTAAAAATTCTCTTTAGGCAAATAGGGATCCTGATGGTGGCATCAATGAGAGTCTTGTTGAGCAGGATGCTCAGGTGGGTGAATGCCTTGGGCTTGGGGGAGTTTGTACAAATTATCTTGCAAAGAGAATATAGAGCTAGACTTCAGATGTGACAGAGAAACTGTTAAGGTTCATTGTGTGTGCTGCTTAATACATTCTCCTGTTTTTTTAATAAATTCTGTGAACAAAACAAGTGTCAAAACCTGAAACATCGGTATCAAGATTTTTGGCACTTTGACATTGCTATGTAAAGTGTGTCTTGTTTTGCTTATTACTTAATGAGGTACCTGAATGAAACAGTGATTAGCTCTCTGGAAGACAGTGATGGTTGCTGAGGTTTTGTGATGCTAAGAAATTGACTGCTGGAAAACTCAGAAATATTAATGATTCATTCCTTAATGTCTGACTTGAATTTCTGTCTGAATTCAATCCATATGTATCATGTCATATACGTGTTTTAGGGAAATACTAATGCTATTCAGTGAGGGATGCCTTCCTAGAGGTTGGCATACTAAAAAGAGGAAATATACCAAACGTTCTGCTTTACTGTAACCAGATGGCAGCCTATGAATTGCCTTTAAAGGGTTTCTGGGGACCCGGGTATTCCCTTTTGCAAACATTGTCCATGATGTTGCCACTGATCACTTAGCCTGTGCTCCACAAGAAGAGGAATACCAGCAGTTAATTGGCACCATTGTTGCGGTCTGTTGCTGGATGCTGTTGGCTTTGTTAGTTGTAGCAACAGTCAATATTTCAGCAACTTGATTGCAGAACTCATGTAATGGATATTTCTTCTCAGTTATTTCAGATAACTCTGGGATAGACATTTTCCTCTCATAAATTGTCAGTTGAAATGAAAGAAAATCTATGGATTGTTGAAGGTGACAAGGAGAAAAAGCAGAATACCAGATCAGTAAAGCGTTTTCCTGTTAGCAGGGCAAGATGAAGAGACAGGCTGGCAAAATGTATTTTGCTGTCACAGCCTATCCTTTTTTATGTCAATTCAGAAAACATTGTTATCCTGCTATTACAAATAAGAGTGGAAATTGGAGTTTGAAAATTAGGGAGGCAAATGTTTGCATCATGAATTGGAGTGTTTCGTGAAAATGTGTCAGTCTTGTGTTTAGCTGGGCTTACGTAATTGAGGAAACCTGTGAACCACTGGCCTTGGTAGGTAGACAGATTCCTTTTAGCCTCTTTAACTGAGTTTAAATGAGCATGTAAATTTAGGAGGCACCATACATAAATGTTGAGAAAGCCTGGTTTTTTGAATGGTCTCTGTGGTTTGTTATGTGCATTTGGCTTGAGCTGGGACCCAAACAGAGAGGTCTTCTGTCACGATACTTTTGATTGGTATTTCTGCATTCAACAGCCAGCATAGCTGGAACAGATTCAGGTAATTTTGTAATTCCTATTGCCAGGTATATATGGTCAGAATTGAGGTACATGACACTGCAAATGTAAGACTATTTTTGACTTCCCAATGTCTCTCTTGATGAATATGATATTCTGGGAAGGATCTGATACATTAGAGGGCAACCTTTCTGCTCAGTAGTGACTTCTGATTTTTTGGGGGTCTATGATTATTAAAAGTGAATTCAAAGCAGTTGGAGAATGGGCATCCATAGTATGAGATAGTGTGAATATGCACGGAACTTGCAAGACTGTTCTGAGAATGCTTGTAAGAGAAAATTCAACTTTTCAGAAGAGATTTTTGGAATATTGCTTTAAAAAATTCATGCAATTGACATATTGCACAGCAGCAGGGCAGGTAAAAGCTTAGAGCTTGCACAAAATGTCATTCATAACTTCTGGTATTTCTAAAATGCATTCCTGCTGTTTCTGAATGCTGTGCTGGAACATTTGCTATTGGATGGAGAGTGCTGGTACTCATTTGAAGATCTTAGCATATATTATTTGAATTAAATATCCTTGCAATGTCTTAGTAGCTTTTCCTCCCCCCTTTTTGTAGTCTGTGCCATTAATATGAAATTGAGGAAGCAGCAGTCAGAAATTTGGTTTGAATAGGATGGTGGGACAAATATAAATAGAAAATTCCTTAACATCCCATTCAGGTTTTACAGCATGGACAGACAGAGGGCCAGCAGCATTGCTGTGCAGCAGATTTGTTTGTGGGATTTTCCTACGAAATATTTTGATTGCTTTGAGTATAGGTAGGTTGTAACCTGTTTGGCTGTCTTCTGCTCACTGAGGACGGAGAATAGGGACAAAATCTTTCTCCTTACATGGTGTTTAGCACACGATTTGGAAAAATGCTTCTGAGTGTCGGGAAAAGGAACTAATCTCATTTTCTGTGGGTGTTTTTTTGATTCCTCATTTCACTACTCCTATTGCTCATGCCAGCTTTTAGAAGTGCATTAGTTTCCTGAATGCTGCTAATGGCCTGGTCATTACATTATAGAAAGACTTGCCTGAAGAGCAATGAATGTGTTAAAATGATTAAATAATTAAAATTTGGTTTTGTATGACTGTGAATTTAGCAGCCTATAAATTAATTTCCAAGAGCTTGTAAATACATCTTGCTTTCATTTTTGGAAAACTTCCTTCTGAGCCAGGTTAGCTTGGTTCTCCCATCATGGGAGTCATCATGAAGTTTTGCTGGCCTGATTTGAAAAAGTGGAAGGAAAAAATGAAAAGGGCAGGAAAAACAGTATTGGGAATGAATTTTCTCCTGTATTATCACAGTTTAAGAAAACTTCAAGCTTATGAAGGGGACTATGCACATCGTCAATTTTAGGGCCTTAAGCAGTATTACTTATATAAAGGCTTTCACGATCAATTTTAGAATTTATCATTTATTTCTTTCAAAAGTCAGTTCAGTACTTGTCAATTTTGGTTTTGGGTTGTTTTGCACACCCCCCAGCTATAGCTTGTTGGTAAGTTTAATTCTCCTCAGAGTGAGACAAAGAGAGCTTTTTGACAGTGTGTGGGGATGCATAACAAATCCTGCTGTTTTGATCTTTGGAATTTACAACAGGTTTTGTTTAGAGCTGGGGAGCTGAAATGGGGAACAGATGAAGAAAAATTCATCACCATTTTGGGAACCCGAAGCATTTCTCATTTAAGGAGGGGTAGGTAGTGTGGTTCATGTGTGCTTGAAAACTTTTGCCTGAAGTCTCAGTATTACTCAGCCAGGGGCTAGAAATGGTAGAGAAGTTGTTTCTGGTACGGCATTTGTCAAGACTAGAAATCTTTAATTGCCTTTTTCCTACACTTTATGCATTTAATTTTGTCCTCTCTAGTTCAGTACCCACTAGCCGTGGTTATCCCCTGCTGGAAGGAGTAGTGCAGTAGATCTGAGGGACACCTGGGGTGTTTTTTTTCCTATATATTTTTTTTTTCCTTTTGAAAGAGGTCATGGCAATACAAGTGATGCTGAGAGTCTGTTGTGAGTCATCCAGCCATGACAAGATCAACCCTTTTGTATTTTACTAGCTGTCAATAGAAACATTTTTTTTCCCTGTTCCTTACCGAGTCATAAGCCTGTTTTATCAAGCTGTTTAGGCCATTGGAAATAATGACAAGGTATGTTTTGATGTCCTTTCCAAACTGGTATTCTCCAGGCTGAACAGTCCCAACTATCTCAGCCTTTTTTCATAGGAGAAATGTTCCAGTTCCTTAATCATCTTAATGTCCTTTCACTGGACTTGCTTCAGTTGCTCCATATCTCTTTTGACCTCGGGGGCCCAGAACTTCAGGTGTAGCCTCACCGGTGCTGAGCAGAAGGGAAAGGATTACCTTCCTCACTTGCTGGCAATGCTTCTCCTAATACGCCCAGGATTCCATTTGCTGCCTTTGCCACACTGGCATGCTGCAAGCTCATGTTCAACTTGGTGGCCACCAGGACCCCCAGCAATTTTTCTGCAAAGCTGCTTTCCAGCTGGTTGACCTCCAGCAAGTACTGGTATACAGGGTTCCTCCCCAGGTACAGGATTGTGTTGTGTAGTAGGAATATGGTAGGAAATAGGTATTAAAAATAGAATAAGAGGGAAGAATGAGTGGATGATAGCATTTGAACTGTGGATAAGGAGATAAAGGTAGTATTCACTTATACTGGGGATGATACTGGGAGAAAGGCTGGCTATACAGGGGACTAAGCACACTTTCTGTTTTGCAGTGTTTGACAAATACATGACTATTAGCGGCTTTCAAATTGAAGAGACCATTGACCGTGAAACCTCTGGTGATTTGGAGAAGCTGCTCTTGGCAGTTGGTAATAAAGCCTTAATCTAGATCTAGTACTGGCCTTCTTCATTATTCCCAGGCCTCCTTAAACTGCAGCTGTTGTAGGAAGTGGCATGACAACATGGTTTATTTTTTACAGTTAATCACCGGAGAACCATTTTGATCTAGAGAACAGGCCTTTATTTTGCCTTTAACAGGTGGGGAAGGCGGGGATAAGTGGACCAGGAGGTGGTGGTGAACAGTGTTCTGTATGGTCATGTGCACCACTGTCAGAAAGTGAGACAAAACTGCCTTTGTATTCCTGGCATTGTGCTTAGGACAATGTAATAGTAGACTTGTAACTGGGAGTAGAATTTGACTAGCAAAGTCTCTTTTCCATTAGCTATACATGATGCATTCTAACTCCTGGAACCCAAAGAGTTGTAGCAGAGGAACAGACTAGCTGAAAGCTCTATGATTTATTGTCCACACTGGAGAGAATGATGCAGTAACACACACCTTGTCTTGACAGTGAAAGATTGTTCTGTGTTGAAAAGCAGTCAGTAATTTAACCCTTTGCCTTCTCTCAGTGAAATGCATCCGAAGCGTACCTGCCTATTTTGCTGAGACTCTGTATTATTCCATGAAGGTATGTACATGTTTTCCATGCATCTTTCCATCTCCCCCAGCTTCAAATCCTCTCCCTTTTGCTTGTTCTTCATTTCTTCTTTCACTGTAAATGCCAACAGCATACACTAGGTATCTGCAAAAGGTTTGGGGAATGAGATCTGGGAGAGGATACAAAAGATTCATAAATTCGTCAGACTGTGACTGTTTTACAGGAAATACCAGTCTTATCAGCTATTTTTGGACTTGGTATTGTTCCATTGGAAAACGTCAGGCTAGATCCACTGGGAACTTTCAGCTAAATGAAGACTACAGTGTTCTGAATAAAGACTACAGTGTTCTGTGTAGGTGGTTGATATATTAAAGAAGTAAAGATGACCAAAATTATACTGTAGGTTGTGCAGATTTAGTGCTGCTTGTTTTGGAGATAAGGTGTAGTTAGCTTTCAAACACATTTTGATGACTCTCCATCCCATTTTGAGAAGGAAAAGAAACTCTTTGGGGAAAAAAAGGAGAGAGGCTTAAGTAGCTACAAGTGATTCTGCAGGGGAATCCCTTCAATAATGAGGCTGTGTTTCTGTTGGCTTTGCCTTCTCTTGAATGGGAAGAGGGGGGGAAGCAGGGGAAACTGCATTTTTAACTCACAATGGCTGATAGTAATTAAAACCAAGGTAGGTAGTCTATTGTTTTCAGGCAGATTATCAGCTTCCACGAAGAGTTCCTCCCTTCCCCTTGCTGAAAAGCCCTGAATTATGTTTGTCACCAGGTGGTTGTGTTGAGGTGTCAGCATGAGAATAAGTACAAAAGAAATTAAATGATAGCTTAATGTTTAAAAGCTGCTTTACTGCTTTTATAGATACCAATGTAAAATAAGGTTCAGATGGAAATCACCAAATATTATACCAGTATGCTAAGCTGAATGAGGAGGATTACTTTTTTCTTATCTATTTATTAATTTTTATTTTTTAAAGAATGCAATAGAAGATATTTTCCTTTAGGTTTGAGAGTCTTGTACACTTCTATTACAAGAGGTCTGATTAATGTCTGCTGGTGAGATCCTCAATCGGTTTTAGTTTTAATATAAATAAGAATCATTGACCACTTCAGATAAGAAAGATCTTCATCAATTATTGCATTGGCAGAAGAGTTTGTACTTCTAATTAACCAGTTTGGCATGACAAAGTTCTACAATGAGCAGTTTACTTTCATGATTGGGTGTGGCAGAGCCTGACTTTACTGAATTCTAATGTCAACTCCTAATCAGAAACCATCGGACTCATGGCATAACTTTTGAGCAGCTTTAGGGCATTTTTAGATGTAATTCAAGACTATTACGTCCAGTTGAAGGATTGAACGACCATGGACATTAGGCTGAAGATGATCGTGGGGACTCTGCCAAGTCCTTCCTTCAGGTCATTAGCAGGTCAGCATGTGAAAGTTTGTATCACTTCAGCTTGTGTGGAGTCTGACTTGTCTTTACAGGAGGGGTTGGGATGTTAGTGTCATAGCCTGCCAGCACAGAACTTGAAAATGTTTGAAGCTATAAAGTTAGGTAAGAGTGAGGCATATCTATGTGGTTGGAAAAGGTTCGTGAAGTTTGCCTTCATAATTAATCAGCTGGAATGAGTTGCACTGCCTCTGTCTTATTGTATGAGGTTACATGGTTTGTATTAGTCATTGTTCGGGTTTATGTACCCAACTCCAGAACTGACTGAAATTCTAAGTCTTGGACTGTGTTGAAGGAGTGATTTGCATGTGGTGATGGTCTGTACTACTGTGTATTCTTGGAACTTGGTTATTTTAAATTTTTATGGGCATTCACAGTGAAGCCTGTGAGATGTAATATGAAATAAGATGTCTGACCATATGGTACTTCATAGAAGTCCAGGGATTAGAGCGCCTTGCATGGCTAGTCCACTGTTCTCCACACTGCAGTGTGAATGTCCCAGATACCCTCTGTTTGGAATAGAAATGTAATGCAGGAGTGTTTTGAGACACCACTTGTTGCACTTGGTGCATCCGTGTTGCACCCTGGTTGTTTGTATGTGTTGTTTTGTTACTGCATCTCTCTAGAACAAGCTCCACTTTTAATACTATTTAAACTTTTCTGTTTAGGGGGCTGGCACTGATGATGATACCTTGATCAGAGTCATGGTTTCGAGGAGTGAAATTGATCTGTTGGATATTAGACAAGAATTGAGAAAGAATTTTGCAAAATCACTGCATCAAATGATTCAGGTAAAATGACTGTTCCATTGTCTGGGAAAAGAGGGGTGACTGAGATGTCATTGTTTCCACTGTATTTTTATGGGAGGGGGCAGATGTGAACAGTACACTCTGAGAGCAGTGGTGGTTGGTCTGCAGTTTTGTGAAGTACCCATGTCATTTAAGTGGGGGATACTTCCTGTGGAAAGCTAAAGCTTTGTTTCCAGTGTTCATTAGGAGAGCAGTTGTGATTTTCTGAAATTACAGTTACTCATACACCATTTTTAGCTACTGCTTCATTTCCTTTTTCTTGTCTGGGTTCCTTCTGATTTTCAGTGCTTCAGAGGAGATGCTGGCTACAAATAAATAATATTGGGGTTTGGAGTCTGAATTACCACAAGGTTGAAGTTTAAATCTTGGATTGTGGTGTGGAACCTTCTGCACCATTTCAAAGTGGAAAGCATTTTACTGTGGAATCACTCTGAATCATAAGTCTCCTTTGAGTGGGTAGAGGGAGCAGGAAGGGAAAGAGCCAGTAAGAAATCCAGAGGCAGCTGTTGCTGCAAGGTTGAAGCCAAAATGCGTTTATTTCCTAGGTTTTTGGGGGGCATTTTGTTGCACTGTGATTTTGGGTTTGCTTTTTTTGTTTGTTTGTTTGTTTGTTTGTTTTTTGTTTTTTTTTTTTTGTGTGTGTGTGTGCTGCTTTTTAGGATTTTATGTTATCATTCCTGACATTATTTTGTCTTAATTGCTTTTGACACTCTTGGTTGGGCCCATACAGCTGTCCTGTGGGATTTGTAGCAAAGCTTCTCATCAATTACCGGGAGCAGGGCTGGGGCCTTTCCAGTGATGGGAGGTGCATTGGCACATTTAAAGGTTGCTGCTTTTGGTGCTTGCTTTCAACTTCTCCTTTGGACTTTTCTCACTTGCAGAGGAATACATTGTAATATGCAATGGGTAATTCAGTTCTAGTAAAGCTTTCGGAGATTTTTTGTGTTTCTTAGA
Source organism: Pezoporus occidentalis (assembly GCF_034315485.1). Taxonomy (NCBI): domain Eukaryota; kingdom Metazoa; phylum Chordata; class Aves; order Psittaciformes; family Psittacidae; genus Pezoporus; species Pezoporus occidentalis. Next base: position 169,126 of record NW_026914975.1, read on the forward strand.
GTCTGACTGTGTAAATACAGCTCTAACGTAAGAGACAGAGAATTTCCTTGTGTGATTCCTGACTGGAGGAGAGTCATCCAAGTGGATTTCCTGTGGGTGGGGCAAATGCTGGCTGCTGCTTTTCTTCGCATTTCTGTGGTTATGACTCATGGTGACTGGTCTGTTATATTAACAGAAAGATACGTCTGGGGACTACAGGAAAGCGCTGCTGCTCCTTTGTGGTGGAGATGATGAGTAATGGTGGCAGTAACATGAAGGATTTGTTGTACTCCAGCTTTGCAGCCCTTCAGTTAGCATGTTTAGCTACGTTTTTGTATCTTAATGCTTTCTGGCTGTTTGAATTTGTACTAGTATTGCACTTACTAAAAATGAGTGTATAGTTACCGAAGTGATAGCTGATCCCTCCTCCTCCTCCTGCCATCCCAACTTCAAGGAATTTCAAGTGCCTTCTGTGATATGTGCGAGTCATATTCATGCAAGATGGGTAGTGAGCACAGAACCTGGTTCTTTGCAAGTATTCTGCTGAAATAAAAAGAATCATGTATTTCACTAACAGTTTGAAGATTATCTTTTTTTGCTTTAATTCCTTACATTTCCACTGTTATGTTAGCTAGCTCTAACACTGCAAATGAAGAGAAGATATATTTGTATGTAATATTTGAATGAATTTGCTAAACATAATGCAAACAATCATTGGAAATTCAGAGGACCAATAAATTTTTTCCCTCTCAGCAGAGTTGTATGTGTTTTTTAATGGGCGAAAAAAGCGGTTTTCCCTTCAATATGATTCTACTGCTTCAAACTTTTGGTTTATTTTTCCTTCTATTATGCAGGTTTCTAAGTATATAATGTTGTGCAGCTGTAGGTCTTGATGTCTAGTCTAGTATGTAGGCCCAAAGCCCACTTTGGCTCCTCCCCAGAAGGTCCCGCTTTGGCTCATCCCCAGAAAAGTCCCGACCCCCGGAGGCCTTTCTAGATACTGCTGGCCACTTCTTCCGACATAGGCTGGCCGCCTGCATCAGAATGCGCGTGCATTTTCATTAGTATAAAAGCCCGAGCCTCAAGTGATGCAAGGAGGCAGACCCTTGTACCACCCAGGTCAGCGTTGGCTCCGCGGGGACACCCACTAAGGTTGAGCCTGCCACCCCGCACTGCAATGAGGATTCTCAGAGCTTTTTTCCTGATCGTCATCACAGGGTCCTTGGGGTTGGTGAGATGACCAAACACCAGAAGTATCCTTTACTGTATCTTTTGTTACCTCTATATTTTCCCTGTATTAATAAACCAGTTACGATTCTTTACTGTGTTGCATTTCTCTCAACGCGGAATCCTCAAACTCTGGAACAGCTTTAAAACTTTCATATTGAATAAATGTAAAGTTTTATTTTTTTATACTGTGATTCTGTCTCTTGTTAATAAGTACTTGGTTTCCAGTGTGAAATATGAAAGCTCTTTTTGTAAATAAATATGTTAACTACAGCCTGCTCCACTCTAAACTTTGTTTTTCATTCTTACACACATACATTCACGCTTTCCTGCTCAGGCACTCTCACTTTAACTGTTTTCCCTGCTGCTTTTTTTTTCCAGATACAAGTGTTAAAGACTTAAAAGCAGGACAATTTATACATACATACATGCATACATATATATATATATATATTTTATGTGACAGTTAAATGGTTTTCTCTGATCTTCCTGGACGGTTTACTGAACTCTCTCATGAGAGTCATTGCTGTATGTGGTTTGCATTTCCACCATAGCTCAAACTGATCTACCTCGTGCTGCTGTAATCCTGCCCTGCCCTCTTCAGGCTGCATGTTACCACCCCTCTGACATGCTGGCACTGAAGCTCTTCTGACCCATTGGGTGACATGATCCAGGGCCCTGCGCTGGCAGAATCCAACCACACAGCTACAGCCCAGTGCCCTGAATAACTGACAGGGGCAGCTGGTGAGGGCTGCTGATGGAGGAGGGAAGGGCTAGGAACATGTGCAGGGTAAGAAGAAATTTTGTGGAAAGGGAGATGGGAGTCAAGATGGGTTGCTCTGGATTGGTGTCTTCTGGCACAAGATACACCTGGGATTACAAGAGCCTCAAAATTAGCAAAGGGATTCTTCAAATTGTTTTCTCCAGGTACAGACCCAAAATAAGAAATTCAGATTGAATGTGAAGTCAAAGGCAGTGCTTGAAAGCCAATCCCATGAATCTCATAACTTTGCCTTAATTGTAATGTTTACTCTTCCAATTTTTTTTTTTTTTATTTTTTTTTTTTTGGCTATGAGGGAGACTGGGGCAGAATCCAAATGTGAAAAAGTCACTTAAAAATGAAACTCAATGTACATAAAATACATTTGAGACTTTATACATAAAACCTTAAATACAGTCACTCAAGATATATCTAGGCTGTTTGTATGGTTTGTTACTGTACCAGTAACAAACTTAGTCTGTCTATATTGTGTTTACCAGCTTGTCAGAGTATTGTGTTTTGGAATATGATCAAATGTTTTCCAAATAACATGCTATAATGGTAATAATATTCAAGCAGTAAGCTTTTTATTTAGATATTTCTGTTTAGATCTTTAGGTGTTTGGCAGAAGAAAAAAACTCTGTTGGAATTTTGTTTTGTTAACTGTTAATTTGCAGTTAGTCACCCTTGAATAACATAGCCAGCTGCACACACCTCAAGCCTAGCATATAGCCACTGCCTAGAAATATTTTGTGATGACGGAAAGCTTCTTGGGGCTTGGGTGTGTATTTTGGTTGTTTGGTTGGGTTTTTTTGTTTGGTGGTTTGTTTTTTTTTTTTTGTTTCATTTTTGTGTTTGTTTGTTTTTTTTGGTGTTTTGGTATTTTTAGTGAGTTACTATTTACTGAGGTAAAGTCATGCACAAAATAATTGCTGCTGAGCAGCTATGAAAATAGCTGTGAAAATGGCTGTGTGTGGTCAAATCCACCTAGAGATAGTTGTCTTTTGTTTGTTTGCTTGTTGACTTACCAAAAAATTCGAATAGGTGTAGAGGCAAGATTTCCCCTACACCTTCCCACAAAAGCTGTGCTGGCTCTTCTGCAAGGTCCTCACCCCTGATATTCATTATTATGATTTTATCCCTTTGTTCAGTGTGGATGTCAAAACCACTGGTCTGTAGCCTCAGCCCAATAGATTCCTCTATAGTCTTTGCTAAGGGGTCACATCTGATGCTTTCTGCTGCTCTGGAGGTTAGCTGCTGTATTTAATTTCTCAGCTTCCTTCAGTTTCTTCAGAGTTCTCAGGAAAACGGCATTTGATCTTTGTGATTTATTACTGGTGCTGTTATGGATTTTGTTGTGTATTTTCTCTTGACGCTTGAAACATGTCCTTCAATGTATGCTGTGTAAAGGAGGCTCCTGCTATGTTTCCTTCACCAAAGGCAGACGTATCTGTGATGATGTTTGCACATGAAGCTATTCTAGCAAAAGTTGACCATTGTCACAAACCTGATGCTTATGACTGAAACTGAATGATCTGAATTACTGTCAGAATCTGTAAATAGTAACTCTGAAGAGGAGCTGTGTTAGGGGTCAGTATAATATCAGTCATCTACAGAAAGTTTTAAGGTGCAAATGGTGCAGAAGCATTTGAAATTCCCTTTTGAAATACTTACATAGGAAACAAAGTCTGAAAACCTATGCTTTATTTCTAGTATTTGGCATGTAACTTGCCTCTAGGAATACACACTATGGAATCTCCAATACAATCCTGACTTTGAACCGCAGCTGCCTATGAATTACTTCCTTCCTGTGTGGCAATAGTTAATCGTTGTGGGAGTGAGGGGATGGCTTGGGGTTTTTTTTCTCTCCACCTTCTGATTTTGAGTCCTGAAAATTTGTGTGAATTTCTGGCACAACTCTGAAGTGTTGAGAAGTCCTGTCACTCTTTTTGCTAAGTGAGGAGCAAATCAGAACATGAACACTAAAATCAACCCTCCTACCTATAGAGAATGTATTTTCAAGCAAACTTCAAGAAATCGAATACTGTTGCTTTTGCCCGGAGAGCCTACTCTCCCTCCTCCTTTGTCTCTCTTTGCCCTCCCAGAAAAGTGTTTTAGGAGTACTGTTTTACTACTAGGAATCCAGTTGCCCTGGATTGCTTTCATCAGAAATAGTAACTTTCCCCTCTGAAATGAATCCTTTCTGTGTCTTGCATGTTTTAAATGAAAGAAAAACCCACCAACAAAACACCTGCAAAAAGATGATGTTAAAAATTACGTTGTTGCTGAAAAGAATCCATAGCCTGGAATAGGCATGTGGAATGTGACTAAAAAGCACTTTCTAGGTAACTTTACTATAAAGTGCCTGTAGTTCATTACCACTGACACTGCATTTCTGACTTGTAAATGAAACACTTAATCTCTTTGACCCAGTAAAGCTTTTAATCATATGGTTACTTTTGTCCAATCATCTGCAGAAAGGTAGAAAGCTCATGGAGGGGTCTCTGGGCTAGTCGTCTTATTGCTGCAAAGGATGCGTGTGCTTTCTGCGCTCAGGGTTATGGCTGGTGGCACTGCACGAAGGCAGCCTTACAGACGGACTTGTTTTCTCCACAGGGTTTTCAGTTCACTAGTTATCTTCAAAACCACAGCCACCGGAACGCAAGCCCAAGTTTTGCATCCCAAGCACTGGTGATTCTGATGTTCATGTCTGGCTGGGTGCAGCACTTGTGGGTGTCCCCTTCTAAGCTGAGCTTGGCACCCTTGGTTGGGCATCCCTAGGCTACTCCCTGCCTGGCCAGCAAGAATTCCCTGCCTGCCTCTCAGTGCACTCACCTCCTTCAAAAAGCAAATAAACAACAAAAGATTTAGTTGTGGTTTCAAGAAATATTTCCTGCTATAATCAGGAAAAAGAGCTAATTTGAAAGGCTTGTTTCTAGTCTTTTAGTGTCTGTAGTAAATGAATGTAGTGAATGAGTTCAGTTCCCCTTTCCCCAATGGGACAGGAGTGTCATTTTCTCCAGGTGGTCCCTGTGACATTCACCATGTGGGCAGTGGATGATGCTGTTGTTCCAGGTATTCTCATGCAGGTGATGGTGCTCCTCAAGATTTCAAGATTATCTTATTCTCTCTCAAATCACTTGTTTAATATTTGGGGGGTTTTGGTACTTTTTTTTCAAGTTGCCTTTTCTGGTTTCCTCTACCTAAAGCATGGGTGTGACAAGTCAATTTTTGTTGTCATATTTTCAGAATCCTCTAATATAATCATGGTTTTGGTATAAAATGAGAGAGCATTGATGTGTGGGAATAATGAACAGTTAGTTACAAAAGCTGGGTTTATGCACATGACATTTTTCTTATGTTGAATGCTTACCTTCTACATACACGATATCCACTATTCAGTCACAGTTATGAGAAGTTAGAAAATAAACATTTGTTCAACTCATGCATTTACAACTTGTGAGTTTAGTGCAACAGATTTTGCTGTGCAGTATTTTATATACAGAGATGTCTAAATTCAAGTCCCTGAATTACTACCATGTTTAGTAAGCCTGTGGCATTCTTTCATGTCTTCCAAGCACTCTTGTAACTGCCCTGCACTGTCTAGATAAATTGAATGACTATGGAGGATCTGATATCTTAGAAAGTAACTGTGTGATTAGCAGGAAAAGTTCATTACACTCAGGCAGTGAAAACAGGTGGGAAGATGAGGTTTTGCAATCTTTTTTAATTGAAACCAATTGTGGTAACAGAGTTGGCACTTGTACAATGTGATGACAAACTTGGAGCAGCAAAGAGGAAACCTGCCGTAAGGCATGGACTAATCTAGTCTGCTACCACAAGAAATCTTTGGCCATTTTGTCTTACAGGCTGCTGTTGTCTGAGGCATTGTATGTCTGATGTTTCTTTTTCTGTCAGGTCTAGCTCCTAATTATCTAGATCAGAGCTGCTGATTTGTGTTCCAGCATCATAACTTCTGGAGAGTTTTTAATGCACAGAGGAAAAGCATCTACCTCTTACCAGAAGGAGCAATAAAGTAATCATCCTCAGGTTTTTCTGTAGTCTCTTAGGGGATGTTCTAGATTTAAAGGGTTAAATGCTGTGATACTCTGGGTATGCAAAAGTTTCGGCCCAGGCCTACAACACTAGTATTTACTTAGCATTTATCTTCCATTGGTATCAAGTTGTTTTTATGACTTTATGATTCTATTCTATGGGAAATGGGCTCCTAAATCCTTCTGGATCTAGAGCATGTGCTAACAGAATTTCATCCACATAATATTCTAATGGTTTTTAGCTACTTCTAGCCACCATCTTAATAGGTAACAGTATGGTAGAACAAGAGGTCCAAGTCTTGGTCATTCTTTTATACCCATCTATGAAGTTGTTCATTACAGTGAGGTAACCTGAAGGGACGAAAAAAAGACAACTTGTGTAGGTAGCTATTTCCACACATCTTGCCATAAACATACTTTCCACTTACCCTTCCTGATCTCAAAGCCTCCTTCAGTAATATCAGGCCACAGGCGGCATACAATGAGGCCTGAAAGGCATAGAAGTATCTCTGAAATCTAGTGGAAATGTCACTGGAAGTCTCACTTTATATTATTTGCCAAGTATTCATCCCATTTGATGTTCTTTCATGCTGACTGCTTTGTCTTTGTACGTGGAAATATTCAATCAGTGAACTTACTCTGTGGATGCTTCTAAAGCTTCATTAACTATGTTTTACCTTTTTATCTGTGCTTAACCTGCTGGTATTTTACGTTTACTTTCAAAAAACAGTCCTCTGATGACAAGGATAGATGGAGGAAATTAAGGATTTATAGACCCTGACTATGCTGGCACCACAAAGTGAATACAGATACTAAAAGATAAAAAAAGCCTATTAATTTTTGGTGTGTTTTAGCAATGGCAGCTTAGAAGCAGAATTATTTTACAGTGTTGACATCCACTGCTGCTAACAAATAAATTCAGTAAGCCAGTATTTCATCACAGTTTACTTTTCATTGTATTCACCATCTCAACAGCATCGCTTGCATTTTATGTAGAATTCATTTGAAAAAGTCTCTTGCAAGTTCTTCCTTGCTAGGCACAGCCAAAAATTTCCTTGTAGTCGACATGACCTGTGGAGAGAATGAAGCTGGTGTTGTGTCCGCCCCCTCTTCCCTCCTGCTCTATGTTAAGATTTTAAAACATTTTATGGATCCTGTTACCTTCAGGTAATCTAACTTGCTGCTTCATGAAGAGCATCTGCAGTAATTCTCCCATATAGCTGGGTATAAAACATTTAATAACCTTAAGGATATAGTATAACAGCCACCTCGTAGTGCCATTCACAGTGATATAAATAAACTGCCATTCTCTGGCCAGAGGAAACAAAAACCAGTCAAAATGATTGCTTAATCATTTAACCTGTTTGCATACCATTTTGCCTTGGGTCAGAAACAACTGTGTCACCTTCACTTAAGGCTGATATATCTTTATCTGTGTGTATTTGGAGTCTCTGATCTAACTCACCAGACTCCTCCGTTGCACAGTAGGATCCAAGCAGCCCTCCCAGCATGTGTGGTTCAAGATAATGCTACATTCCAACAAATCATAACTTGTCACAGTTTGCTTCAGTCCATGTGCAGGCAGAGCCTTGATGTTATTGTGGCCTATGAGCTATATATGCTGCTTAGAGATCAAAAGGATGCAGGGACTGCTGCTGAGACAAAAAATGGCTGGTGAGAAGGGATGAAAGAAGACAGTGAACCAATAAATGACCAGGAGAAGAGGAGTCCTTGTTTACTCTTTTCATACTAGAAGAGTCAGCCCCCCCCAAGCAATGTTGCCAGGTAGTAAGTTTAAAAACAAAATGAAAAGAAACAAATTTCACATAACGTGATTAAAGTAGGGAACTTGCTGTTACATAGTACTGTGGAGTCCATGACTAAAACCAACACAATAGAAAAAGAAGTTCATGCAGATGGGTCCATTGGTAGGCTTTAAATCAGACAGTGTCTTGCTCGCACTGTCCTCACCTGCTTATTCTAGGAGCTAGGGGAGAGCCCTGTGCTTCTGATGTTCTTTCATGACTGTTGCTGCTGGCAGCCAATTACTGGATTAAATGGCCCATCCTCTGCCCCAGGTGACAGGTTTGTGTGCTTCGGTTTGGGGTTTTTTTCCCTTTACCTCCTTGGCTAGCAGTCAGTCTCTCTTCCCCCTGGATGCCTGCTAAGTCATGTCTTAAAAAAGTAAAATATTCCCCTGAGACATTCTCCACACAAGCAAATGCTGCATGTGTCAGGAGGCTGTTCATTAATGAACTCTTGGAATTGACCTTGATGAATGCGTAGGTGAGCTGAAGGGATTCAAGAGAGACAACAATCTGGCAGGAATGTTGTAGATGTGGCTGCGCTGCCCTGGGGAGGGGGGAGGACAGGGCAGTGATTCTCAGCCTGTTTGAATTGAAGACTCACCTAAATATATTTTGGGGTGGAAAAATAAATATAAAAAACGAATGAAAGCTTTGAACATTTTCTTCATGTGCATGGGGAGGGTGTCTCATTCATCCACATCTCATCTGTTTATGTAGATGAATGAGACCTTTCTAGTAAGTGGTTTGTGGTGCTTTGTTAGACTGTATTGTGGCATTTGTTACATAACATTGACTTCTGGGGGGGGCTCACTTCTTCCACAGTGTGAAGGGGGACAAAAAAGAATCCGGTGGCCCACCTTTTGCAGTGTAAATGGGGTGGTGGCAGGTACATACCTGTGTCAGTGTCACGTAAGCACTGACAGTGTTTGGACACTGTCTCTTAACCTTTCAGTCTGTGCTTCCCCGAGCTCACCTGCAGGACTGAATGCAGCATTGTAATTTTCTTGCTATTCACAAAACACATTAATTGCAATTTTGTTAAGAGTTTCTTCAAACCTGTACTGAACTGGAAGAGGTAAGTTATGTGACTGCTTTCTCTGTTACCTCCTTTCTGGATACAGCAGGAAACAACTCAGTTCTGAAGGGGTTTTGGTTTAAGCAGACTTCCGCCAGATGCTAGTCTCAGAAACAACTGATGAGGAGAGGTATCCCACCCCGCAGCACTCTCATCCAGGACTTGCACTTGTCTAGAGCAAAACCAAGCACTGATGAGCAGTCAAGATCTGAGATCGACAGCAGCAGGTCAGTCCATCTTCTTTTTTCTTTATACACGTTTCAGACCCTGATGTTGCCCAGTATCTCTTGGGCTGGCCTGCAATAACCTCACTAGGGTACTAATGAACACAATAAATTCTACTTATAGTGGGAACAGCCACACTGATTTTTGACCATGCACACACTAAAAGCTGTAACTGTTTTTCTCCAGCTGCATTCCCTTCATTCTACTCAGGCTGCTTGCTCACGGGCATACTTTTGAAGGGCTGAAAATTGAACAGTTTGGTTTTTGAACTCCCTTCCTCCAGTTTGTCAACTCTGCTTCCCTGGTAACGGTGAGGGAAAGGTCAAACAGTCAGCAGCATGGAGCTCTCAAAGCTTCCTGAGGCAAGGGACTTGTTATTTTAAAAATGAGAACATTAAACTGATAGGTGAGACTTGTAGAGTAAGAGGAGTAATATTCGCATAGCCAGAAGTGTCTTCTTCCAGTATTGGTTCGTTTGGCTTTAGGGTATTTTTCATAGTCAGTGCTAATAACACATTAAGTTCTCATTGCAGCAGATTGGTTTAATACAATCAAGTTTACACTTGACCATATCAAAGTGTGCTTATAAGAACTGTTTTGAACATGTAGTCTACCATTTTCAGTCTGAAATAGTAAGTGCTTAGAAAGGACATATGAAATTGTGTTGTAGAGCCCAGCCTTTCTCTGCCGGACTAGTGTGAGCTCCCGACAGAGGTTGTCCTCCAGTTGCAGTGTTCTGCTCCATAAAATTTTGGTTTTACTGTACAAATCTTGCTCCCTGGAGCAATAGGTTTGCTGTATGACATAATCGAGATCAACAGATGCCTAGTTCTCATACAAGGTTCTGCAGACTGGGACTCTCCTGGTATCTCATGGTAGCTGTTTCCTATCTGTTCCACTGGTAAGAAACTGTCCTGGGTTCAGCAGTAGCAGTCATTTTTCTCCTTAGTAGCTGGTGCAGTGCTGTGTTTTTGACTTTAAGCTTGGAAACAGTGCTGATAACACCAGTGTTTTTAGTTGCTGCTCAGTAATGTTTACTCTGAACAAGGACTTTCTGAGTCTCATGCTCTGCCATGGAGGAGGGGAAGCCGGGATGAAGAAGAGACAGGACACCTGATCCAAACTAGCCAAAGGGGTATTCCATACTGCAGCACGTCACGGCCAGTGTATAAACTGTGGGGACTTACTCGGAAGGACTAGATCGCTGCTTGGGTCAGGCTGGGTATCAGTCGGCTGGTGGTGAGCGGTTGTATTCTCTTCCCTTGTTATTTCCCTTAGCATTATTATTATTGATGGCAGCAGCAGTGGTTTGTGTTATACCTTAGTTACTGGACTGTTCTTATCTCAACCCATGAGAGCTACATTCTTTCGATTCTCCTCCCCATCCCTCCGGGAGCAGGGGGAGAAAGGCAAGGGGAGAGTGAGCAAGCGGCTGCGTGGTTTTGGGTTGGTGGTTGGACTTAAACCACAACAGGTCTTTGCGGTGCCCAATGTGGGGCACAAAGGATTGAGATAACGATAGATCTGACCAGAGTGTGTCTGATCATATCTGTGATAAGCATTCACTGTTTCAGATTAATAGTCACTTGTCACAATGCTGATTTATTGGCTCTCAAAGTTGTTCCTCTTGATCTCACAGTTTCAGCATTTTGTACCTTACTTACAGCCGGTATTTGCTAGTTTAGTGTTTATCAGCCGGGGGGCTTGGGCTAAGTTTCTTGTTTCACTGTACTTTATGGTAATGACTTGTAATACAATAGAATCATTGATCATGAAACTGATCTGGCTTGTGTTCCCAGCGTGGTCATTACCTCTGTACTTTGGGAGGTATATAATGGAAGTGTTTAGCAATTGCACATCTTTTTTTCCCTCCTTGGGTAGTCAACCAATGAAGCAGACATTCCCTTACATTCCCAGCCCACCCATCATACTATTTACAGCATCATTTGAGAGTTCTGAAGGTTTTGAATGGCCTTTGGGTACCCTGATTGTGATGGGGATCACCATGCTGGCACACATACAGAGTGTGTTTTACCCACGACCATTTCGTCTGATCTCAAAAGTTCAGCAGAGTCGGGTTTGGGTCTTGTCTAGGGTTAGACAATGATATAGGAGGACCAAGAGATTTTCCCTGAGGGTGGACAGTCATGAGTGGCAGGGTGTGTGGGACAGTATGGGCAAGTATCTAGGTCAGTGGGCCCCTCCAGTGCTTTGGAACTTCACCACTGAACAAGTGCAAAATCCAGAAAAAGAAGTAAAACACTCTTATGAGGTATGTTTTCATCCTGGTCATACCAGAGAGGGACAAATCATGGCAATGTGCTGGGGCTTGGCCTATGTTTACAGAGCCCTGTTCAACACTATCCAGTACCTTCAAAAAGAAAAAAAATGTCTCTGGATCTGATGGCAAAGGAACAGACAATGCAGCTACTCCAACTCCAAATACAGCAGATACACCAACCCTAGCGACAAGTACAGCAGCTACTCAGACTCTAACTACAACAGACAACACAGCTACTCCAACTTCAAGCACAGCAGCTACACCAACCCCAGCGACAAGTACAGCAGCTACTCAAACCCCAACAGCAACAGCAGCTGGTGCTGCTCAACCCTGAAGCACAGCAGGTGAACCAACCCTGATAACAGATACTGCAGCCACTCCAACCACAGGGATAGTCACTGCAGCTAAACCAAAGGACCAGTTTGTGCCAACACCAGCTGCCCTGTAAGAAAGGGAAAAAGAAGAGGCACAAAGAGCAACCCGTACAGTGAAGAAAGATGAAGAACCAATGCACTTACTAGAGGGGACAGCATCCGAAGAAGAGTTATTATTACATGGATCAGAGGAAGAGGAAGAAGAAGAGGTGACTTCTCGACTCTGGACCTCAACCAAACTATAGGATATGCGAAAAGATTTTACCTGTCAACCAGGGGAGCACATCATCACCTGGTTGCTGTGATGTTGGGACAATGGGGTCAACGGTCATGAATTCTGGAATACTTGTTGCACTACCAGGGAGAGGTGGATAAGCTCTTTGATATGAAGTGACTGAACTTCTGAGGATTTGGGAAAAATCTAACTTGTGTTTAGGCATGAGACTTTCTGATTTATGGCAAACTGTCTTTGCCTATTTCAACTAAATACTTCATTCAAATACAGGACTGGAATCGTGCATGAAGCCATGGTCAAAACAGTCCTTGAAAAACTGCAAAGTTCCTGCCACTGATTCCTTAATAGGCTAAACATTTTTTAGGGAAAATGGTCTAAATAATGTAAAAAGTTCATGGTGGGTAGTGTGCAATATGACAGCTGTGAAATATTAAATGACAAAGATTTGATTCATAGCTCTATTTTTCTTGTCTCCTTTACGTTCAGAAGGAAACTTAGATTAATTTCACAGTGTTTACTTGGTAAATCTCTCACAGTCATACAAAAGAAAGACTACAGTGGCCCTGAACACATTTCTGTAATGCAAAAAATCAATTGTGTCCAAAATGTCTATTGATACTGACACTGCTTAACGACCAGCTTGTTCCTTTGCACTTCAGTCAATTTAAGGTTCCCAGCTTTTATTACACAATTCATCTTTAATGCCCAGGCTTGTTCCAGAAAACTCCTGCCTTTTTTGTTTGTTTGTTATAAGGTACTTGCTTTTTCCCACTTTATTGGCCTTTTTTGTCTTTGAATAACACTGCAGAAGACTCTTGATGCCAGGTTTGTCAAGTGCTGTAAAAGCTGTTGTACCATCACACAAAGATTCGAGCCTCTTCAGATTGTCAGGAGAGTTGAAAGGGGTGGCAACTGAACACTTAGCTGCTTCTACAAATCTCACTTCGCTTAATGATACTTTAGAAACCTGTAGAAGCCTCCTGCAGCCCCCTTGTGCAATTGCATCTATGACAGCTTTCTGTTGTTTCAGCCTTAGGCCGGTATTCTGTAACTGACAGTGAAAATCCTACATATCTTTTTCTAGATGGTTATGGCATTTGGTTATTTAATAATTTAATAATGTTTTAAATTCTTTTGGAACTGGAGCCACTTTTAACCTGTTATTCAAAAGCAAGGTATAACCTAGTGCTGAAGTGCTGCTTGAAGGGTGAAACAGACTCACTTTTTGCCCACACAGGCTGTGAGAGGGAGACTCCATCTCTTCCCACTCCTGTCCTTTCCCCTCAGTCTTATTCTTGCCACCGCATTTACCAGTCACCTGACTACCTCGGTAGTTTGATGTGACTGTGTGACAAATTCATTTCCTCTATACCTGCTGCCCAAAGGAGGTGGCAGCTGGTCACCCTCTCTTTTTATGCCCGGACAGCCTTTCTTTTTCTTGATCCATAACCTTTTCCATGTTAACAAAAGTTGTCTTGGACATTCACCTGTGTTCTAGAGATTAATGTAGAATGTGTTGAATGCTGCAGAATGTGTTCACACCAATTTTCCAATTTCACTATGTAGCAATAACATGTATGTACTGACACTATCTGCTGTGACACTTGATTCATGGGGATACAATAACTGGAAGTAAAGTAGCCAACCTGTCAGGGAAGTGATCATCATAATCCTTAGCCAGGCTGAAAACAAATCCCAAACCCTTAAAAGCACAAAATTAAATTGTTTCCGTATACTGTCATTCCCAGCATTTTTAATATGCATTCAGCTAAATGCCCTAAAGTGATTTATTCACAAGAATTATACCCTGGAATCTGCCTGTACCTTGAATTCTGTGTTTTCACAGATATATCTCCCTCTGTAAATTTTAGTTTTGGGGACAGCAGGGTAACATGAAAAAAAGCAGCAGAAGCATGAGTCTCTTGCTGCTTAGCACATTGTACTACCCTTTCTAGCTGGAGCTATGCAAAACACTAAAAAGAAAGAATAATGATTTGATATTCTAATTGAAAGAAAGAAAGGACTCATTCAGAGCAAGCTGATCTAATTTAGAATAATATGGGTTACGTGAAATTAATCACACCTAACAAAACCATGGTGCAATAACATCTTGGTAGGGTCACCAGTTGCAACAGTATTAAAGAATGTTTAAAACATACATGGGTTATAGCCCAAGAGCCTGATTATTTTTCACATAAGCCCCACATTGCCTGTGCCTGGCCATATTAAGGGGCCTGTAATTTATGCCTAATTGAATATTGTGTGTATTGTTTGTGCACTGCAAGTAGAGTAGTGTATAGGGTATTTCATAAACTGATTTTTTTCTCCTTTCTGACATATTGTTACCGTCTTTAATTAGAAAACTGCTGCAGACTTCTAGTGGATAAAACATATTTTGATGTAATAAAACCTTCTGGAGTTTAGAGGGACTGATTCAGCTGCTCTTCAAATCATGGCAAAGTAGCAAGCATGCAGATCAAAAAAGATAGGATTAGCCATTTGCTGAGGTTTCTGGAAGTGGTGGTGTACACTGACTTTCACTGAGACTAGTGCTTGTTAAATCATCAGATGTTTTTTGAAAATCTAGTCCATGGGGTTCATAGAAGTGTGACTGTTCTAATTACCTTCTCAGAGGAAGTGCAGGTTAATCACAGTAGGAAGAGTCTTAAATGAAAAAAAAAGCCTGAGTCTTAGTTCTAATTTCATCAAAAAGGATAAGAAATATTTTATCTCCCGGTCTGCAGCCTTTGTCTCACTCTGGATTTGCTCTGAAAGCTCTTTTGTGGAAGGGGATTGTAGGACCAAGAAATGCTAGCAAATTTTGATTTCTGTTGATTTCCTCTGGTTACTTCTGTCACAGTCCATCTTTCCAAGGTTTTTTATTCTATTCACCAATTTTTTCCCAAATAATTTCTCAGTGATGCTGTCTTGCATTTGAAGTGGTTATTTTTTTCCTTTGTAACTTGTAAAAGGATTATTAAAGGGTAGTAAATACTAGTCTTACAGAGGAAAACATCATCAAACAGAAGTGAATAGGGCCTCTTCTTTTTAACTGTTACTGTTAGCATTTGGTCTAACAGGAGTCAGGACTTTTAAGTGGTTTTGCAAGATGAGAGTAAAAGAGGAGTAATTCAATTGCTTTGCTCTGGAGTATGGAATACCAATCTTTAAAGCTTTAAAATGCCAGAACATGTATTAACTATTTTAAGAAAGGAAAAACTATTTCACAAGATGTAGCAGCTACACAGCATGAAACCCACTGTCCTAGGGCAAAAAATGGTCATTGCAATGACTTATGACAAGTGAACTGTGATGAACTCCTTCTGGGAGTAACAGAGTTGTTGCCTACTTGTGGATTGCCATGAGTAGCATGTTTCCTACAGTCCACTGTCAGTGTGGTGTGGCGTTTGGTAACTACTCCCACTATCAGAGTACAAAAGGCAGAATAATCTGCCAATTATTGAGCCCTGCTGCAGATCTCAAGCTCTTTTGGTGACCTGGGTGTACGTACTGCAGCACGCCTTCCTGAAAGACAGAAGCTGGTGGATTGAGCCTATAAGTGAAAAGTAATGGAAATGTTATCTTGCATCTGAGGTGCCTTATCATCCATTGAGTCCTCTGTATCCAAAGTGGGACAGACTCTCTTCCCTCTCTGGAAAGTTTTGAATTATGGGGAGTAGAGTCTTGTTCCACACTCTTCCAGATGAAACAATGGCAACCTTTCTGTTGCCAAAGGATTTCCCTGGAGAGGGCAGATTTGTTGGAAGGGTTACTTACAGATGGCAATTTCCAGAATTTGTTTTCTGACATCCAGAACGAGGTGATTTCTTTAGGCTGAGCTCCAAGAACTGTGTTTAATATTGATTCCATCAGCTTGGCCGATACTTAACAGGAGCAGGGTGAAGTACAGAGAGAGAGAAAATATATGTATTAAGACAGAAATCTACCTTCTCTTCTATGTAATTCATCAGTCCTTCTTTGCAGCAGAAACCCTTTCATCAGCGATGGGCAAGGGAAGAACATTAAGTCAGCACACTCACTGGAGCTGACAGAGGAGAAGTCTTAATTTTTCACTCTGTGCCTCTTCTGCAACGTCCAGTGCTTAGAATTCATGGTCGCAGCAGTGGCAAGAGAAATAAACTGTGTAAGGAGGTTTGAGGGCCACCTTGACCTTCGTTTGGCTTTTTAAAATTACACCCCATAGCTCTTGATTACCTGAGGTGACATAACAAGAAAGATTTGTTTCTCTGTATTTTTCAATTTCTGGCCACATGTATCTGGGGTAACACAAGTAAAGTTTCCTCTCCAACTGTGTATGTGAATTTTTGAAGACTCAGACCTGCAGAAGAGTTTTGATGGACTTGAATTTCTTGCAGAGCTCAAACAGGAGGGATGTAGGATTGGCATGAAAATGCACGGATTTGAACTTGAAACAAGGTGGCTGATACCTCTTCCTAATGCAGTTACTTTGGAGTGGCCTGCAGCTTCCCACAGAGATAAGGAAAGATGGGTATGCCCTTCTTAAATAAAACAAAATCTGACAGATTTTTCTCTGAAGGTCCCTGATGTTATTAAATATTAAATGCTGAGCATCTGATTCTTATGGTACATATTTTGCTTCTAAATTTAAAAAAAAACATAATAAAGTCTTCTGGAAAATACGTTTTTTGGTTTTGTTTGGAAGTGATAAGAAGAGGTCCTCAAAGCACAATGGTAAGAGTAAATAATGAGGGCTGATATAAACCAGTGTGATTTGAAGCAACAGGTAAGGTTTGTTGTGTGGATTTGGGTTTTTTTTCCTCCACAGCTCCAGCACCCAAAATAGAACTAATTTCTTTAGTGAAACAGGAACTTAAACATTTATTTCATGTGCAAATTTTGCTTTTATGTTCGTATTATTTGTATCAGGAGTCACTTCTAACTTAGTGAAGAAAAAACTTGAAACCAATAGTGGAAACTCTACTTTTTGTCAAAAGGAGTAGGATTTGTATTTGGCTGAAGATGATTTTAGCTCTGCTTTACTCATGGCAGTAAGCTGACTTTCCAGAAGTGGCCAGAGATGGTGTGCCATAGCCTCTTCTATGGTTGTATTCACCATTTCCCTTAAGCAAAGAAGGTATGATTTGAGCTTGATTTTCGTAATCTTGCTACAGAAGTTTCAACACACTGGTTGAAGGACTGTAAATTTGACTGAGTAGATTTGGTGCTTGTATGTGTAGCACATACTGTACTGGTGTGGTGATAAATGGATGAGATACTTTGGTTCACAGAATCATTAGAGTTGGTAGGGACCTTTGGAAATCATCTAGTCCACCCGCCTGCCAAGGTAGGGCCACCTACAGCAGGATACACAAGAAGGCATCCTGGCAGGTTTTGAATGTCTCCAGAGAGGGAGACTCCACAACCTCCCTGGGCAGCCTGTTCCTGTGCTCTGCCACCCTAAACGTAAAGAAGTTCTTCCTCATGTTGAGGTGAAACTTCTTGTGGTTTAGTTTATGGGCATTGCTCCTCATCCTGTTGCTGGGCACTACTGAAGTGAGTCTGGCAGCATCCTCTGTGCACTCGACTTTGAGATATTCATATCCATTAATGAGATACCCTCTCAGTCTGCTCTTTAGACTAAACAGGCCTAGCTCCCACAGTCTCTCCTCATAAGAAAGATGCTCCAAAGCCTCAATCATCCCTGTGGCCTGCCACTGGACCCTTTCCAGTACCTCTTTGTCTGCCTTGTACTGAGGAACCCAGAACTGGACACAGTACTCCAGATGCTGTCTCACCAGGGCCAAGTAGAGGGGGAGGATCGCCTCCCTCGACCTGCTGCCTCACTCCTCCTGATGCAACCCCAGGATACTATTGGCCCTCCTGGCCGCAAGGGCTCGCTGCTGGCTCATAGTAAACTTACCATCTCCTTCTCAGCTGAACTGCTCTCTAGTAGGTCAGCCACCAACCCGTGCTGGTACTTGGGGTTCTTTCTCCCCAGGTGCAGTACCCTACACTAGCCCTTGTTGAACCTCATTAGGTTTCTCTGCCCAAATCTCCAGCCTATCATTGGCAAACTTGCTGAGGGTACGCTCTAGCCCTAAGTCCAGGTCATTGATAAACAAGCTGAAAAAGACCAGACCCAGTATTGGTCTTTGGGGAACACCACTGACCACAGGCCTCCAACTGGATTCTGCTTGGCTGATCACAGCCCTCTGAACTGTGCCATTCAGCCAGTTCCTAATCCACCTCACTGTCCATTCATGTAACCTGCATTTCCTAAACTTACCTACGGGAATGTTATGGGTTAATTTAATAAGATATTGGCTGTTTCATAAGGGCTGTGTTTCTACTTTGTGCTTACTGAAGCCAAGTTTATAATATAAATTGCAGTTGATGTCAAGATGTCTTGCTCCTGTTCTGACACCCTTGAAAAATATGTTAAGTGAGAAACAGACAAGCAGCCCAGTGCATCTTCTTCCACACATTTCCTACTGAGCGTGCTAAGATCTTACTTACTCAAGTAGCTTGAAATTGGGCTGCATGGGGTATTTTTATTCTGTTTTAAATGCGATCTGCATGCACATTCACTGTGTTGCTGGTATTGGATATGTACTTGAAGGACACTTGACTTCCATCCTTTGCTCCTTGCCCTCTTCTTCTTCTTTCTGGAGTCACAGAAAAAGCAATTTTTTGTGCAACCAGAATTGAGACCAGTAGGAAACCAGTTCCTTCTTTAAGCTACAGTGGCTTTTAGCTTGGCCTGGCAGATGGAGGTTTCCCTTTTCCTTGTTCTATTCATGGAGGACAGATTAAGTTTTGATAGTTTCTTCTTTCTTTATTTCTTTTTTTTTTAATGCTTTTGTTGCTTTAGGTGTCTGTAGCATCTTAAAACTTGAGTTGCAATTGGATCAGATATTCCTTTGACTGATTTGAGTTTATGGTTTATATCTGGGTAAGGTATAATTAATGATGAAATTAAGGGAAATAACCCCAGCTGTTACTGAATTGAATATATGATTCTGAACTTTAAGAATGTGAGAGAGCTGTGAGAATGTGGACATGCAAAATTATCTCAAGGTCAGAAAATGAGTCAGTAAGAAGTTGGTTGGCAAGGGTGTTAGCATAAGATTTTTGGGAGAATAATTTACACCACAGTTTCAAAGATGGCTGGGGCTTGAGGATGAGTAACGTGTCCTGGGTTCAAATGGAGAGTGACTACTACGTTAAGAATGGAATATGTACTTCTGGGAAGTTACAGCACCAGTGAAAGATGAAGATCTGTGGTAGCTGTACATAAATACAATAGGTACCTACACAGCTGTGAAAATGCAGACAAGAAACTGCATTTAATTTGAACAGTGTCATTAACATAATGTGTTAACTGGGTGTCGTGGTTTAAGCCCAGCCGGTATTTCAGTACCACACAGCAGTTCGCTCACTCCCCACCCTTCTTCTCCCTGCTCCTGGAGGGATGGGGAGGAGAACTGAAAGAATGTAACTCCCATGGGCTGAGATAAGAACAGTCCAGTAACTAAGGTATAACACAAAAAACTACTGCTACCACCAATAATAATAATGGTAAGGGAAATAACAAGGGAAGAGAATACAAGAACTCACCACCTGCTGACCAATACCCAGCCCGACCGAGCAGTGAACTAGTCCTTCCGGGTAACTCCCTCCAGTTTCTGTACTGGGCATGACGTGCTGTGGTATGGAATACCCCTTTGGCTAGTTTGGGTCAGGTGTCCTGTCTCTGCTTCCTCCCGGCTTCCCTTCCTCCGTGGCAGAGCATCAGACTCAGAAAGTCCTTGGTCAGGGTAAACATTACTGAGCAACAACTAAAAACATTGGTGTTATCAGCGCTGTTCCCAGGCTGAAAGTCAAAAACACAGCACTGCACCAGCTACTAAGAAGGAGAAAAATGACTGCTACTGCTGAACCCAGGAAACTGGGAAAGAGGAAGACTTGGAGAACAGAAAGATGAAGATGATGATGCACCTCTTATGATATGCCTGTTAGAAGACTCATCACTTGGCAGAATGATGCATCAAGTGCCAAAGTGTATGGAGAGAGTGGTATTTAAATGAGCAGAAGGAATATATTTGTGACAGCAGAAAAGGTAAACTTTTGAACTGTTAATGCCAATACTTACATAAAACTGGAGAATAATCTGCTAAGATAAAACATAATAAATATCCCTGTAATTTGGCATATTTGAAAATAGGGGATGGAAGACTTGGCCAAAAGTGAAATAGAAATAAGTGTCAGACTGATACAGGGGAAGCAAATGTGTCATTAGAAGTCTTGGTTTTGCAGATAGTGTGTACAATGGAAGAATGACTACTAAAAGCTGCAGTTGATGAACAGCTTCAAAGGTGACTTGGCAGTTCAGCTGATAAAATACATCTAAGCATCTTAGTGTGTTGTTTTTGCACAATAGCACTTTAATAGCAAAGCCTGGTACTAATAGCTTTTTTCTGAACTACAACAGTAGCGTACCTTACTTTCTGACTATTGCAGGTACCTTTGCCTGCAAGATGGTACCATTTGTTCAATCCACTGCCATTGTAACCGAGATTCTTACCATGACCTGTGTTGCTGTGGAAAGACACCAGGGAATTGTGCATTCACTAAAAATGAAGTGGCAGTACACCAATAAGAGCTTTCATGATGCTTGGTAAGATTTTAAGCACCTCCAGTAACCATGTGTGCGGAGAAATAATGTTCAGTGTAGCTGGTGTAGATGGCATGGCAGAACAGGAGGCACTGATATGACCAGTGAATCAGAGATAGACTTAACGGTAAGAAGTTTGGTAACATGTATGAAACGGCTCAAGGATAGTGCCTATATGTACAGATATGTGTAATAATTACTAGCCAAAACCCTAACAATGGACTTGGAATCTGAAGTCAAAAGATTGATTTAACCAAGACTCTGATAAACCTTTGGCAACTGTTGTGGTCCTTCCATTGTAACACAAAGAGAACATATGTAATCCTGCTCATGCTAATTAAGTTGCCTTTACACCTGAATACCAGTAAATGAAGGTAGATTGAGAGAAAGAAAACTGGAAAAAAGAAAACTGAAAAAGAGCATGCTGTTACTTCTTGATGTGAATGATGACTGATGTATGCCTCCTATAAAACTGTGCTTTATTTAAATTGTCTACTTTGCCTGACTTCTTAAAGATGATGCTGTTAAACTGTGTACCAAAACTTATGCTGCTTGTTGTACAAAGTATTAAAACTGTATTTGTTTGCAGGCATAGTCTGGTTGCTGGGATTTATTGCTGGGTCAGCTACGTGGCTTGAGGTATGTTAGGTGAAATGGGAATTTACATTTGAAATGCGGTCCTTGCTGGATCTTTCTGTACGTTCAGCAATGAAACTGAAAAAAATTCATAAGAAGTGAGCGGGATACGAAAAATGGAGCTGTTGTTCTGTGTGCCAGCATGACAGTCTAAGGATTAGTACTTACATGCACTGGAAGGACTGCCAGCAGGGACTAGTTACTTCGAAGAGCAGTAATTACACCTGTGAATTCCACTGGGGCTTCCTTTCAGTTCATAGGTGCACTGGCACACAGCAGTGTAGGGCTTAGATGACTGAGGATGATACAGTATTCTCCGAGATTTGGAAGAACTGTGCCTAGTTTAAAATGCCCATTACAGTGTAAGGAGTTAGCATACACTCTGGGTGGGGGTGGGAGGGAAAGGCTTGTCAGAATGTGCTCTCACCAGTCTGAATGTTAACAAATTTGTTTCATTTTTTTTAAGTGACTAATATGTGAGGTTTCTGTGCTCCCATCTATACCTGCAAAATATGCAGCCAAGGTCTCCACTGAAAGTCCACATTTAAAAAAAAAAAAAAAGGAAGTTTAGAGGAGGAGATCAGAGCATCTCCTGACCTCTCTGTGTCAATTTGGACCAATCAATATTTCATGTGGAAAAGTGTGTGGAAGAACTGTCACTTTGAAAAGTCTCTCTGTTTAATGCTGGTTGTTATATTAAGAGCAAGGAATATTTGAATGTGCTTGGTTTTTACACTTGGGGTGAATACTGCAGTAACTCATCTCTCTTAAACTTCTTACAGGTGAAATATGACTTTCTATATGAAAAGGTGTATGTTTGTTGCTTGGAAGAATGGGCCAGTCCAATTTATCAGAAGATATATACAACCTTTATTCTTATTATATTTTTCCTTCTTCCACTGATGCTGATGCTCTTTTTGTCCACTAAAATTGGCTATGAACTCTGGATTAAGAAATGAATGGCAGATGCTTCAGTTCTTCAAATCATTCATGGCAGTGAAATGTCTAAGATACCAAGGTTCTGGTTATTTGTTTTTTATTTTTTCCTTTTTTTTTTTTTTCCCTTTTTTGTGTTTTTGTTTTTTTTGTTGTTTTTATTTGGCCAGTTTTGGGGTTTTGTTTTTTTGTTTATTTGTTTTGTTCTGTTTTTTTCTTGGCAGCTCTTGAAAAGGGGTGCAAAAAAAAAAGAGGGGTGTGGAAAATCTGACTGTCTGCAAGCATAGACCAGTTTTCCAAAGCTAGCTAGTTATTTAATGCTTAGGTACCCAATTCAAGGCAACCTTAATAGACTGTTTTCAAAGTATAGTGTAGCCACACCTTGGATGTCAAGCTCTTTCAATACAATTCATACAGCGTGAAATGCTTTTTTTTAGAAGATAGGGCTCATGAGTTAGAACATGACTTGGGGAAAATGCTACTACATGGTCTCTAAATATTCTTTGGGAAGTTCCTTATATAATTCTGAGACTGTGAATACCTCTTTATGATCTTATTGTAACTTAAATTGGCATACGGGGTGTGGAGGGAAAATCAGAATTCGAAACCTACTTTTACAGTTGAACTTCATACAACTTCCAAAGAATTTTGAGTGTTCTCAAATGTTTGCATGAGATTATTCAAATGGTAATGCTCTGACAAGTTATGAAAATTAATGATTACCAACTTCACTATTTAGCAGTAAGTACAGGTTGCACTTAATACTGCCTCAAGTTTTTCCTTTCCATTTGGCAAATTCATCTGTTGCCTGAATTGTTAATGGTTCTGCTCATTGAGGAGAGTATCACCTTAAGTATCGACTGTAGGAAGAATACTGACAAGCAGCTTAAAGATCAATGGTTCCTTAGATATTTGCCCAATGAAGTGCCTAAGGAAGCTGACCACTGCGTATCAGAACTGATGGAGAGTATAACCTCACAGGAGTTAAGCGGTCATGTAATCATTGGGCAGCTACTCACATAATTTCCATACAGCAGGGAGCAGTCCCTGTAACTGCTACCAGTCAAGTGCTGCTTATTTAGCTCAAGCGAGAGATCCATCTTCGGATCTATAAAGGTACTTACATGAATTGTATATCCATTTGGGGATGACAGTAAATTCATGTATACCTTGAGTTTGTGAGATATTGCAGTGCAGGCAGGGGGTGTGTTTCTAGCTCTTGCGCTTTGCCTACCAGCAAAGGTTGAATGTTGCGGTATAGTTTCATTTTGTGTCAAATTCTCTGTGTAATCATAGAATCATAAAATAGTTAGGGTTGGAAAGGACCTTAAGATCATCCAGTTTCAACACCTCTGGCATGGGTAGGGACACCTCACACTAAACCATGTCACCCAAAGTTTTGTCCAACCTGGCCTTGAACACCGCCAGGGATGGAGCATTCACAACTTCCCTGGGCAACCCATTCCAGTGCTGACCAACCTCACAGTAAAGAACTTCTTCCTTATATCCAATCTAAATTTCCCCTGTTTAAGCTTGCACCTGTTGCCCCTTGTCCCACCACTATAGTCCCTAATGAAGAGTCCCTCCGCAGCACCCTTATAGGCCCCCTTCAGACACTGGAAGGCTGCTATGAGGTCTCCACGCAGCCTTCTCTTCTCCAGGTGGAACAGCCCCAACTTTCTCAGCCTGTCTTCAGACGGGAGGTGCTCCAGTCCCCTGATCATCCTCGTGGCCCTTCTCTGGACTTGTTCCAACAGTTCCATGTCCTTTTTATGTTGAGGACACCAGAACTGCACACAATACTCCAGGTGAGGTCTCACAAGAGCAGAGTAGAGGGGCAGGATCACCTCCTTTGACCTGCTGGTCATGCTCCTTTTGATGCAGCCCAGGATATGGTTGACTTTCTGGGCTGCGAGCACACACTGCTGGCTCATGTTCATTTTCTCATCAACCAACACCCCCAAGTCCTTCTCCGCAGGGCTGCTCTGAATCTCTTCTCTGCCCAACCTGTAGCTGTGCCTGGGATTGCTCTGACCCAGGTGTAGGACCTTGCACTTGGCATGGTTAAACTTCATAAGGTTGGCATCAGCCCACCTCATAAACGTGTCGAGGTCCCTCTGGATGGCATTCCTTCCCTCCAGGGTATCAACCGAACCACACAGCTTGGTGTCATCGGCAAACTTGTTGAGGGCACACTCAATTCCACTGTCCATGTCACTGACAAAGATGTTGAACAAGACCGGTCCCAACATGGATCCCTGAGGGACACCACTCGTTACTGGTCTCCAGACGGACATTGAGCCACTGACCACAACTCTTTGTGTGCGGCCATCCAGCCAGTTCTTTATCCACTGAGTGGTCCATTGTCGTGGTTTAAACCCAGTCAGGCAACTTGTTCACTCACTCCCAGTGAGTGGTGCTGGGCTGACAACAATCGAGGTCCCCCCCCCCCCCCCCCCCCCCCCCCGGGCTCTCCCCTTCCCCGCTCCCAGAGGAACGGGGAGGAGGATCAAAAGGGTGCAACTCCTACGGGTTGAGGACAGTCCAGCAACCAATGTACAACACAAATCACCCCTGCTACCACCACCACCACCAATGATAAGAGAAAATAACAAGGGAAGAGAATACAATACCACCGGCCAAGAAACGAGTCCCACCCGGAAGCCCATGTCCTTCCGGGTAACTCCCAGTTACCCCCCACTCCGGGCATGACGTGCTGTGGTATGGAATACCTCCCTGGCTAGCCCGGGTCAGGCGCCCTGTCTCTGCTTCCTCACGGCTTCCCCTCCTCCCTGGCAGAGCATGAGCCTCACAAAGTCCTTGGTCAGGGTAAACATCACTTAGCAACAACCAAAAACATCGGTTTCACCAACACTGTTCTCAAACTGGAAGTCAAAACACAGCACTGCACCAGCTACCACAAAGGAGAAACATGACTGCTACTGCTGAACCCAGGACATCCATCCATCAAATTGATGTCTCTCTAATTTAGAGACAAGGATGCCATGCAAGACAGTGTCAAACACTTTGCACAAGTCCAGGTAGAAGACATCAATTGCTCTGCCCTTGTCCATCAGTTCTGCAGCCCCAGCATAGAAGGCTACCAAATTGGTCAGACAAGATTTCCCCTTAGTGAAGCCATGCTGGCTGTCACCAAGCACCTTGTTGATTTTCATGTGCCTTAGCATGCCTTCCAGGAGAATCTGCTCCAAGATTTTGCCAGGCACAGAGGTGAGACTGACTGGTCTGTAGTTCCCTGGGTCATCCATTTTCCCCTTCTTGAAAATGGGGGTTATATGTCCCTTTTTCCAGTCGTCTGGAACTTCACCTGACTGCCATGATTTTTCAAGTATGATGGACAGTGGCTTCGCAACTTCATTTGCCAGCTCCTTCAGGACCCGCGGATGGGTCTCATCAGGTCCCATGGACTTGTGCATGTTCAGGTTCTTAAAATGGTCTCAAACCAGATCCTCTTCTACAGTGGGCCCAAGGTCTTCATTCTCACAATCCCTTTGTCTGTTTTCCAAGACTTTGGTGGTTTGGTCAGAGCTTTTGCCAGTGGAGACCAAGGCAAAGAAGTCATTCAGAACCTCAGCCTTCTCCAAATTCAGGGTAGCCAGTCTCCTGATAGCTTCCAGAGGAGGCCTGCGTTGTCCCTAGTCTGTCTTTTATTCGCTACGTACCTGTAGAATTCCTTCCTGTTATCCTTAACATCTCTAGCCAAGTTTATTTCTAACTGGGACTGAGCTTTCCTAATCTGGTCCCTAGCTTCCCGGACAACATCCCTGTATTCTTCCCAGGCCTCCTGTCCTTGCTTCCACCTTTTATAAGCCTCTTTTTTCCTTTGAATTTTCCTCCGCAGCTCCTTATCCATCCAAGGAGGTCTCCTGGCCCTCCTGCTGCACTTCCTTCTAGTTGGGATGCAACGCTCCTGAGCCTGCAGTAGGTGACCCTTGAATATCATCCAACAGTCTTGGGCCCCCCTGCCCTCTGGGACTATATCCCATGGAATGGACAGTGGCTTAGCAACTTCATTTGTCAGTTCCTTCAGGACCCACAGATTGATTTCCTCAGGTCCCATGGACTTGTGCACGTTCAGGTTCTTAAGACAGTCTCAAACCAGATCCTCTCCTACAGTGGGCCTCAGGTCTTCATAATCAGGTGCTGTAGGTATTTTCAGTGCTCCCAGATCTAGGAAAGGACTCCTGTTTTTTGAGCTGTTAATGGAATTTCATGGGTTTGGTTTTGTTTTGATTGTTTTAATTAATTTTTCTTGGGTTTTGTTTTGCCCCCATCTCTTACTATGGAAATTGCATGTGCTTGAATAGAGTGAAAATGCCTTGCAAGTTACGCTCATGTCACTGCTTGATGTTGCTGCCAAGTGTATTGCTTTCCCAAAAGAGCGAAATAAAAGGTATTAATTGATGTACTACATTTATATGATGCTGCATTTTTTTTGTTTTGGAGGGAGCTGTGTACTTCTGACCATTCTTCCAGGGTTTTGTTTACATCTGTAGCCATCAGAACATATTTACAGATCTAACTTGGAGACACATGTAACTATCAGTCAGCTCTCAGTGACTCAGTATGGAATGTCTTGATGTAATTTCAGCAAGAAGAAGCAAGCAATTGTTATGATGGTGATGGTAGTGTTTCTCTTTGCACTCTGTTGGGCCCTGTTCCATGTGATTCACATGATGATAGAATACAGTGAGTACCTGCCATATGTCATGCAACAAAGCTTTTATTTTCTTTTTCTGTTTTTTTTTTTTTTTTTTAATAGTGGAACTACAGGTTGTGAAAGGCTGGGGCTGCTGGAGCACTCAGATATAGGATACCTTTAACTAACAAAGTTTAATGTCATACTTATAAAACCCAGATCTGTCTTGTAATAGAGATACATAGCCAACAACACAAGAAATACTCTCAAATCTGCAATGGACAGATCTGCAATGCTCATGGAAAAATGAGTACATTTAAAAAACCTATTATTATAGAATCAGCGAATCATTTGGCTTGGAAAGGACACTTAACATAGTGTTTGGGAGATACCTTATATCAGAGAGAAACTTCTCGGCCACATCTCTTCTTCCCTGCTGTGTGAATTAAAACCAAACACACATACAAAACCCCTAACAAAGATGGGTTTGCAACAAGACAAAGAGATAATCTTTGTGAACTTTATTGCAGGGTGAGTGGGAGGGAACCCAAGCTCTCTACCAGCTCTTTCAGAACGAAGAGAACGAAGGTTGTCATAGACTCTAAATTTGTACAGCACGAAATCCAGTCCTGAAAAGGAGACTTTTTAGGTCTTATAAGACTGAAGAAAAAGCAAGACTTGACTGTTAGGATGGCAAGCATATATGTAGATATTTTTCTTTGTATGTCAGTCATGCCACCCTCATTTGCTGAAAGGTCAATAGCACTTGACTAGAAGCTACAAGTTATTTCCAATTTATAAAACCTCTTGAACAAGTAACTTTTTTCATTCAAAGTAAATTTTA
This sequence comes from Pezoporus occidentalis, assembly GCF_034315485.1. Lineage (NCBI taxonomy): Eukaryota > Metazoa > Chordata > Aves > Psittaciformes > Psittacidae > Pezoporus > Pezoporus occidentalis. Next base: position 196,877 of record NW_026914975.1, read on the forward strand.
ATTTAACGTGTGAAGACTTCTATTTGCATCCACTGCCGTACTGCTTTGAGTGAAATTTATGAACTATTTATCTCTTCACCTGCCCTGTTTTTAATGAGGTAGACATATTGGAAATATAAATACTGGGCATCACAGTGATGCTAATGAATAATACCCAATGAATCCAGTTGAGCTTTTTCACTGGTCTTGACTAGATACTTAGCTTCAAAGTGCATATATTGCTTCTTATCTTTGCTTTATGCTGTTTGCCCTATTCTCTGGGGTCTTAACACTGTTCATGCCCCATACCCTGAATGGGTACTGAGATAGCAAGTGGGACTACACAGCAGTCTGTATGTAGGAGCAAGAGGAAGTTTGCAATAGGTGGTGTACTTGCCAAAGGCAGCATCTATTTTTTTCATCTTCTGTCACAAATAAGGTTGTAGTAAATAAATCACTAGTCCTGCAGCCAAGCAGCTAAACCAAATGATGCTTATGCCTAGGCAGAATCACAAGTGCAGAAGCTGTAACTATTAAAATTGTCCGGATTGTCCCATGTTAGGGTTGCCCACAACACTCCATGAACTGTTTGCTCTCGTTTTCATTGCTGAGTTCAGGAATTATTTCAGATGCTGCAAGGCCTTTATCTTACTTGCTATATAAACCAGAGTTTGGTTATTAAGTATTGGGATTCAAGAAATTACGAGTCTTCTGTGATCTTGGTGCTTAAAAAGTGAGAGATGTGACCAAGATGATGCATTTTTTTGCTTCCCTGAGCTGACCTGTGACAGTCCAGAGAAAGAAGCAGTGTGGTTAGTGATAAGACAAGGACTGGTTTTAAAGTACTTGTGCATTTTTATAAGGACATAAAGCTTGGAGCCGGAAGAACTACTTGAATAAATGAGGCCTATGCTTTGCAGACTTGAAGATTTCTATTTCTTGGCTACTGGGCAAGTTTTTTGGCTCATGAATTGCCTCTTTTGAATGTCTCTGTCCTTATTTACATGTGCACAAAGCAGGGTTAGGTGGCAGATTATGATTTTCTGTGCTGATAAAGCCCTACTGTTAACATTAAGACCCTCCAGCAAGGTCTTTTGTTGACTTTAAATGAGAGCTTCTAATGGCGGATTGGATACAATTAGGATAAACAGGCACTAATGCTGTTCTGTGCTTACAGCACATTTCCTTCTTCCTTTCCAGGTAATTTTGAAAAGGAGTATGATGATGTGACAGTCAAAATGATCTTCGCAATTGTCCAGATTATAGGATTCTTCAATTCTATTCGCAACCCTCTCGTGTATGCTTTCATAAAAGAAAATTTCAAGAAAATTTTTTTGTCTACCATCTGCTTCTGCATCATCAAAGAAAGCGCATCACCCACCAGGCAACTTGGCAACTTGGGGACTACCATAAGGCGGCAGAAGGCAAGGGCTTCTCAGAGAAACCCCATGGACTTGGACAAGGTCAGGAGGGAGGCATTCAGCAATGGCAACATTGAAGTCAAGTTCTATGATCAGCCTGCTTCAAAAAGGAATTTGAAAAGGCACTTTGCCTTGTTCAGCTCAGAGATCAGTGTGCATTCTGCATTGGGAAATGGACAGTAGCATCACCCGGGTTTTGAGAATGGGAAAAGCATTCTTTTTATATGGTAACTTTCAATAAGCCATTAAAAATAGCTTTCTAATTTACATTCTGAAATAAGGGTTGGAAAATATTTTGTGGGCTATTCTAATGTTGGGATAATGGTTGAGAAAATTATATATTATATAAAGATGAGGAGTAAAATGTTGGAAAATGATATTGCCATATTATTTCCAGGAAAAAAAAATAAAAATCCCACTTTTCTTCCTAAGCTAATATAGGGCTTGTTTGCCCTCTGCTTTAGGTAAATCAAACAACTACTGCTTGCTCAGTTTATTCTATGTCTGCATGCTGGCACACTGCTGGAGCACAAATAGCTAAATGCCAGAAGAGAAGAACTACACAGAGAGCTTGGAAATCTGACATGGCTCTAATACTTCAAGATGTGCTCCCTGCAGCTCTGAGAACTGGGAAGCTTCAGCTGCAAGTTCAGGAAAAATGCAGACTGAGATGCAATTCTGTTTTGGAAAAAAAAAGAAAAATATGGAAGAGCCAGCCAGATTCTGACTCTGAAGAGATTAAGATTCAAACATTGCATGTGTCACTGAACTCTTCAACCATGTTCAGATTTCGTTATCTGGAAGCATATTAGCAATTAGCAATGCATGCATAATGTGCTGTTTTTACAGGTTAATTCTTGGGTTCAACCTTAAATGCCAGTCTACTGCCCTGTAAATGGCATTGTTATGCTGCAAAATGTGGAAGCTGAAAAAGTGCTGTACAAGAGGTGTACAGATGCTGGAGGTGTGGTCTGTAAACACCAAGTTTAATTTACCATCCTGCTTGGATATGTTTTATGAGTTGAAAATGTGGTGTTGCCATTTTCTGGAGGGTTATAAGAGCCAGGGCCAGATCCAGAGCCTGCTGGGTCCCTACAGAGGACTTTAAACTCAGCATCAGTTTTTCGATCGGACACTTCTCTGAAGGCATGCACAAATATTTGTGTCTCCATCATCTTCAAAGTGGATTAATTACTGTTAAAGAACAGGGCCAGTGTGCTCTTATTTTTAGGGTTCACAGTAAATTACAGGGTTGAAATGCGTATGTATTCTAAACATTTTTGCTCTCAATGGGTCCAACTGAAAAACTGTAAAAGGGTGCTTACAGTTGTGACTGGGGGAAAAGCGTGATCTAGAATGGTACACCGTGATCTGAGTCCATAAATGAGGCTGTGAAATGCATAATTTGCAAGTCCATTGGAGGTTAGGTTGTATCCTTTAATGGCCTGTGAAGTGGTGGTGCTCTCTTCTGTCATCCCTTACCTCACCTAAAGAACATCGGTGCTCCCTTGGCAGTAAATTTTAGGGTTCTTTTACATTGCTACTTTATACTTCATTGTAAATGGAAACTTAGTATAACTTATCTTTGTATAAATCGAAAGTAATCTGATCATTCTCCAATGTTTACTACTTTCCATTTGATAAGGGATTCTGATGCTTCTTTGTGAAATACTGTTTATGTCTATACATATTATTGACATTGTACATATAATACACTCCCATGCAATGACGGGAAAATTCCTGACTTGTCCAGACAGCCAGGAATTAAGAACACTCTTATTACTATAGTAGATAAATATTATTGTATTAGATAAAATAACAGTTTTGAGAGCTATCTCTGGGTAAAACAGCATGCATGAGGTCAGGTTCTGCTTTAGCCAGTCATGCAGACATGCCCCTCTGCATTAACTTTGAATAATGCTGTAAGCAACACCAACAGAGTCACATACTGGTTTATTTTGAGGTTTTACCATCCCCACACACTCCCAACTTTTCAGATGCATCAGTACAACAAAATTTGTTCAATCAAAGCAGTAAAACCTGGTTTCATTTATTCCTAGAAATCCAGACTAACAGTCCTGAAAGCCAAGCTGAGATACCACCTGTTTTGCTGTAAAAAAAAAGTGGTGCCCTACAAACCAGGATCATTTTTGAGATTTAAAGATATTTGTGTGTAACATGTGGATTCATAAAGGGCTTTTAGAAATTTAATGGAAGTACATACAAACTTCTAAAAACTATATCTGTGCCCTGTAGGGTGCTTAAAGCTCAAACCAAGACTGAAAATGTCTGCTGCCTGAAAACTGTTACTTGAATTTTGTTGACAGATCAGCCTCCTGTGGAATACAAAGCTTTCCAACTTCTGCTTATTTCTCATTCTTTGGAAAATGATCTTAAAACCTTTGCCTCAATCATCATCCATCTATGCCACTGCTGGTGAAAAATGGGAAAACCTCAACTTAAAATGTTCCTACTGGGCAACTTTCTACTGGAGAAAAAGGGAGAGGTGGGGAAGGAAGGCATTTCTAGTTGTATCAGAAAACCCACCTTCAGAGCTTGAGTAATGTATACAAGTATTTGTGTGATTTTTTGAAGCAGCCCTCTGTAGCTGGGCAGCAGGACTCTGTGTGTGTGTGTCTGTGTGCTGAGGGTGAAAGGAGTGCTTGGAAATACTCAGAACTTTAATTCTTGTTTTTTCTCTAGTCTCCCCTCATTTTCAAAGGTGCCAAGATTCATATAAGAATGTAAAAACGCCAGATGCCAGTATAAATCCTTTCCCCCTCCCTCTTCAAAAGGAAGAAATTCATCTGCCTCTGCTTTTTTTCAATCCTCATGCACTCATAGTTGCTGATAATCACTGATCTATGGAGTTGTTGCTCTCAGGTTAAATTCCATGTCAACAGCATGTCAGTCCATCCATTTCTTCTATTGCTAACAGAAGATAACTTGTCTTACGGAGCAGAGCCACATTTCCTCAACAGAAGGATCCTCTGAGAGACCAGACAAGGTGGACAGCTGCTCAATTTCCTGTCTCCAAAGCAGCAGTATCAAAAGCCCATCAGTACTCTTTTGGGTCTTTGAAGTATCCTCTCCTGAGATAGTCTATGCCAAGGACACATGGAGCCTCTGGACGAGTCACTTTTGCCACTTCCCCCAAGACAAGCTGATTTTAGCCTCCAGTCACTTACCACTTACTTTTCTCTAGCAGGACAACACCTGGCCCCAGAGCTCATCCAGCATGATGGTGATGCTCTCCCGGCCTACAAGAACATGGGCCAAGGAACACACAGTCAGTGAGGGGGGTCTCAACCTCACGGCCAGGCTCTGAGGACAACGACCCCCCACCCAAGGTGTCAAACACCCCACCAGCCCCCAAAGCTCCCACCTCCCTCCTGGAGGAGCAGCAGCTCGGCCTTCAGCTTCTCCAGCTCAGCGCAGTCTAACTCTGTGGCTTTTCAGCAGAGCCGCTTGCTTCTTTAGGACACCATAGAGACTGTGAAGAATCTCAGCCTCAGCCTCCAGCAAACCTATGGAGGCGTTGGAGGAAGTGCTGCAGCTTGAGGATTCCAAACACTTGTACAGCTCTTGCAGCTGGTCCATCCATCAATGCTGAAGCTCAGGGCTATTGGCTGAGTCCCTGCTCTCTCAAGGTCTGCCCAGGCAACCTTTTCTCTGGGCTGCATCCCTGGGCTGGTGGTCTGGGTGCCAGCAGCTCCAGCCTCTTAACGTGGGCTGGTGGCCTGGGTGGGAGCAGGCCAAGACTTTCTCCGTGGGGTTTTGGCCTGGGTGAAAGCAGCTCCAGGCCTTCTCCGTGGGCTGCTGGGCTCAGTATCAAGGGTACCAGACCTTCTCTGTGGGCTGGAAGGCTGAGCGGTAGGGGCTCCACTCTGTGTCCCTGGAGTGGCTGTCCTGACAGGGCCTCCACGCTGTGTGTTGTTTCCCTGAGCCCCAGCGCTGAGCTTACTCCATGTGGGGTGTCCATGTTCGATGTGGGGTCTTGGTGGCGGCAGGCTGCCATCTGTTGCCCATCTTGGAAGAGGTGGCAAAGTGGAGCCTGTTTATGGACAGAACTGCAGCAGCAAGGCTAGAGCCAGGGTACTCTGCACTATCCCCAGCAAAACCCACCCATGCCCCTGTTTCGCTGGGCAGGTCCATGCTCCAGGAGATAAAGCAGGAGCTGAAGGAGCAGGCAAGGTGCAGGGGGAGCTCCCACCACCCACCAGCTTGGTGCAGTGGTCCTGGCGGGGCTTCCCATCCACATCCTCTGGCTGGCTGGCGTCATGGAGCCTCCACAGCACCCAGGGTTTCTGACTGTATCTGTCCCATCTCAGAGTTGCTTCCTTCTTCCCTTCCTGAAGCTGGAAGAGCTGAGGGCAATGGTGAAGAGTGCAGGACAGGAGCAGGCAGAGAGGCAGGCAGTGTGACCCGTGTGCAGGGACACCAGCATGCAGGTGGGAAATCTCCTGCAGCGCTACAAGAAGCTGCAAGAGCAGGAAGACTCCCTCCTTTCGAGGCAGAAAGAGGGCAAGCTGGAGAAGCAGAGGAGCCAGGTAAGGAGATGGTGGCATGTGGGGCTTAGGAGCAGGCTGCCGGGACCACCCTTATCCCTCACCTGGTTGTGCTTCAGTGTAATGGGGGGGAGCCCCTGGCTCCCCCCCCAGATTGGGTTGTACAAGTCAGCAGCACGGAGAGAAATTCAAGCCATGCTGCAGATGTCCTGCTGGCACTGAGAGCCTGCAGCCACTAGCCCAGTAAGCCGTTTTCTTCCCAGGGGTGCAGCCACCCCCTTTGCACAGCACTACCATGTACTCTTCCTCCCTGGAGCAGGGCCAGGAGGTGCTGAGCCAGTTGATAGTCCAGGATCAGGAGCTGCAGCAAGTCCAGCAGCAGCTGCAGGAAGAGATGGCCTCCGAGGAGAGGGGTGGCTCATCCCCGCTGGGCAAAACTGGCACCTTTAGGGCATGGTGGCCCAAGGCAGTATCGCTCTAAAGATTCCTGTAGCAGCTCAAGGAGAAGGCACAGCTGACAAAGACTGACAATGCGGCTGGGATTAAGAAGCGAGTGTGATGGGGACAGTGATGGCTTCAGGACAGCACTCACCCCATTCCCACTTTGTCCTTGCCCGCACACCCAGTTCCCATGGTGCTCTGGGTGTCCATGGCAGTAGTTCCCACTGATGGTGGTGGGTTTTGGAGACAACATCCAACTGCTCTCCCTCATCCTCCCCCCATTCTTCCGGTAACCAGCCAGCGGGCTGGGACTTTGCTGTGGTACTAGGGATAAGCCAGGTTCAAAATCAGGTTTCCCAGGTCACCCAGCCCTTTTCTCCCCTGCCCAGGCAGCTGTTGGCTCATTCTCGATGCCTGTTCTATGTCCAGCAACTTGGCATGAGGGTGCCTGACTTGTAAGTAGCACACGTCACCGGTGCATCAAGGGGCTGCATTGGTGGGATGGGGGGAGAGGGGTGCTGACAGTGCTGCATGACAGGCACAGGGTACATGGAGTCTGTCTGGGGGCGGTGTCTGATCCTGCTGAGACCCCTGCAAAGCCCTACCCATTATTGGAGAATGCGGACTCCTTCGTGAGGGCAGGGCAGGGAAATGCTATGGGGTACAAGCCAGTACAAGATTTTGGGACACTGCCCTGAGCCAGGGTGGATTGTTTGTCCCCTGCCACCCACCAGTGGTTCTTAGCTTCCTTAGGCCCATCCCACCCCTCTCACCACTGAGCACCCCACGGCACTGAGAAAACCCATTGTTCCCTCAAAACAGGGTAAAGCAAGAGATAGGGACATGGGACCCAGGAGATTCAGACATTGACCAGATCTACCATATGACCAAATGCCTGGGTAAGAATAGCCTGTCAGGATCCTCATACCTGTTTACTAATGGAGGGGTCAGATACATTTTGATGCGGGGAAGGAAGGTGTTGGGGGAAAACCTGTTTGTGTATCCTGAACTGTCCCAGAGCGTGTGCTCTTAGCACCGTTTACAAATGGCAATCTAAGAATTCATGAGTACAGTATCAATTCATGGCAGACTATAGCCCTTAAGTGTAGTGCTGACAAAGTGTTCCAGCCTCTTAAATGTTTCACCGGACTGTCCTGTATTTCTTCCGTGATGGTTGCTTTGTTTGTGTAGCACCGGGTAATTTAATTCCAAGACACCAAGAGTTATCCTATAAAAATGCCCTCTTTGCTGGCATGAGGTTGCCTGAAGTGAAGGAGGCCAAATATCTGGACAAATGCTATCCCAAATTCCCTGCTGCAGTGCTAGATTTAGCCAAGGTAATTAACTGGTGGTTTACTATGAATGTTTCTCTGTTTACTTGTCTTTGGGGAGCAGAGTACAGACTACAGAAAGGGCTGTGGCTGTTAAAGTGGCTTTCTCTCAACTACCGATGCATGATCAACTGTTCGGGTTGGTGGCTTAGTGGGGCTGCAAGGTTACAACAGCAACCATCCTGGGTGACTGGCAAGACTAAGCCAGCCATCTCCAGAGCCAAAATGGTCAGTGCATATCCTCCAGGGAGGATTTGTAGCATACAGTGCCCCACTGATTAAGTTTTCCAAGGAGATTAAAAAGGTGAAGAAGGACTGGTGTGTTGAAAGCATCATCTGATCTTTCAACTCATCTCCCAACAAGCTTTGCTCCTCATCTGCTACCTAAGGTTGCTTTGTAGATCATAAGCTTACTTGTTACTGGCTAGCAGAGCTGTGTGGATACAGTGTTTTCTGCCAACCCTACCTCTATCTGCTGGCGGAGGCACTGCAAAGAAGCATGCCTGGATCCCTTCCAGGTGGAGGGATGTGTCTGCTGTGTGCGAGTTAGGAAGCCTATAACTTTGGAATAGACTCCGAAGAATCCTTCCAGGGAGTTGGGGGTTGGGTTTTTTTGTCCTTTCACACAGTAGTCTGGAGCTGGGCAACTAAAACAACCTAAAACCCACGTGGCTGTATTTGAAATGGCTGATGGTCAAAAGAGGGCGTAAAGCCTCAGCCAGACAAAGGTAACTGAAACAATGGAGGTTTACTGAGAGCAGAGTGATATGTGCAATGAGTTGCTGTGAGCACTGGTGATTAGGATGGAAGCAGCCAGTTCTGTGTTTACTACACAGAATGGTTTTGGCAGTGGTTGGGCTCATTTCAATATAACAAGTCCTAGAGGGGAGAGACTGAAGTATTTTCTTGCCTTCTCACTCAGAAATGTTAGCCTTTATTTCATTTCTAATATATTTGCCTTCTCATGTTCACCTTGCTTTCACAGAAGTGTTTGCAGATTGACCCACACGAAAGACTGTGCTGAACTCTTGGAGTGTGATTTCTTCAACAAGGATGGATTTGCTGAAAGGTAAACAGTTCCTGTCTTACTCAAAGCAGGCTAATATTAGAAGGAGGTTAAGCAGCTGCACTTAAAGATTTTATGCTGGCTTTGCAGAGCTGACAGCTGTTGGATGTCTTGGTTTTGTTTGGGTTTAGCCTTCCTGGAAATAGGAGAACAGTTGAAAGGTAACACAGCGCAGCAGCATGTTTGCCTCATTAGCTGGTCATGACGCTAATTCGTCAGCGTGCACAACCAGCAGCACACCATATTGGGTAGTTTAGTCTTACACTGTGTGCATGCAATGTGTCGGCATCCACACCAGGCTGGGACACAAACACCTTCATTGTTGTAATCTGAAAAGCATGTGCCTGAAAGATTTTCTTTGTTTTAATGGATACATCATTTTTGGCTGGCTTCTCATTAGTTAAAAAGGCATGGCTGGTTTGGTTACCTAAAAAGCTATCAGAGCCTGGGCTGAAGACCAGCTGATGAGGATATTGAGATTAACAGAAGCCTTTTGTTTTTGTTTTTTCTCCATGTGGAATATAGATTCACTCAGGAGCTTAAATCAAAGATTCAGAAAGATGCCAGAAACCATCAATTAAAAAAAAAAAATCAGCAAAAGGGACAAAGATGATAGCTTAGAAGAAAGAAAAATCCTTGTTGTCCAGGTTGGTCCATCTTTGTTTTCCAATATTCTTTTTTCACATGTTTTAAAATCAGTATGTGCAGCAGTGTAAGTTCATAGAAAAAATATAAGCATAATTGTCCATTTCATTAAAAGAAAAAAAAAGACTAGGTAAGTGTGCTGTGCCTCCCCTTTGGAGGCTACTGTGAGTCTAAACAGCACTGAAGACCTTGTCACCTGATCCAGGGGAATACACTGTGCCTGTGCCCCCACAGCTCTGACACCCAGCACAGTGCAGCCTGTGGGCTGCTGTGTAGGAGTTGTGTGCCGTTGATTCTAGGTGATTGGCAGCTATGAGGTTGCTCTAGTACTTGGCTCAGCAGTCTGCAAGTGGCCTTTGGGCCAGTCCCTTGCAGGTAAACTACACTGCACATACGGAGCTGAAGGGAGAATCCTTTGGGAATCATCAACTCATGTTGAATCACAAAAACATGCTTGTATGCTGCTGTTTACCTGTGTTAAAGCCCTGCCTCCAAAATCACGTATTTTCCTTTCAACCAGCTACCAAGGAGTAGAGGCTTCAGAGTGACTTTGAGGTAACACTGGGCTCAGTTCTCACTTGATTTATTTGAAAGTGACATGAGATATGACTGTTCTTCCTTCATCATTTCCTATCTAAATCAGATAGGATATCCTCCATCAGATTCTATTCTAAAGTGACTTATTTACAGAGGGTGCTGGAACCCTGGCAAGTCTCCTGTTTGATGAAAAACAGAGGTTTTCTACTAAAACCAATTCCATCTCTGTCAGGTCCCTGCAGAATCATGCAGGTTTAGGCTTTTGACTTCTTATTCCTGCATGCACTGTTCTAAGCTACTTTGTAAGCATGATTGTAGGGGAAAGACGATATTTTATTTGCAAACAGGATTTTAGCATTGAGCCAAAGAGCAGAGATGCAAAGCTGTTCAAGGCAAAGCACTCGAAAACTGATGCAGAAGGAGCAGACCGATCTCCAACCTGAGCTCCCTGTACGACAGTGCAATCAACCCTTTTACAATAAGCTCTCAAACCAGTATCAAAGATTCCAGCAGCAGCTTGGACTCTGTCAAGAATGCAGGCATAGTTATTCCCCCCAGCAACCAGAACTTTTCTCCCACTGCAGTTGGGATGGGTCCTTTGCCTGGGAGCCTTAAATACAGGTATGGGAGCAGAGCTAGAGGAGTTCATATCTATCATCCCTGTTGCTGAGGGACTGAAATGGCCTGAGAGAGGTGTAAGGTGATGATGGTGGAACATGCGATGTGTGTTTGCGATGGGACATGGCTAGGAACAGCCCTTGGATGGAGGATTGTCTTCACCTCAAGCAGCTGTGAGTGTGTTTCAGCACTGGGCAAAGCTCCTGAACAGCAGCAGTTCCACCAGCTGCTGTGGCACTTGGTTTTCTTTGGCTTGTGGCTTGTCCTTTGGACCACGTTTCTCTGCTAAGTGAGCTCACAAAAGGATGTTTTCCCTGTGAGCCATCTTCCTAAGCATTTCATGACAACGTTTCTGGATGTCTTGCATTTGTTGTTTTTATTTTCACCAGTTGATACAAAGTTTGTGGTGTTTTTCATTACAGAGTTGATGAAAAGAGTAAAAAAATACTTGAACCCATTTGTAAGGCAGTGGAAGCATTCTCCAGCAAGCCATTACAGTGTAAGCTTGACCTTGGTAAGTCATCTGCTTTTCCCCTTTGTCAAAGCAGAAATCAATTCTGAACCCAAGCACGTATTTTCTTGTCAAGAATCCCATCTGTTGCAGCCTTCACCATGGCTCCCAACTAGAAATACTCTATTCTTCACCCCTTTTGACCTACCAATGTGTTATCTGTTATCCCTTGCTAACAGTTATCTTATATGGAACATACTTTGTATCAGAGGACAATTTTAAATGAGGGAGCAGTCCTCATGGGTATCTGTGAGACTTGAAATAAATCCACAGCCAAAAAAAACAGACCCTGTGTGCTGTGCCTCTAAAGCAGAATTGAGGATTTGGGTTTAACATGGGCAGGGCCTTATTTAGTCATGTCATACATGCATTGAAAATGGATAATGAGAACAAGTGAACTGGAAAGCTTTACACTGCACAAACTACCTAAGCAATATTCTTTCCATGCTAACAGGAATATTTGCTTTCTTACACCTAACTAATCCAAGACATTCTCCAGGTGGTGTATTTTGTCCCTCTGAAAGCAGTCTCCCTTAGATGATTGCTTTGGGGTTGTCTTGCTGCGGCTGTTCCATTATTTATAATGTATAAATAACACTTGAGCAGAATGGATTCCATCACACACATTAGAGTTGCTTCTTTTGCTCTTCCCCAAGTTCCAACTACAGCAGAACATTGCTGTGTTTATGCATTTTTAAGCTTGAAAATAGCTTTGGCTTTTTTTGTTTGGTTTTGGTTTGTTTTTTTTTTCCTGTATTTTCATGAGCTGGTACTTATGCCCTTGATTACAGGTTACTAATGAAAAAAACATCCTTCAGGCAAATAGGAGAAAATGGGAATTCTCCAAGACAAATGTGCATTTGCCAGAGCTAAACCATCTGCCTGAGCTGAGAGGAGTGGAAGGTATGATGTCCTCTGAATAAAAGCTGGTTACTAAATGAATGGCAGGAAGCAATGTGTGTTGCAGCAGCTAGCTCTTGCTTCCTTAACACTGTATGCATTGGTTGTCTTTTGCAGCGTGGCACCCCAGATACCTCAAAAAAGAAAATAAAACCGTTTCAGAGTCCTGTGTCGCCTCCCTTGCTGCTATTGATCTCCATAACCCAAGTCTGGCCTCACAGCAGGTAACAACATTTTGGGAGTCTGATTTGATCAAATAATAGGTTTGGTTTTAAGTTACATGTTGGCGTTGCATTTCTCTATCAGGCAGTTTCTGATTGTCCTCTCCATTTATACTAGACCTGGAAATTGACCGTCTCTGGCTTTTTCTTCCCCAATTTGCAGCTGTCAGGGACTTTAATGCCTGAGGCATCAGAAGGCAGCTTCCCCAGAGCTGAGCACTAGCCTCATGGAGAAGATCACACCTACCTGTAAAAAGGTGGGCTCTCATTTCTGCTGTCTAGCTTTAATTTCTGCATACACGTGGTATGTACAAGCACATTATGTTGCCTCTGCCTTTTTATGGCCATTGCTTAATAGATTCCTACCTTTTTTTTTACAAAAACCTTCCCAGAGCCTTCTCATGGCTTTCAAATGGATAGTTTTGTGCATGCTTGGCATTGGTGTTGGAAATTACCCAGCTCATGATGTTGGGTTGGAGCAAGCTGGTAGAATAACAAAAAGGGGAAGTTGTTTGCCTTCACATGAGGAGTGGGAAAATGCATGTACAGCACTGTCAAGGGCACCAGGGAAAATGGAAGGGAGAAGAGAGAACAGTGTTGCCAGGGGGGTGGGGGGGGTGGGGGGCAGCGCTTGTCAAACTTAACATTAGTGAAAATGTTTAAAAATTAAGTCATGCAATCTAAATTCATGTAGCTGTTGATACCTCTCTGAGCATGAGGTAGGAGTCTGGGAGAGAAGGAGGCTTAGGAAAAGTCCTGGCTGTGTGGATGGCTTGTTGACTTGTAGTCTGAAGGACTGAGCTTGAACTCAGCCACTCATCTGCACTATCACTTAGCATTCCATTTTACCATTCCAGATTGTTTTAAGCTGAGGCTTTTAAATATGGTTTTAATAGTTTCTCATCTTGCATATTGAAAGACATACAGGTCTTTAAGTCATTTTGTCTGAAAGAACACTCAGGGGAAAAAATCGTGTGGTTTTGTTTGCCGTTTTGCTTTTTTTCTACTTGGTGCTCAGGATCTTCCAAGGAATCTGCTGTACCTGTTGGAGTTAGTATCATTCTCTTGTATGTGGGAACTGCAGTGCTGAACCTAGGGTTTTTACTGCCAGAATTGCCTCTCTTTCCTTGCTGAAGCTGAGCAGAAGGGACTGAGGGAGCATAAACTGGGGAGAAGAAAGAGGGAAGGAGACAAGGTGCTTTAGAAGTGTCTTCAGAGCCTGTGCTCCAAAATCTCACCAGCTCTCTTGGAACCATGTCCTGCATAGATGGGCTTTACTCAGGGCTCTGGCTACGCATGTGATCACATACCTGCCCCCTCTAGGGATTCTCTCTGGGGCCAAAGGAACCACCAGGCACCAGTGCTGCATGTGCTCCTTGTCTGTATGAGTGTATTTGTCAAACTACATGATATTGGAAGAAAGGAGAAAAAACATCGGGATGGGAAATAGTCCTGTTAGTAGAAGTAGGGGAATAAGAAAGTTGTCTCATCTGTGAAGCACACAGGCGTAGGTGCATGGTGTTAGCAAGGCAATAAATCAAAATAAAGGAGGATTATAATCAGGGAGAACCTCTGTGGTTTTGTTAGTCTGCCCATAATATCATTCTGCTTTGCTCCTCTTAGTGCAGGTGGCTAAAAGGGTGGGAACAGTCCACCTGAGTTACCAGTGCTAAGGCTGCGAGTTCTCTGAGGAGGATCTCTCACCCTCCTGCCAGCACAGTGGGCTGCCATGGAAAGGGCTCATGCACAGCCCCAGGGCAGAGCTTGCACTGCCATTGCTGCTGGATTTCTTGCACACAAAGCAGCTCCTGAAATGTTGACTTTTTGGTCTTGTCTGAGAATAGTGACTTTTGGTGTGTGACAAGGGCAGATGCTGGTTTGGAGGATTTTCGGAGAAAGCTGCACTTTCTTTTGTTGAACTGCTGCCCTCTTGGAGGTTTCTTTTCTAAATGAGTAGTCAAGAGAGTGGATGGCTGCTAAACTTGCCTTGGTGCACTACCAAATATGTGATGGAAAACACTTTGGCCTTAAAGAAAACATTCGTGCAAGAAATAAAATGTTTAAATGTGTGTTTCCAGCTGTTCCTTTGAAACCCTTGCTAACACTCAGCAGCATGTGTGACCTGGTGTTCAGCAACTTCCCCCAACCTGTTCATTTGGATGGTTGTCTTTTGGGTGTTTAAGTGGGCCAGCTGACTGGCTGCTCTTAGTGGTGAAGGAAGAGTATCAGTGCGAGTTGACACACCAGCAAGCAGTGGGTGAGATGGGTTGTTAGTGGCAAGGGAAATGGCCTCTGTGAGCACTCAGTAGCTCAACAAAGTGCTCAATCCCTTAAGGAAACATGGCATTTATGTGTAGAACTTGGCATAGCAGGTTGTGGGGAGAGAGAGACAGCATCACTTTTGTCTTGGGACTGTTAGGAGACTGTTTTTGCTTAACTGCTCAAAGTCAGATCTGCAGTGTCCCTGTGTTGCTCACAAGCCTGTTTTCAGCTGTCATAGCTTACCCTACTGCACGGTATAGTCGATTTTGGAACTTTTAACTGTCTTTCCCACCAATGTGGAATATGGTATGGATGTCATTGTCTTTAAAGCTTTGTGGCTATCCTGTGTGTTGATGTGCATATTAAAATTTGTAAGTAAAAGGATATTTAAATCCCAAATCCCTTGGTACAAGTACAAATGTAAGCTGTGCTCGCTTGGTCTTCCCTGGAGTCAGTGTGTGAGGATGGAGGCACAGACCCAGAGGTAGAGTGCAAGCTGGATTGTTTATTGAAAAGATTGCACAATATTTATATGCTTCCAAGCAATTAGCCAAGCACATCTGTGTTTGCCTTGCGGTTACATCAGGTGAAAGGTCCAGCTGATTTTCTTATTGACATCCTCTTTCCAGTTCTGACGTCCTTGTTCCTTGCCAGTTCCAACATCTTCCAAGTACCAGTCAGGGACAGGTCACTCTTAATTGCCAGCTGTAGTTTCTCCTTCCCATGGTCTCTGACAGCTTTGATACATCAGTGTTGTGTCAGCTCACTTGTAGTGGCAGCATTACCTGCACTGAAAAACAGGACTTTTAAATCCATTTTTATTTAATAGTTGATACCAAGTTTCTTGCAGCCATTTACAAGTGCAGGTTCCCCTCAGCAGCATTCACACAGCACACTGCTGACCATGCCCAGGGGCAAACATAACCACTCTGCTTGCCTGAAGTGGACCTGCTGAGGGTTTCCCAAGCTGAAGATGGATGGAGCAGCACCTAGTCAGGACATGGAGCTTCTCACAGCATCACAGTGCTCAGGCTTAGCACCCACTGGCTGTGTGTGGGTCCTTCCCTTGGATATGGCAAACGGCTCCTGCAGATAAAACAGGCAGGGAAATGGCCCCATTCTCTGGCTCTGGGCTGCTTCTCCTGTGCTGCATCAAGGTGTTGGGGTTTGTTATTTGTGGAGGGGGGACCAGGGAAGAGGGTGGAAAAAAGGAATGTTTTAGTGGAGGAGGGGAAAGGAGGAAGTTTGGTGGGGGGGAAGTTTTCTGGCAGGTAGGAAAGGCAGATTGGGGTGGGAAAAGGGTTTGGAGAGGGGAAAAAAGGTTGGGGGGAAGAAGGTTGTTGGGGAGAGGGGACAGCAAGGAAGGTGTTAGGGGAGGGGAAAAAAAAGGAAAGCTTGGGGAGGGAAAGAAGATTTTAGGAAGAAGGAGGGGAAAAGGAAGTTTTATTGGGGAAGATTTTTAGGGGAGGGGAGAAAAGGAGGGGTTTGGGAAAAGGTGTGAGGAGGGGGGAAGGAAGGTCTGGGAAGATTTTAGGGGAGAGGAGAAGGAAGGTTTTACGGCAGGGGGAAAAAATTTTTTTTTTGGGGGGGGAAGGAAGGTTTAAGGGAGGAGAGGTTTTCAGGGAAAGTGGAGGAAAATGAAGGTTTTTTGGGGAAAAGTTTATGGTGAGAGGGAGTGAAAAAAAGCTTTTAGGGGAAGGAATATTTTGGGGGAAAGGTTTTTTTGGGGGAGGAAATTAAGGCTGAAGGGGGACCAAGGTTTAGGGGGTGAAGGAAAGTTTTTAGGGGGAAGGAGGCGGTTTTTGCGGGATGGCAAAAAAAAAAATAGAAGGTGGTTTTGGGGGAAAAGAAGGGTTTAGCAGAGGGCAGAAGGACAGGGCTTGGAGGAACCTGGTCAAGTAGAGCGTGTCCCTGCCACGGGCAGGGGACTGGAAGTGGATGAACCATTCTAAGGCTCAGGAAGGGGCAAGAACGACTTAGAGAAGAAGGGGGCAAGACCCAAGAGGTTTTTAGGGAGACGGAAGGCTTTGGGAGGGGCGAACTCAGTCTTTCAGGAAGGGGCTCGCTTGCGTCGACTATTCCGGCACTGGGAGCGGCGGGCGGGGCGGAAGCGGCAGGGCGGGGACAGCTATGGCTGCGGCCGGGGAGAAGGGCTGTGAGCACTACCGGCGCGGCTGCCTTCTGCGGGTGAGGCGGTGGGGCGGCGGGAGGCGGCGGGTCTTGGCGCCGGAAGGTTCATTCCGAACCGAGCCGATCCGTTCTCTGCCGTTCGTAGGCGCCGTGCTGCGGGAAGCTGTACGCCTGCCGGCTGTGCCACGACGGCGCCGAGGAGCACCGGCTAGACCGCTTCCGTGTGGCCGAGGTGAAGTGCACCCGCTGCCGCCTCCTGCAGAAGGTGGGTCCGATGGGAAAGGGTGCACCGCCATCTTGGGGGAGGGGCGCCATGTTGTGTGGGGCCGGCTGCGCTGCTAACGACCCTCTTCCCGGTTCCTCCTCGTCTTCCCGGTGCGACGGCAGGCCCAGCAGCGCTGCGAGGGCTGCGACAACCTCTTCGGCGAGTACTACTGCGGGATCTGCCACCTCTTCGACAGCGACAAGAAGCAGTACCACTGCCCCGAGTGTGGCATCTGCAGGTGCGTGAGGGGGCCGGCGGGACCCTTGCGCCCTGCTCGGGTGAAGAACGGTGCGGGGAGGTAGCCGGCACCGGCCTGACGCTTTTCTCCTCAGGATCGGGCCAAAGGAGGATTTTTTCCACTGTTCAAAGTGCAATTTATGCCTGAGCTTGAGCCTTCGAGGAAAGCACAAGGTAGGAATACACCTGTTAATTCTGTGTTCTAAAAGGAAAACACCCTGAAAGTGACAGTGCCTTGTCTCCATCGGAGGCCATACGAGCAGGGGGAGCAGCAGGTTCTCTTCAGCGCTCCTAAGGGCAACACAGAGCACTTTGGGCTGGCTTTACGAGTTAGAGCTACGGAAAATAAACACCTTGATCTCTTTCTCTACTTTTTAAAGGAGCTGATCAGAAATTTGATTTGATTGTTAATCTGAGAGTGCTTCAGTTTGAGCTACTCATCCTGCTGCAGTATAAGTAAAGTTAGGCTGCTTGCAGAAGTTCTGGGAGTCCTTATGTCCGTGTTCAAGCTGTTTGGTGTTTAGTATGGTTAGCCACCTGCTAGTTAGAATCATAGAATAGTTTTGGGTTGGAAGGGACCTTCAAAGGTCATCTAGTCCAACCCCCCTGCAGTGAGCAGGGACATATTCAACTAGATCAGGTTGAATTCTCACAACTTCAAACCTAAATTCAAAGAGTAATGTTTCATACATATTTTCTTATAATTTTTAAAGTATTTTAGAATTTAGGAAAAAATAGAATAACTTTGTTTTTTTTTCCTTTGCAAAGTGCATTGAAAATGTCTCCAGGCAGGACTGTCCGATATGTTTGGAGGTGAGCTGCTGCTTTTCGTCTCACGGGTTTGTGTGTGGCTGTGTTTTTTACTCCAGCTGAATTAATTTTCTTGTCTTCTGTCTGATGCTTGCCTTGAAACAGGATATTCACACATCTCGTGTTGGAGCACATGTGTTGCCTTGTGGTCACCTTCTGCACAGGTGAAGCATTGCAAATACTTGAGAGAGGGGAATAGCTGCTGCCTAGTGCTTGGTGTTCCTTCGGCAGCACTACAGGCCTGGTTAGTTTGTATGAGCTACAGAGAGCTGGTTTCATAGGGACCCACATGGTAGGGATCGGTCTCTGTTTCATTGGGAAATTCTTTAGGAAGGTTGTCTTCCTCACACAGCAAACTTTGGTGATGGTAGAGGGACCTGTGTACTGTTCATTCTAAGCTCTCCTGGGCTGAATTTCCTTCTGTTACTACTTAAATTTCAAGAAGTTCCTCCTTGGTGCCAGAAGCAGTTGCATGATAATTTTAAGAGGTTGGTGGCAGCTCATCTGTGAAGTTTTAGATTGTTCCTTTAAGGCATCCTTGTCTCACCCCCCACCCCCATTTTCTCTTTGCACTGAGTGAATGGCTTCCCTGTTTCATGTAGGTCTCTCCAGACTAAGTCTTCCAGCTCCTGAACTTACCTTGTGATGCACCACACTCCATTTTTTCAGCAGACTTGAACCACACAGACCTTTTCATAGTATTGACTCTCTTCCTTCATGTTAGAAGACCTTAGAATGGAATCAGATGTGCTGGGAAGCTTTCTGTTCACTTGGACTCAGGCTGTTTTTTAACTTCTGGTTTGGGGCACACTTCTGTGTGCCTTTATTCAGTCCAAGTGTTTTACTAGTCAGTAGTTGCATTCTTCTTACTGAACTTCTGTGTTTTCTTTTCAGAACATGTTACGAGGACATGCTGAGGGAGTAAGTGTTTCTGAATGTCTCTTAATATTGTTGTAGTCCAGACAAATAGCTTAGAGGCAAATATCTTGATGCCAGTCATGTATTAAATAACTTAAAGCAAACTCCTGCAGGGATAAGCGACTTTTAATTTCCAGTTCTGCTTGCAAGAACTTCTTGATTTCATAGAATCAGACTGGTGTGGGTTGGTAGGGACCTTAAGGCTTATCCAATTCCAACCCCCTGCCACAGGCAGGGACACCTTCCACTAGACTAGGTTGCGCTAAGCCCTGTCCAACCTGGCCTTGTATACTGCCAGGGATGAGGCAGCCACAGCTTCTCTGGGTACCCTGTGCCAGGACCCCACCACCCACACAGTGAAAAACTTTTTCCTAAGATCTTAACTCAATCTCCCCTCTGGCAGTTTAAAGCCGTTCCCCTTGTCCTGCCCCTACATTCCCTTGTCCAAGTCCCTCTCCAGATGTCTTGTAGGCAAATTTGTGGCGTTTTTCTTTAGTGTAATATGAAACTTGTCCTTTTTGGTGGACTTGTTTCATGATCCTGCTCCATCTTCTGATTTAGCCTTTTTTCCTCCCTGCAGAGGTTACAGGTGTCCTTTGTGCATGCACTCTGCTTTAGATATGACAAGGTACTGGCGCCAGCTGGATGATGAAGTAGCGCATACTCCTATGCCCACAGAATATCAGAACGTGATGGTGGAGGTAAGAGACGAGACTTGAAACCAGGACTCCACTCTTAGCAGGTCTGTGTCTTTTTACTGTCGGCAGTAGAGGGCACTAGGACCTTGTCCTGGATCAGAATTCAACCGGATGCTTAAGAAATGAAGAAATGTCATGCGTGGGCTTACAGTATTCATTTGCTGGCTTCATAAACACCAAAAAAAGAGGCACTCCAAAAACACCAGCCCCAAAACTACAGTCTCAGTGGTGTAGGATCACACAGCAGAGAAACAGCTTGGTCTTTGGAAGTATCTTGCTTTCTCTGGTAGTGTTAGGCGATGTCTTAGTGAAAAGCAGGAACATTTTTTTTTTTTTTTAACAGCTTGGAGCTTTGTGTTTTAGAGTAAGATTGGTGGATTTTCTGTAAAAATCTGAAGCTTTTGCTTTGCACAAAGCTAGCACACAGAGACAACTTCTGTTTTCTTTTGGTTTCTTTGTGTTAATTCAGAACCATGAAACTCGCCACATTGTAGGTAATGCTGCATTAAGCAGCCTAGGTCATTAATGTTGTAATTGCATCTGCTATGGTTTAGATAACCCATCCTGCTAGGATTTTTTTTTTGAAAAAATCTTTCCTGTCTATTTTGAGAAGAGCACTCGCTTGCCTGCCTTCAGTTGCAGACCAGCTAATGCTGCTAGCTGCTGTTAGTGTGCCCTCACTTCACCTGAGGGCTTCTCAAATTGTTTCTGACATCAAGAGAAGAAGCCAAAGAGTATCTGTCCCTTGACCTGTGCAAGGAGTCACCTAAGGAGTAAATCCTCTGTGATTACACAGTGTGATTTGAGTGTTACAAATGGAAAAGTTAAATCAGCCCCACTGTCTTTAAAAGGAAGACATTTTCTGCTTTGTCCCCAAACGAGTTCTGTGATTGCTGGAATCATGGTCATGGTGTACTGCCGAGCATCCTGTTGGTGCTAAATACTCTCTCTGTCTTTTCTGCATGCTTAGATCCTTTGCAATGACTGCAGCGCCCGCTCTACAGTGCAGTTCCATGTCCTAGGCATGAAGTGCAAAAACTGTGAGTCGTATAATACTACCCAGTATGGAAGATGCAGCCTTTCTTTGGAGGAGCAGTGACCAAGACAGGCTCTGGACAAGGAACACTCCACCTTGGAAGAGACTATTAAAAAAAAAAAAAAAGCAAATAACCTACTTGTCAGTAAGAATTTATTCCAAATCATCATGGCACAAGCAAAGTGGTTACATCATTTAATTCATGCTGGTGCAGAGGAGTTCTGGTACATGTGCCCCATCCCCAGTATGTGAAGCACAGCGTGGGCAGGCCCTTGGGAAGCTCCCCACCAAGTGGTTAGTTTCTAGAGAATGGCACCCTTCAAAGGGCTGTTTGCTGCATTGGAGAGAGCCTGGAAGAATAACTACCCGGGAGAATGAGGAAGGACAAGCAGCTGATGCAGCAGATGATGTTCTGGGGTGGCTGAAGGCTGCAAATGTAACAGCTATTCTGGTGGCAGCTATTGGAGAAAATGAACTTGTGAGAGTGGCCTTTTTACATAAAGCTGACATCCACAAAGTTTTATGCCAGTACATTTTGTTCTTTCTAAATGATGCATTTGTTCTGGGGCCTGTGAACATGTGGCTGCCGAGGGTGAGCTGGCAGAAATGGCATCTTTGGGTGATGAGCACCCTAAAGACCTAGCTGCAAGGCCACCCTTCTCCCACAGGCACCCATTTCTTCCTCATTTTGCTTTATTCCCTTACAAAGGCTGAGATGCTGTGAGGTTTAGACACACAGTGTGATGTTTTGATGGTTCAGTAAATGAAAATGAAGCACATATATTTGTCTTGTCAGGATTGGCATCGAGCTGAGCTTGAGACATTTGCTAAAGCAGCAGCAGTTCATAGCCGCTTGAGCAGTGCAGGGACCAATTTTTTTGTGGTTTTGTTTTTTTGGTTTTGTTTTGGGGATTTTTTTTTAATATTTTTTTACAATGGTATCTGATTTCATTTGCGGGGAGAGGATGGAGGAAACATTTGTTTTTTAGAAAACAAAACCCAATAAACCTTCCCACCTTTCCTCATGTAATATCCTGCCCAATGTGTTTTGCAGTCTAAATATTATAGCAAGTTCTTGGCTTCTCAGAATTTCAGAACATGCAAATAGTTTCTTATAATGAAATAAAATAGATTAATCAAGTTACTCTTCATGCAGCTACTTTTTCCTAACTTGTAAACCAGCTTGCTTCTTCAGCTGATGGTGCCCTTTTGTGTATGAAATACCAGGATTGGTCTGGAGCTTGCCTTTCCTGGAGGCTCTCTTCTGGAGCGCTTTTCTGTGTGCTGTAAATTGATGTAAAATGGCATCTCTATTAAAACAAGTCATGCCATAGGCAGTGTGCGTGCTCTCTTTTTACTCTCTGAGTAAAACTCCCAACTGAGTTTACACTATGATTCAGTACTGAGAAATAAGGGGTTGATGAATGGCTGTGTGACTCCTGGGTCTCTGTTACGAAAAAGAACGGTCTTAATAGCCCAAATACTTCTTTGGGATGAGAAGATGGTGTCCCCACACCAGCGCTGAGGCTGACTTTCTCCACCCTCCATGTCTTTGGATGACCCCACTGTGGGGAACCATGTTTGGGCTACATCAGCAAATAGCCCATAAAAAGCCTCAGAGCTGGGCTGGAGGGGAGCAGGGTTTTGGGTGAGGGAACAGGTAAGGCTTATTTCCGTGATTGGGAATGATCTTAGGGAAAGGTATTCTTTGGGATGTGTGGGGCACCGTGTGGTGGCTTCTCCTTCGGGTCTGGTGTTAAAATGATGGAAGTGGTGGGGACTGTGTTGTCAGAAGTCACAGTTCAGAAGGAGCATGACTTGGCTCCATGCTGTCTTCCCATCTTTGCATGAGTGGGGCTTGGGGTTGGATGCTCTGAGAAGTGCCTCTCTGAGGGGATTACAGGCTGGAAAGGGGCTGGATTGGCTATGGGACTGTGAGTCCCTGCTGTCAACTAATGAGTGAGGTGTTCCTTGGTGCTGCCATCTCTGCTTGACTTCAGGCTGCTGTAGATGATAAGAAGGAGTCTCGTTCGTGGATGACACTTTGGTTCCTCCATTGAAGCTGCCAGCAAGACTCCCTGCTGCTCTGGAGCACCATCTAAATGTGTATTGTCACCTGGAGACTTTG
The DNA here is from genome assembly GCF_034315485.1 of Pezoporus occidentalis. Classification (NCBI taxonomy): domain Eukaryota; kingdom Metazoa; phylum Chordata; class Aves; order Psittaciformes; family Psittacidae; genus Pezoporus; species Pezoporus occidentalis. The sequence continues at coordinate 219,539 of NW_026914975.1, forward strand.
CTTCCTTCCCTGGATGGAGACCTGCTCTCAGGTAGGCACTGACGGGGCTCATATCAATCTGGAGGAGTTGTCATCTCGGAGCTTTGGGGTCTTGGGACATGCCCAAGGGTTTCTTTAATAGGGAATAAGCAGCAGCCCTGAGCGTGCAGGGGAATTTGAGTTCCTGCTGCCAGCAGAGCTCATACCACCACCATCACCACCACTGCTGCCCAGGGGTGGAGGACATGGCTGAGGGCACCTGTCTCCTGCTCCCCAAAAAGCTCCAGTCCTGTCATGACAGCCAGCAGCTCAGCACAGTTTGGCTGCTCAGAAGCAGGATGAAAAGGGTTTGGGTGACAACAATTAAGTATTTTCAAGGTGCTTTTCTTGCTTGGGTGTTGCTGCCCAGGAGGTGACTTCCCTGTGACAGTTAAAGGACAGGCAGGATTAAATGAACTGTAAATGGGATAAAAATGTGATGTCACAGGATGTTTTTGAGATAAATCTCAAAAAAAAAAAAAAAAAGGAAAGTTGAGGTTTCTGTATTATTAAAGCAGTTACAGAATCATAGAATGGTTGAAAAGGACCATAATATTATCTAGTTCCACTAGTCCCTTGATCACACTCCTAGCTGATGCCTGAGAAGCAAATGGGCTTCCATGGGCTGGGATTTGAGTGGTGGCTGGAGAAGTAGAGGTGGTGTGGAGATGTGTTGGGAGCATCCAGCATAACTGGGAAAAGAAACAGTCAATACCTGTTTCTATTAAAAAGCCACTAGTGAATGGATGCTCAGAGGAACGTTGGGAAGCTCTGTCTAGTGCTGATTTGGGGTTCCAGAACTGGGGCAGGCTGTCTCTGCAGATGACTGTCCCCAGCTAGGTGATGAGTGCTTTGGGATGATGGCAGAGGTGATAAAACACTCTTCTGGGTTGCTCACAAGCAAGCCATGCATGACATAGGGTTGTTGAAGGTCCCTGTTTGTGAGAGAGTTGGTGTAGTTCAGCCTGGAGAAGGCTCTGGGGAGACCTTTTAACAGTCTTCCAACACCTAAAGGTGCAAGAAAGCTGGAGAGTGGCTTTGGACAAAGACATGTAGTAACAGGACAAGGCGTAAGGGCTTTAAACTGCCAGAGGGGAGACTGAGATGGGATCTTAGGAAGTTCTTACCTGTGAGGGTGCTGAGGCACTGGCACAGGTTGCCCAGAGAAGCTGTGGCTGCCCCACCCCTGGCGGTGTTCAAGGCCAGGTTGGACAGGGTTTGAAGCAACCTGGTCTAGTGGAAGGTATCCCTGCCCGTGGTAGGGGGTTGGAACTGATGAGCTTTAAGATCCCTTCTAACACAAACGAGTCTGTGATTCTGTGATTCGTCATCACCCGGTAGCTGTTGCCTTTAGAAGGTGGGGAGATGCTGAGCACATCTGAAGTGCTGCTGTAGGACACAGGCTTTAACTTTCCTTTTGCGTGTCTCTTAAGGATTTGCACTGGCAGGTGGAGATATGGAGGCTGTAAGGTCCAAACTTCCTCTTGGAAGCCAGAAGGGCTGCATTGGAAGCCCAGTGCCTGCGCTGATGAGCCTTGGGGCTGGGATTCTGTTATCCCTCCGGGTCCATCACACCTCATACGTCTTCCTGACAGGCCTCCTCCCTCTGAGAGGAGCGCTGTGGCCATGAAAGCCTGTGTGGTAGCCATGCAGGACCTGAATTTCTGCAGCTAGAAGCAGCAATCCAGCCTTAATAAAGAAAAACAACAACAAAAAAAAAGCCAACAACCAAAACAAAAACCAGAGCTGGCAAATTCTCCCTGTGAGCAGCTGCCAGGGAGAAACAGATGCAGCAACTTGTTCATTAACTTGATGAAATACATATTTGAAAAGATGCATTGTTCCAGGGCTGCTGAGTTCCTGACCTGGCAAATACAAGTGGGGACAACTAAGGGAGGAGTGGATTGGTTGGGGTTGGTGGATATACACTTATGGTGGGTACTGCTGTTGGGGAACACAGGGGAACAGCTCATCACTTGCCAAAGCTGAGGCTGAATTTCTGTCCATCTTGCAGCTCCCATTTCCAGAGTGTTCTGCTCATTACCAGCATATCATTTCCTGTTTGTGGGATGGGGTTTTGGCAGTTTGTGTTCTTTTTTTCCCTGCAAAAGTACTGTTCATTCAGCTAAAAAATAGGAACATGGAGCAGATGGGAAGCCAACTTTGGAAAACTCCAAAGTGAAGTAGCCTTTGAGTGTGTTGCTGATTGTAAAACCATGCGGGTGAAGTCCACAAGCAAACAAATTTGATGGTAAGTGGTAATTTTATCCCAGCTGGAAATACGTCGATTTGGATTCCAACCACAAGAGGAGGCTGAAAGAAAACCCTTAGTTGAGTTGAGCTTTGGGAAGCAGCTCGCTCTGCAGCTGGACTTGAGTTGAGAAGGAAAATGATCTTGGGGGTGGGATCTAGCTGATTTTGACCTTTTGCCGTCCTGCTTTTGGAATTTGTCTGGGCAAAGTGAGGGGGGCAGCTGGGGAACCTGATGCCACCAGCTGAACCACTTTATTGTGCATTTAACTTGGCAGCAAGCCCTGAACTCCCTTTGCCAGGGAAATAAATGGTATTGCACAGCAGAAAAAAAGAATGGCTTGCAGAGGTGATAAAGGTAAATGTGGTGGATAAAGACAGTCAGGGAGCTGTTGCGTGGGGTATATGTTGTAAGGTGGTGCACTGAGCTTTGCTGCCCTGATTTCATGGAGATGCCAGATACAGTCTCTTCTTGGGGGGGATAGGAATGAGAGGCTTGGAATCCTGGAATGTTTTGCATTGGAAGGGACCTTAAACCTCATCCAGTTCCAACCCCCTGCCTGCCATGGGCAGGGACACCTTCCACTAGACCAGGTTGCTCCAAGCCCTGTCCAACCTGGCCTTGAACACTACCAGGGATGGGGCATCCGTCCTGCATAGCAGTGCTGTTGTGCAAGGTGGGTTTCATTCCCACATTCCTGGGCTTCATTTCCATCCTCCCAAAATTTAGCACATTTGGGGATACTGGTCCCCTGCATCCTGGCCCCTCTGCTTTGATGGGGAGGGGGTTCCCAGTTTTGGGTGGAAGGATGGGTGTAATGACTGGTGTGCTTTTTGTCTTGCTGGCAGGAAACTGTTAAGTGTGCTTTCATGGCCTTGGGTCCAATAACACCATGTGGGGAGGGATGTTTAATTGCATATTAAACCTCCTGTACAGCCTTCCCTTCCTGTGGACTCTTCTTGAGGTGGTTGCATACCTGGGGATGGGTTGTGGATGCAAGGCTGGGGCTGAAGGAGTGCTGGGGAGGTACCCCAGCATGGCAGATGCTCATCTGGTGGCAGTGGCTGTGAAACTCAACCCTAAGCTCTATGGAAGCAGCAGCAGTGTGTTTTTAGTCTGCATCCCTGGGAAGTGCTTGGGGAAAGGCAGGGAGAGCTCTGCAACTGGTCCCTGCCTCTTGGGTGGGAGAAGACACTTCACAGAAGCTCTGACTTTTCCTGGGGCCAAGGCTGATGTTTTGCATTTGCCTGGCTGCAGAAAAATTGTCCGGCTTTTTCTTTCCAACTGGAAGCAACACAGTTAGGGAAAGGCTCATAACGTTGCGCTGTTTGTTACTCACAGGGTTAGCAGAGCATCTGCCTTTCTACCTCCAAGTAGGGTTGGCTTCATCCAGGGCTGTGCTGGGACCTCCACACTTGAAACGCGGTGACTTCCTTGCATTTCCTCTGTTGGAGTTGGGACACAGTTTGCACATGGGACTCGTAAATTTTCTCTTTACCCTGCTGTGAAATAATTGCTCTCTGGCACTGGAATGGATTTCTGTATCTTTAGCAAGGAGCTGGCTCTGGTCTGGGTGGCAGAAGCTGGAGCAGAGCCTCAGGGGAATCTTGGGGTGCTGGCACCGCACTTTCCTCCTCTTGCTCCTTTCCTATAGCTTCTGAGGACAGGAGTCCCTGGGGGGGATAGAGTTGCAGGTCATATAGAATCATAGAATAGTTAGGGTTGGAAAGGACCTTAAGATCATCTAGTTCCAACCCCCCTGCCATGGGCAGGGACACGTCACACTTAAACCATGTCACCCAAGGCTCTGTCCAACCTGGCCTTGAACACCGCCAGGGATGGAGCATTCACAACTTCCCTGGGCAACCCATTCCAGTGCCTCACCACCTTTACAGTAAAGAACTTCCTTGTATCCAATCTAAACTATCCCTGTTTAAGTTTGAGCCCATTACCTCTTGTCCTGTCACTACACTCCCTAGTGAGGAGTCCCTCCCCAGCATCCCTATAGCCTCCCTTCAGATAGTGGAAGGCTGCTATGAGGTCTCCACGCAGCCTTCTCTTCTCCAAGCTGAACAGCCCCAACTTTCTCAGCCTGTCTTCATACAGCGGATGCCCCAGCCCCTGATCATCCTCGTGGCCCTTCTCTGGACTTGTTCCAACAGTTCCATGTCCTTTTTATGTTGAGGACACCAGAACTGCACACAATACTCCAGGTGAGGTCTCACAAGAGCAGAGTAGAGCAGCAGGATCACCTCCTTCGACCTGCTGGTCACGCTCTGCCCACTGAGCAGGTGGGATATGGTGAATGGAAGAAGTCTGGGTGCTCTTTGGGAAAAAGCACCTTTTTAAACCTGTGAAATAATTACAGAATAATGCATCATCTGAAGCCTGTGAGAAATAGTTAGGCCTTCAGCACTTACTTTTTCTAGTTGTGGTCCATTGAGATCCATGGGGGAGGTAGCTCTAGGCTGGCTGCTGTGGCCCTCATGGGATCGGAAACCCTCCCAGGCTCTGGTTTCATAGAATCACAGAATGGTTTGGGGTGGAAGGAACCTTGAAGCTCATCCAGTTCTAATCCCCTGGCACAGGCCAAGGCCCTGTCCAACCTGGCCTTGAACACCTTGAGCTTTAGCACAGGGTTTAGCAGGAGAGGGAGAAGGTGTTTTGCTGACAAGATGTTTACTTATAATTTTAGGGGGGAGTTGCAACCTATATTTTTCTCAATTTAAACACTGGGAACTGCATCATCATCACGACTCAACCAATCCAAACAATAAAAGGGCTAGAAACAAAAATGCACAACTCTTGCTACAGCATCCATGAAGTTGATTTGGATGGGCTGGTTTTAGTGGAGGTAGTTGTGAGCCATGGGAGCTGAAGGGTGAGGGTTTCCCTAAGCTGCCCAGTATTTGAGAAATGACCTTTGAATAGGAACAGCATCCAAAGGTGACAGCAACCCATTGGTGTGCACTACATGGACGATGGAAACAAATCCAGGAATGGACGATAGAAACAGATCCAGTGGTCCTTGCATTGCCAACTTCCCAGTGCCTTTTGGGTAGGAAGTCGCTTGTTGGAAGCTGGAGCTGTAGGAAGGTGCAGTGCAAGGACAAGGGGATGCCTTCAGCTCAGGTCTGAGCTGCTGACGTGCCCTGCTCTCACCCAGGGAGATGAGCATTGTTGCTGCTGGAGGCTGAAACCAGGAGCTATTACCTATCATTAATCCATTAATTTCACAAAGAGGCTGAGAAGATGACACTTGGAAACATGTTGATGAGATATTAGCATATTCATAAATGAGCAAAACAAAAGCACAATTAGGGAGGGGAGAGGGAATCTGGAAATGGGGGTGGTGAAAGCAGCGTGTGGCTCCCTGTTGAGGGCAAGGCAGGAGACGTGGAAAGGGATCACATTACCCGCAGTGCTGCTGCCCCAGCGGCTGTGGAATGGGATGTTCTGCACAGAGCTATGTGAACTATGTTTTTCTATATAAATAAAATATCTCTGAGATTAAATTGAGCCAAAGGGGGGTGGAGGAGGAGTGGAAAGCCTTTGGGAAAAATGGAGCTTGCTATTTTTGTAAATAAAACAAGTTATTCTCATCTTTCTTAAAAAGAGAATGGAAAAGGGGGGATAAGGGCTTTTTGAATAGTGTGTTCTGGCTATTTTTTCCCTTCTTCCCTGCCACAGTAGTAAGGGAAGACAGAAATCCCTGGGTAAGCTGGAGGGTCTGAGGTGAGAAGATGAGAGGGGTGTTTGCAGCCCTCGCATGGAACACAAGCATCCTTCCTTTAAGGGCATCGTCCCCCACCATAAAGTGCTTTTTCCGCATGGCAAGTGCATCTAGGATTTCTGCCCTGTGCCTTGTCCCTGGCTGGCATGCAGTGCTGTAGCCATAAACACATTATCCATGTCACAAGGTAGATGTGTTACAAATAAATGCAATATAGAGTCTGGAGTGCTCACCCAAAGAAGCCCCGTGGTGTGGTCTCATCCCTGTTTCCCTCTGCTCTGTATCAGAGCTGCCTGCACAGCATCCTTCCTCTAGCAGAACCCAGCTCCTGGTACCTCTGAAATTCCCCAAATCCATTTCAGGAGGGTGTGCCTTCCCTTCTGCAGATCTGAGGCTCGGGTGATGGGCTCAGTGGCTTGAGGCACGTATGGAGGTGGGATGTCCATCCTTTATTGTTTCACATTACCTGTTCAGTGAGTGTGTTAGCGCAGAGGCTTTGCCTTGCTGCTTAAACCACCCCTGCGTATAAGCAGCAAGGCAAAGGGACGTGGGGGCAAAGAAAAGGCACTGGGAATAGTTTATGGTCCCCAGGCTCTTGTGAGGAATCTCTTTTCACCCTGGGATATCCCCAAAAATACCTACGCCTTTTCATTGCATTGTAGGCAAAAGAGATTCATCCATTTTAAGCATCCAAGGGTAGGGCAGAGCAGGAAAGCAGAGCCCACGTGCCAGCCTTGTGGGCCTGCAGCTTGGCAGTGCTGGGGATGAGATGGAGTCTTTGGGTTTTGACACTGATGTAGAAATGAAGTGTGAATGTGCATGTGGATTTAGCCCATGCTAATGAGGCTCTGGGTCAATTTCTTGGACAAACCTTCCTCTTAGAAACTCTCAGTATCCTGCAGAAGATGATGCCTGATTTGTGTTCTCCTTTGTAAATAAGGAACTTGTTCTCCTGGGGATTATATTTCTTTTTAAGTGAAGGTGATGGTTTTTCCTCTCCCTTTATTCCCTCATTTGAGCAGAGTGATTTTCTCATAGTTCAGAGTGTTGGGTTTGGTTGTTTTGTTTTAATGCCTGCTCTTTGCTGTTGCTGGGCAATATTGAGCTATAGTTCAGGAGGGGTTTTAAAGCTGAGTAAAGCAGATGGACTCCCCGATGGGCTACCTTCTTGCTGGCAGGAGCCTTTTCTGAGGGGGTTTTGGGGTGCAGCACTGCACCATCCAGTTTATTTCAAAACAAGAATTTGTGGGGGGGGGGCGGGGGTGTTCTTATTTTGTAGTTTTTCTTAGCCAAGGTGGCCTAATCTGCTACTTCTTGGCTTCCAAAAGGGTGAGTTTTGCTCATTCCAAACATCCTCAGAGCCTGAGCCACTGCTGTGCTTGTCTCAGCACTGCATTCCTCTCTTTTCCACTGCCTCCCTAAACACATCCTATCTCTCCAGAGCTTGATGGGAATAGATGGCAGCATGGTGTCTCAGGGAAGAGGGCAAGTGGGACAAAAAGCAGTCATACCATAAATCTCATCCCATGTATGCCCCCAACCCCAATAGTTTCCCAAGATGGCTCTGTCTTGAAGATGCAGCAACCATCCACTGCTTTATTCTGTTTTGACCCTGGCTTCAGCCACCTGACCAACACTAATATAATAAGAGAGATGAAAGGATGTGCTTAAAAGGGGTCTAATAAAAGGCCAGGAAGGAAAAGGAAAATGCATAACAATTACGTTTCCTTTTGGGAAGTGGAGCTGGAGGCAATGTCCTCATTTCTCCTGACGTTCTCACGTGGTTGTTAAAGTGCTGGCTGCATTTATTGCTCTTGCTTGCTGAAAATCAAGAGGTGATGCATCATGCAAATGCCCTGAGCTTTGATGTTCCCCAGGACTCTGAGTGAATGGCAAAGCCTGTTTCCCAGCCTGCACCATTGATTAACCCAAAGCAAACCACTGCCTGCGTTTCAGGTGAGAGCTGTTTGCATCCCATAGGGAATGATGGCTTCTGCTTGCTTGCCTTCCTTCTAGCAGTAAATGCTGTGCTGCTTCAGATTTAGCAAGGAGGTATCTTGGAGGATATTCCAATGGACCTCCCTATGCAAGAAAACTGTCAATAATTAAGAGCAGGGACATAAACTGCTGCAAAATGGTGCACCTCTACCTGTGCAGGGGTGCTGCTGCCTTCCCCACAATCCCTCCAGAAACTCACTTGTCCCACCATCATGCCGAGGGTCTGTGGGAAGAAGATTATCTACAGCCTCTGGAGTGATGGTGACCAGCACCACAGGTCTGCTGGGATGCCCAAACCTTTGCAACATCATTTAGTGCTGATTTATTGATCAGGGGCAGAAAGGGATGTGGGCTGGGGTGCTGATGTGTGTGAAATACGGCATCACTCAGCCCAGGAGTGTGCATGGTCAAAGGATCTTCCCACAGGCTCTCAGGCTGTGTTGGGTGGTGGAAGGAACACAATTAAATGGAAAAAAAATGAAATTATAAATTTGTGTCCAGAAGCACCTGCAGGAAAAGGGACTGGTGATGGAGCAGCCCCATAACTGTTCCTGGTCCCTGGCAAGGTGAAGGACTGATTCCCCAGCAGGGTGATGAAGGGAGGTTGGAGGAAGGGGCACATGAGAGCACAGGAGGCCCCTTCATGCTGCTGGCTCTGGCCATGGGGCAGCAGTATTTCAAAGGATGCCATGGCACCGGTTGAACTTCCATCCTCTCCCTTTACTCCCCCCATTCACTTGGGGAATTTGGGTTCCCTGCCTACAAACCAAGTGGCTAAAGTGTGCCATGACCCAGAGTTTTCTCCGCAAAGGCCAAAATTCAGGTTTATTGTGGGCACCGCATGCCCGCTCTCCATTGCCCGTCATCTGTCAGACCCACCATAATCCAGCCCATGGCAGTGGCATCTCTTTGACAGTGCTGAGGAAGCATTTATAAATTAAGGATTTATTCTTTCTCCTCATCCCTGCTAGGAGTCGTCATAGAGAGGGTTGTTGTAGTTGCCCCAGGAGCCGTAGTCGTGGTCATCCAGAAGCCTGCCATAGGAGGAGTGCCTGCCAAGAGAAAGCAAACCACCCAGTGTTACCAGTTGCTTTGGTGGTTTATTAGTTAACCATGGGGTGAAAAAGAAATGCATGCAAGTCCTCACTAAACTGAGCTTTGGGATATTTTAACAAGAACAGCAGTAGAGAAAATAAGCCCAGGTGAGATTTTTGCCCCTGTTGAACCATACTGCGACATGCCTGGAAATTAAAACAGAGGGAACAGAGCTGACAGAGGGGACATTTAGATTAGATATAAAGAAGAAGCCCTTCCCTGTCAGGGTAGTGAGGCCCTGGCACAGGCTGCCCAGAGAAGCTGTGGCTGCCCCATCCCTGGCAGTGTTCAAGGCCAGGTTGGACAGGGCTTGAAGCAACCTGGTCTAGTGGAAAGTGTCCCTGCCCATGGCAGGGGGTTGGAACTGGATGAGCTTTAAGGTCACTTCCAACCCAAACCAGTCTATGATTCTATGAAAACAAGACCTTTGTTGGTTTTGGTTGTCAGCAAAGCCTCATTACAGATACTCAACACTGGGCTGTGCTGCTGTTTATTGTCTAAATCACAGCAAGACCCATGGCAGCAGCTTGCCCCAGGGATAATTACTAGTTACAACTGTGCTGAAGAGCATCTCCAGCATTTGAGTGAGGCTGTTGTAAAATGAGGAAGAAAAACTCTGCTTTTCCATGTAGACAGTGTGAAAAGTGGTAGTGGTAGACAATGCAGATGTGGCAGGTGTAGAAGCCGCATGTCACCCTGTGGAACTTGGGGACAGCATCTCACCAGGGCTTTGCCCCTGAGCATCATCCTTGTGAGTGCAGCCTTGGAGGGAAGGGGGGGCCCAGTTCAAGCCAGGCAGGCACCACAAAACCAACTTTACCTGATCTTGAGGTATGCTGCTGCCCCGAAAACCAGCACCACCACCACGATGACTGTCACGGTTATGGCCACGATGCTCCCTGTGGAGAATCCATCAGAAAGAGCAGCACTCACCCCATCACCATCGCAACCACCCCACACAGTACACCTGTGCCAGCTATCTCTGGTGGGAGGCACATTCCCTTACTGCTTCCCAAAAGGATGCTGGCACCCCTGTATTTTTGCTTCCCATAAAGGCAGGGCAGGTGGATTTTGGCTTTGGGCTTTGGTTGAGGACTATGGACTTGCCTCTTGATGCTCCTCCCAGCCTCAGGCAGCATTTACTACTGTGCCAAGGGTAGCAAATGCTCCAGGTCCCTCCATTTTCTGACCTTATGAAGCACTTTCAAGCTCTCTGAGCTTGCAGAAGAGGACAGGTGAAAGCTAGTGTCAGCTTACTGACATCTCCAGGAGGGAGAAGTAAAACCTATGTTTTCCTAAGTCAGTCAGCACCCACTACCCAGCCAGTTGTTTCCTCCCATCCTTAAGTGTTTCAAGTCAAATTTTCAAGTAAGAACTGTATTCACATCTCTGGGGAACCGGTTTGGTATCTATCACTCCTTGTCTCCATCAGTGGAGCAGATGACATAGACTCCTCCAGGAAAGCACAGCTATTGCTAAATGGTGCTCTCAGGAAGTTGGCCACCTCTTCCCTTCCAGTTCTGGGGGGGGCTCTGCCCCTCTTGTCTAAGCACCTTGAGGTTGACAGAAGGAGGTGATCCTGTTCCTCTGCTCCTGTGAGACCTCACTTGGAGTATTGTGTGCAGTTCTGGTGTCCTCAGCATAAAAAGGACATGGAACTGTTGGAACAAGTCCAGAGGAGGGCCACGAGGATGATCAGGGGACTGGAGCACCTCCCATATAAAGATAGGCTGAGGAAGTTGGGGCTGTTCAGCCTGGAGAAGAGAAGGCTGCGTGGAGACCTCATAGCAGCCTTCCAGTATCTGAAGGGGGCCTGAAGGATGCTGGGGAAAGACTCTTCATTAGGGACTGTAGCGACAGGAGAAGGGGTAACGGGTTTAAACTGAAACAGGGAAAGTTCAGGTTTGATCTAAGGAAGAAGTTCTTTACTGTGAGGTTGGTGAGGCACTGGAATGGGTTGCCCAGGGAAGCTGTGAATGCTCCATGCCTGGCGGTGTTCAAGGCCATGCTGGACAGAGCCTTGGGCGACATGGTCTAGTGTGAGGTGTCCCTGCGCATGGCAGGGGCCTGGAACTGGATGATCTTAAGGTCCTTTCCAACCCAAACCATTCTGCGATATGGAGGTGGTGGTGCTCACCTGCACTCAAGGCACGTGGCACCTCTTCCATAGTGATTCCAGTGGAGAGGGTGGTTTTACCGGTGGCCATGGATTCCTCTGCTGCCATGGGGCTTGTCAGAGTCACTGGGGGTGACGTTGGCTCCACGGCCAGGCTTGACACCATGGGCACTGTCCCCGGGGAAGGGACCTCCTTGGTCAGCACAGGTGGCTGGGTTGTGGTGGGGCTCTTGGGGACAGGTGTTGGGGACAAGACTGTCCCAGGGTCGCTGGTGGGGAGGGAGGAGGAGGATGCAGCTATACCCGTGGTGTTGGGAGCTGCCCCCAGATCCACCGTGCCTCTTGCCATGTCCATAGTGTTTGCTATCCGAAGACCTGGGGCTGTCTCCAAGGTGGTTGGCATGGAGCTGGGGCTGGAGACTACAGGTGACCTGTCTGCTATGGTGGTGGTGACAGCCACAGTGATGGAGGCAGGAGCAGGGGACAGTGCTGCTGCAGGGGTGAATGAGGATGATGGCCTTTCTTCAGTGAATTCCATGGATACGGGCTGGCCAGGAGCTGATGTGGGGAGAGCTGCATCCCTGGAGCCCGGTGCCACTGGGATCCCCTCTGAGAGGAAGGGAGGGCTGGTAAGGGTGAGGGGCGATGGTGTGGAGTCATCACCCAGTCCTAGGAATGAGACAAAGGCATATGAAATACCAGGAAATCCTTGGGGCAACTCGGGGTTTTAGGATGAAGATGGAAATATGTTTATTGTTACTTAAAATACCAAGAGCCATCTAAAAGAGATGGGAAATTATCTGCATAGCTAGAGGTGAGGTTTAAACCAGACCAGTTCCCCAGCATGGGTCAGCACTGGTTTTCCCCTAGGTTAGGATCCCCCCATTCCCCAGCATCCCCTACAGCTTCCCAGCATCTCCTCCCAATAGCCAGCACAGCAGCAGGGGAGTAATCACCTCCTCAGCAGCAAGCACAGCACAGCTGGGAATAACACAAGACGCCTCTTTCTCCTCTCCCCCCATTTCCTTGTGCATTCATTCATTTGTCTCTGTTTCTTAGCATGAAGATGAGTCATTTTTCCCTCTGACCCCACCAGCAGATTGCTGGGGCATTCCCCTCCCCCTCTTTCTGCTCTCCAGAGTTAAACTCAGCACTGGGCCAGCGCTAGCAGCTAACTGCCTTGGCACAGCTGGGCAGAGGGAAGAACATGCCAACACTAAATGACATCAGGAAGGATTTTTATTCCCATGCATTCATTTATTTACACCCCCAGAGCATCCCAAGCCCAGCACTGGGAAGAGCAAGAACTTGCTCTGATGCAAACAAGCCACAATGAGAGGGACTTCACAAGGGCATGTAGTGACAGAACAGGGGGAATGGATTTAAACTGACAGAGGGGAGACTGAGGCAAGATCTTAGGAAGGAGTTCTTCCCTGTCAGAGTGGTGAGGCCCTGACACAGGTTGTCCAGAGAAGCTGTGGCTGCCCCATCCCTGGTAGTATTTAAGGCCAGGTTGGACAGGGCTTGGAGCAACCTGCTCTAGTGGAAGGTGTCCCTGCCCATGGCAGGGGGTTGGAACTGGATGAGCTTTAAGATCCCTTCCAATTTTGAGTATGGAGGACAAAAAAAAACCTCAGCAAAATGCTGGTTTGTGGGAACGCTGAAGCCAAACTCTCACTCCAGTTCCAGAGACAGCAGCTTGGTACTTATCTAAGAGTGAAACAACAGCAGTGAGTGCACAGACAGCTATCATGGTAGCATTTTGTGAGTAGGCGCTTGTGGATTATATACGCCTGGGTACCACTGGTGGGTGCACAAGGGTCTCCTCCCTGCTACCAAGCCACCGCGCAAGATGTTGTCAGCTACCACAGCCAAATCTGATGTCCCCCAAAAGTCAAACTGAAATGCTACCCATGCAGGTGACACCCAGCAAGAAGTGACCCAAGCTGCACTAGAGATGTTTTCGATCTAACAGGGTTGTTCCTGCCCCACCATGCAGCTGTTCCAAGAAACAGCAGCATGGGAGGGACTCAAATGTGGGAGTAGCGGCTGGGCAACACATGGTTCCTTCTGCAAAGCCCCATGCTGTCACGTACCCAGGAGAGCCACAAGGCTCCCAGGACACTGACAGCACCTCATGCTGAAGGAGAGATGGAAACACTTAGTGCCTGTGTATAGAAGAGGTGGGATTCAGCATCAGTGAACAGGGACTCAGTAACTCATATTTTTGGGTGTTTTCAGCCATGAGTGCCAACAGAAGACTGAAGGTGTCTAATATGGTTTCACTCAACCTGCACAGCTTCAGTGGAAGAGGACAGCAGAAGGAACATCTCAGCTGAGGATCTCCAGCTCACTGCAGCAAGCACTGGGTATGTAACACCTCTAATTGAAGGCATTTTTTGTCTAGGAACTGCAAACATATGTTTGGCCAGGGATTTAAAGCCAGCTCTGGGGCATGGCTTCTGCTAGAGCCCATGGCAAGTCCCTGGCACACTTGACCCTGTATTTTTTTTTTCTGGTGCTATAGAGACATGGATGGGTATCTGCATTTCCCAAGCAGCAGGGTCTAATGCCTTAAGTGCTCTTCTACTAGGGACACATACTTGGACATGCCTCCGAGCTTTCACTGTCCTCAGGCTCTCGGTCTGCTGAGGCCCAAGGCTGATAGACCTTAAAATAAGGGAGGGGAGATGAATGACAAGCTGGAATCTGGTTACCAAATAAGCCACCAGGCTCAGCACCTGTGGTTTCCACACCCAGCCCAACCACAGCGGTGGGGAAGCATCCAGCCATCCCCCCTCCTCCTTCCCAAAGCACACCAGGCTTCTGCAAAGCTTCTGCTGTCATCAAGACACTGATGTTTCATCATCCCAAGACCTCACATCTCAGGCTCCCTAGTTAATAACTGGGAGTTACTGGCATGTGAACTTGAGCTGCATTGCTGTGATAATCCTGAGCTTAAAAGCCACTAGTGCAGATGAATGCACTGGTTTTCACAGCTTGGCTTTACCCACAGCATCTCATCAGGAGAAAGCCTGCCCACAGCACTGGGTCCCTCCAACAAACCCAGTGGGTTCCCACTCCTCCTGCCCCCTCCTTCTCCAGAAGCTGGTGGCTCCCTTGCTCAGTTCAGGCATTGCAATACCATAAAGAAAACCAGATGATCTTAAGGTCCTTTCCAACCCTAACCGCTATGATTTGCCATGCCACATAGGTGGCAGAGTGGGAGGATGGAATGATGCAAAATCTCCATCTCCTTTTTGAAGGGAAAGAAGGTGCAAATGCCCTTTCTAGCAGGTAGTGGTAGCCCACAACATGGCAAGAGCTGAAGGTACCATCAGCCACAACCCCAGGAAAGCACAGCCTACTTGTTTTCATGGCTGAGGGTGGGACATGAAATCGCTGCCTGGATTCATGAGGAGCAATGAGCAACAGGGTCTTTCTCAAGGTTTTAACACCATTCAGCCATGCTGGGCAATATGCAAGAGGAGCATGGTCTCTGCTGGAGAGCAGAAGGTCTGCTTTAGAGATGCATGTGTGGAAAGGCATATCAGCAATGCAGCTTGATATAAAAAGCTTCTGACCTCAGATAATTGGATTACCCCCCCCCCCCCCCCCCCCAAGCTACACCATCACTAAGTCAGCCTGTCCCATCAGCAGTGGCACAAGGTGCCATTGCTGCAACACTATCACAGCAGCAAACCCCTCATCCTCTGCAGTGCTGCCTGAAGGTGCCCAGCTGACCTGGCATCCCCTTGCTAAAGCTCACAGCTCATGCATGCCCCAAGCACAGCACTCAACTGGTTTAAGATGTCTGCACTGGAGATGGTTAAGCCAAGGCAGAAATCAGATGTCATGTGGTAGTAGAGGGCACTGGAAGAGCTGAAAAACCCACAACAAGCACCCCTTCACTCTTAATGTTCTGCAGATCAGGGTTCACATGTTTCAAGGGCAGGTTGGACAGAGCCTTGGCTGACATGGTCTAGCGTGAAGGCCCCCTGCCCTTGGCAGGGGGTTGGAACTGGATGATCTTAAGGTCCTTTCCAACCCAAATCATTCCATGAGTCTATCTATCTGTATTTCTGTAAAATAATCTTCTCTCCCCCACACTTGACACTGCAGATGTGACTTGTCCAACAGGTAGCAGACAGCCTCTGAAGCCCATAGCACAACATCTTGCTGTTACATCAAGCCCATCAGAACCCTCCCAGGACTGTTAGCACCTTGAAAATTTATTACCTGTCTAAATGTGGATGCTTCCAGTCTTTTGGACACCAAGATCAGCTCTTTGTAAAGCCACCCTGGCATCCCATGTTGCTTGTTTGTGCTTGGACATTGGAGGCAAACCAATAGGGACCTCAAAAAGCTGGCAGTGCTGCTAGCCAGGGTGAGTCAGGAAGTTTCCAATAACATCTAAGGGGTATAAACTGAGAAGGTGAGCCAAAACTGGATGCAGGAACAATCCTTGGCCACTCTCTGAGTGCTCCCAGCCAAGTTACAAATCACAGGGACATCTCCCAGGAAAGTAAGCACAGCCAAAGGCTACTCATCCCAAAGGCAATGCGGGCTGCTTCTGACCCAGGTTAGGATGAAGGGACAAAGATGATCTGGCTGAGAGCTCCAAATGTCCTCATGCCACGGCTCATGGGCAGCCTGCCTCACAGGTTAGTGTTGCCTGTCCCCAGGGAGATGGATGGCCAGAAGAACACCCAGCTTGTCTGCAAGCCCATTCCTCTACCAACACATCTGCAAAAGGAAAGAAGAGCTTCTTTGTCCAGCACCTGGACTGTAGGAGGAGCAGCTGTGAACCAGAACAATGCACTGGAATAAGGGACAAAAGAAGTGACTAGAAAAAGTTATTTCAGGACCACATGGCTTCAAAGGCTAAAAAAGCCCCAAACAGGGGTTGTCAGAGGGACTGGAGAATGTTAGCTGTCAAAGGATGCCAAACATAGTTTGGCCATGAGGGATCTTCCCATTGCCTAATTCACTTAAGGCAGTTGACCACCCTGCTAGAATCCAGCTTAGAGGAGAGGCAGGCAGAGAGCTGCCAGGGCAAGGTAAGCAACTAGAATAACAGCAGTGTCACACTTCACACCCCACATGAAAGGTCCTTTTTCTAGGTTGGCTTATCTAGGAATATGGAAAAGAGCCAAGAACATAAAACCCAAACCCCTGTAATTCAAATACCTTGCTTTTAAGGAATACTAACCCTAATCACCTGTCAACCCAAGGAATGAACCCTCCCCCTGATGGGTTATCTCCCTCCCTTATTTGCATGCTCTTCTTCTGGCTTCTGAAAGCCACAGAAAGGTGAAGGTCTCAGTCTTGCAGAAGCTGAATGCTTGGGAAACAGCTGCCTGGCCTGGCAGCCTCTCCAGCAATGCATTTCTTAAGCACTCTACAAGCAATCACAGTAAAGCTTTAGAATTGTGTTGCCAGCTGAAACAGCATACCACCCCACCCCCCCACCCCCCCCCCCGAACACATCTCTAGCCCAAGTGAATGACATCACATAGAGCAGCCATTCCACAGCAAACAAACATCCACTGATAGAGCAAAAATGGAGTTTTTAACAAGCTTCACTTCATAACTCATCTCATATGATATAACTGTCAGAAGCACCAGATGATCTAACCCACACACCACATGCTTGCTCTCAGCCTGAATTAGCTGAGGCACCTGTACCCCAGCCTGCCAAAGGTGGTGCTCCTCTAAATACCAAAGCCCCAAGGGTAAAGGTTTCTGTAACATCAGTATTATTCAGATAAACATTATACTATTCTCTAAATCAGAAATCCCTAGTCATCTCATTATATACCCACAAGATCTATCTAGGCAAGATAAAAAAGGATATTGATACTACCCTATCCTCTGCTATGTGGGGATTAAGGAGCATGTTAAGTTTAAAACCAGCACAAGAAACAACTAGAAGCAGCATCAGAACATCAGCCCAAAATGAAAAAGAATGGATTAGAGACAAACCTACACACAGCACAGGTCCAAGAATCACCCAACACTATAGACGCATTTATCTACCACACAGTTGAGACAAGAAGCTAGGACCCAAGCCTGAGTTTAAATAGAGGTCCCGGCCCAATGGGCAGAGGGATGTTGGTGGGGTGGGGGGTCCCAGGTGAGTCTCACCAGGGTGATTAGGGGCTCCGATATAAAAGCTGGTGGCTGGAGGTCTGTCCCTTCTGTATTAGTAAGATAATGGGATAAAACATGGGAGATAATTGATGAGCAATGGTACTCATAGAGGAAAGCACGTGCAGAGGAGTGAGTTTCTCTTTTAACAGTTTTAGAGGAGCACCTGGGCCCTAAATGCCTAGGTAAGCTGGTGTCTTTTACTCAGGGTGATGTTTTTGGTGGTGTACGATCTTCTTTGACCTTCTTCAGGTCTTACATTTTCCTGGTTCTCCCCAAATAATGATGATAGAGTATCCCTAACTCCTCTGGTCCTGCAGCATGCGTTGGTTTATTACCAGGGTTAATGATGCAGAGCAGTAAAACAATTTATGTTTAAATATAGGGTGAGGACTTCCTGTTCATGACCTTGCTGGCTTGGTTTTGGTTTCTGTGGCTGGGAATTCTCAAACCTTGTGCTGTTCTTCTGCAGTTCCCTTCCCTCTTGTTCCTGCTCAGGTGTAACTTTGTTATTGCTTCTCAGCTATAAAATTGCCAGTATCTAGCTGTGGATGGCAAAAGGTCGTCTTGTGGTGACTAAGGTTAAATAAAACCAGTTGTTGCTTTGGGGTAAACTTGTTCTACAAGCTGTTCAGCACTGGGCTGCGTCACCTTCTCTATCACCATATGATCTGGGCTTTGATGGCATTCATGTCTCTTCTCTCTAATTGGAGAGCCCCATCTGCACTACACAAGGGTCTGATTAAGCTCTGTACTGATAGGGGAGAAGCAACAGGGAGGATGTGGTGGTAGTTTTGGACTTTGACCTTGGGTCTGTGCCCTTTTAGGACACTGTTGGGAGGGCCCTGCCTTTTTATGTCTGAGAAATAAGGATGATGGGGTGGTCTGGCAGCAGCTCTGCAGGGTCTAAGCAGTGTCTCAAGCCCTCACAAGCTTTCCACGCTACCCCAGAGGGAACACCTTGTTAGGCTGGTACTGGGAAATGGTAACTCTTGGTGACATCTCTGTCTGCTGTTGAGCTTCAGTAAGTAAATCAGGGCCAACAAGGTTGGTCTCCAGGCCTGCAGCAAAGCTCCACCACTGCATATGTGTGCTAGTGACCTAGAATGTTAGTAGGAGCAAGAGCACCCCTGGGTGATGTGCTGCTTCCTTGCTGCCTGCTTGGTTCCTGCTGTATCTCCTTTCTTTTCCATGCCAGGTTGTGTTGGTATAAAACCAGTTGTCAGAGGAGGAAGAAACCAAGTGAGAAAACCGGGGGCCAGAAACATCAACAGGTAAAAGGCAAAGCACTCCAGGGGCTGCATAAAGAAGCCAAGGCCATCAGATCAAATAAATCTGCATTTGCTCTGATTTGCTGGCAAGCCAGCCTGGTTTCCTGCATGATTAGTTTTCTTCTGCTGCATGGCAGTTAAGTGGTTTAGGTCTAATTGCTCAGGAGCCTGAAGCTTTCTGTAGCTCAGAGAAACAGCTATGCAATGGAAATGGATATGCTATCTCCATGTGTCCCTCACCATCCAGAAGCCCCATCTCTGGGGGTGATGCTGTCCCAAACATGCAACTCACCAGGACACCCTGGGAATGTCCCTTGGCACCTCTCCTTGAGGGTGCAGACCCACTGGCAGTTGCTGCTGAGCAAGCCTATCTGTACACACCTCTGTGGATGGCGGGGTTGTACCAACATCTCTTGTAGATGTATGTCCTGCTTTTTGCAAAAGGCAAGAGCAGAATCTATGTGGCCAAACACGTAAAGTTGGGGGCTTCAGGCAAGCTGTCATGGAGAGGGTCCAAGCAAGGTCTTCACTGGCTGTTGGCTTTTGGCCTGGTTTGGGAGTTGCTCTTTTCCAGGTTATTGCATAGCAGGACGAGCTAACACAGGGACCTGGCTTGCTCCTGAGCACTTTTCAGACCCTGAGGAAAGCTGTGGCAGGCAGATTGCTCTTGAGGAACCAGATGGACAGCTTCGCCACCCTGCATCCTCTGCTCCTCACAGCTAAAAATGATAATGTCAACTTGTAAAGTAAAGATGGTTGCTTGCATGGTTCCTATCACCTGCTCTTCCCCTGCCTGGGGTGAGTGTTCACATCCTCCTCAGGCAACTCTCTGCTCTCATGTCCAAACCCAGCAGCAAGGGCTGTTGGTTGTACAACAAACCTATTTTTTACAACAGCTGTGGAGCTGGGTGTCCACACCACCCTCCACACAACTAAACCATTATGTTCCCACCTCAACACCACGTGTTGCTTAATTATTCTACTCATGAAGTCCTTGATCCTGAAGCTGCAATGACATTATGACAGAAAAGAAGATGAAGAGGAGTCTTCATAGCTTTTTTCTCCTTCTGAGAGTGACTTGTGGCTACTGGTCAACTGATGCAGCCAGAGGTGACTGATGAGGACCTGGGGTGGAAAGCCTCTGTGTTCCTGGAGAATCCCTGCTGGCAAGGCCTGTGTCCGCACTGGGGTGGGCTGGCAGGCTGTCACCTCGTATGGTGACTTTTGCTGATTGCTGGGAGCTTTTGCCCTCATTAAGAGCAGTAGCTGACAGCACCAGCTTATTCTAAAATGACTTTTGCTTGATATAAATAAAACATACTTTAATACTGCATGTTATATTTTTGGAACATGCAGATATGTGTTATGCTGGGCTTATTTCCCTGGGATGTTACATCATAGGATGAGAAACCACTTGTCAGCTCTTGGGGCTGATAACTGGCAGATGAGCCTACATGCCCTTGGGCTTGGGCCCTCTCACAATGCCTTTTCCCAAGTGGATATCTTGGATATGGTTCTTGAGCTGGCCAGGCCTGTGTCAAAGAGTAGGTCTGCCCAAGTGACAATGCACCAGCTAAATCATTTTCCTGGCTAGCTGCTAATTATTGCTTCTAGGAGCAGCTGTCAGCAGCATCAGCCCCATCCCAGCCTTCCTCAGGAGGGGAAGCAACTGGGTTCAGCAGAGGAACTTTTGCACATCCTCTGCTATAGAGGCCAAAGCTGTAGTTTACTCATTTAGGCTGGGAGAGGAGATAATTAATTACCCATCTCCCCTCTCCTTCAGCTCATATACTGGGAAGTGGGGCTGGGAGTGCTCAAAGCTCCATCTCCTTCATGGCAGCTCAGAGTAGCCCATGGTGCCAGGCCCAGAGACCCCCCAAGAAGCAGCTTTTCCTCCCCGGAGGCTCCTTGCAGAAGCACCCAAAGCCTTTAAAGCTGAAAGCTGCCTCTTGCGAGTACCTTAAAATGCCTCAGCTTCTCAGAGCAAAGCAAATTGCTAAAGGGGAAAATCGGCCTGGGGCTGGGCATTATGTCAGGGCAGCAAAGCAGGTTTGAAATGACATCCAGAGTGAGAAGTAATAACAGGATGAAAACTTCCTTGTGTGAGATGCTATTATTTAATTACGTGGCCAGGCGAAGCCCAGTCTTATTTTAGTCCTGCCCAGTGACGTCCTCTCTATCACTCAGTCCCAAAGAATGAGCTCGAAGCGTATTTAAATCATGCTTATTGTTTTCTCGTGGGTGATAAATATAGATTTTAAGTATTATTTATATGGGGACAAAAAAAAGTCATAGAAAGCATCTGAAGGATCTGGGGCTCGGAGAGTGTTTGGGAGCAGCCTGAGAGACACAGGGTTGTACTCCAGGGATATTTTTCCTGGGTCTTTTGCCAAGCTTTGCTGGTGTTGGTGCTTTAGAGAGGGATGGTCGTGGGAACAGCTTTGGGTTTGGCCTGGGCGCTGGGAAAAACCCGCCTCCAACCCCAAAGTGGCCAAGGGCTGACTCCCAGCCGAGGCTTGTGAAAGCAGTGACCAAACTGGGGCCACTGTGAACGAGGCGAGCAGCATCCCTGTGGAGTAAAATGTAGGCTCATCCCCTTCCCTCACAAATGCACTTGCTGGGAAAGCACAGAAACAAGAGCTTGTGCAAAGTCCCCTTTTCTGAGGAGAAGGATATAGCCAGCTCTTCCTTCTCTTCCACTAGCAGGGTCCCTCAACAAGGAAAGGTGATACGGCCCAGGGTGAGGGTTTGCTGCTCCTGCAGATGTGGCCTCCCCAGCTGCTGTTTTGGGGACATGTCACATCCATCTGCTGCAAGCAAGAGCAATTTAATAACAACAGTTTTGCTTAATGCTTTTCTCCTTGTGTGTGTCCCCATCACCTGATTATGCAAGTGTGTTTTCCATGTTTCTGAGCAAGCAGCTCTCCTTGTTGTTTATTAAAACCCCAGCCTGGACAGAAGGGATGACCTGTGAGTGCTGTCATTTGAAAGCGGCCACTGTCATGCCAGCCAGGGACCAAGCTGTCTCCCCTGCCTGTCTTAGTGGGGGAAGGATGTTGAATTGGGTGTTTCTGTGGGACAGGGGAGGTTGATATTGCTGGGGGGAAGATGCCTTTAGCTGGTCACTGGGTGTGCAGAAGCCTCCGCTCAAGGCCAGGGTGAGAGATAAAAGCTCCTTCAAAGCAGTGACCGTGCTAGGAAGGGGGTTGCAAGGCTGAGGGGGTTGAGCTCCAGCCGGGCAGGGAGGACTCCCTGCGAGGAGATGCTGGGGTCCCCTGAAGTTGTCCCCCTGCCAGCCGAGGACCCATCTACAGGGCTGGCGCGAAGCAAAGAGGGGCGAAACGCCCCTCACCCGGCCTCACTGGTGTCGGGGCGCCTGTGGGCACGGGTGGCACGAATGGGACCGGTGCGGGGGAAGCATCCTGCCTCCGCCAGGACGCTGTCCCCGGCGAGGAGGGGGCTGCCTTCCCCCTGTCCCTATCGCAGTGGTCCCCGTTTCCCCCCCGTGATATCCCGGTGCGGCGGCGCGCGCTTACCTGAAGGGAGGAGGAAGAGGGCGAGCAGGAGGCGGCAGCAGCAGCCCATGGTGCCGGCGGCGCTGGCAGCCGCGGCGGGAGGGACGGACGCACCGCCCGCTCACGGTACCCGCCCGCCGCCGGCCCCTGGCCGGCCCCCGTGGCACCGCCCCGCTCCAGCGCCGGACGGACAGCGGCACCTGCCGGCACCGGGCACCGCGCCGGGGAACCGAGTGCCAGGGCAGCAGCAGCGGAACCAGTGACCGGCTCCGGGCAGCCCGCGCTGCGCACGGGCGCTGGGATGCGGGGACCGGCTTTCCTAGCGCCATGCCGGCTCCGGATGGGATGGGGTGGGATGGGATGGGACGGGACGGGACAGGGAAGGATAGGATAGGATAGGATAGGATAGGATAGGATAGGATAGGATAGGATATAAATAATAGAGTGGAATGGAATGGGATCGAATGGGACAGGATAGGATAGGATACAATAGGATATGATAGGTTACAGTAGGATACGACAGGAAATATTAGAACAGGATAGGATTGAATGGATTGGGCTAGAATGGAAAAGGAGAGGAGAGCTTAGAGAATAATAGAATAGGATAGGATAGGATGGAATGGAATGGGATAGAATGGAAAAGATAGAATAGGAAATATTAGAATAGGATGGAATGGGACAGGATAGGGTAGAAAATAATATAATAGAATGGAATGGGGTGGAATGGAATACGATAGGATATAAAAGGATAGGATAGCATGAAATGGAATAGAATGAAGTGGAATACAAGATATTAGATTAGCATAGAATAGAACATGACCATATAGAACAGAATGGGAGGGGATAGGATAGCATAGGATAGCATAGAAAATAAGGGAGAAGAGAGGAGAAAAAGGAAGGGAAGGGAAGGGAAGGGAAGGGGAAAGGGGAAAGGAAAGGGAAAGGGAAAGGGAAAGGGAAAGGGAAAGGGAAAGGGAAAGGGAAAGGGAAAGGGAAAGGGAAAGGGAAAGGCACCCTGCTATGGCTGGATGGGGTTTCTCCATGCCCTCACTGAGCATCACACACCACATCAGGGGTGTCCTGGGGCTGTGGCAGGAGACACCCTGGATACGTGTATCAAGAGGAGCCAAGCCAGACCCACACAGCCAGGTTCCTGCCTTTCCACAGCACGAACAGCATGAACAGCACTCAAAATGCAGCTCAAAATGACCAAAGAACCCATCCTGGGGACACCCTTGACACAGCGGAGGTACAAGTGCTGTGGTTCTACCCGTTTCCCTCTGGAAAGAGCTTTGCTGCAGGTGGAAAATATTTTGAGTCTGAACTTGTGTTCTCTATGAGCTTTCTCATGCTCACTCTGGAAACGAATGTCATCAAAGCCAGGCCTGGGGTTATGGAGCCATCCATCTGATTGCATTGTGTGGCGTTTTCTTGGGGTGGATCCTGGCTCCAGGCCTAAAACAGCAGGACACAAAATCCAAGTCAGCTGGTGTTTCTGAAGTGGCCAGCATGCCAGCTGCCTTTGGCATACATTGGACAGCATCTCAGCTCCCCTTGAAACCTTTCCTCTGCTTGGAAGGTGGAAAAATAACTCTGGTACAGCTGCAGGTATGCAGAAGCTGCGCGATTCCACTGCTGCTGGTCTCCCAGCCCTTGCTTTGGCTTTGTTTTGCGGAAGGTGCTGCATGTTCCCATGGGCAGGAGGAGGTTTCCGAGGAGAGGGCAGGGCTGGGCACAGACACCGCTCCCCACAATGGCATTGGGTGTCGGAGTCATGCCTGCATGGTCACATCTGCCTGATCACCTCTGCCTGGTCTCAGCATGGCCCCATCTGCCTAGAATCATCAACATGGTGACCTCAGGAGGGCCACACCTGCATGGTCACATCTGCCTGGTCTCATTGGCACAGTCACATTTGCCAGCCACCCCTGCCTCATCTCATCAGCACAGTCACCTCAGCAGGGCCACCTCTACCTGGTCATTTCTGCCTGGTTTTATCTGCCTGGTCTCAACATCATGGCCACCTCATTTAGCCACCTCTGCCTTGCCACCTCTGCATATCACAGGTACCTGATCAACCCTCTCTGGTCTCATCAGCATGGTCACATCTGCCTGGTCGCCTCTGCCTGGTTCATTGGCATGGTGACATCTGATCCTTTCTTGGTCTTATCAGCATGGTCACCCCAGCAGAGCCACCTCTGCCTGCCTGGTCACTTCTGCCTCATCATATCATGGCCACCTCTGCCATCAGCAGGGCCCCACCTGCTTGGTCACCATGGGATGGCTAGCTCTGCCTGGCCACACAGGTCCCTGGGCCTCCCCAGGGCAGATGTGATACTCAGGGTGACAGTGAGGGCAGAGGACATAGGCCCAGCAAGATGTCCCTTTTTGGAGATATCTTCTGCCAGCCCTTCTCATTTCTACTGGAGAAGGGAAACCACTACCTCTGGTGACATCTGCCTTGGGGCTCCAGCTCTCTTAAAAGTTCTTTAAAAAGCTTTTCCTCCCCAATTTTATCCAGATGTGAAGGATGACAAAGGAAGACCATTTGCTTTTCGTGGCCACAAGGATTTTGCTGCCTGCTCCTTCCCTTCACCTGCCCCATGGGGATGAAGCTGGCTCCTCTTGGGTGTCCCATCTCACATCCCAGTGCCAGCTGCTGGTTTCCCTCATCTTGCCCAAGTCCCTACTCTCCCCAACGGAGCTTCGCAATGTTTCTCTAGTGGTTTATCACACCTGCTTGCTTCTGGGGGGCTGGGGTCTTCCCCTACCACCAGCCAGGACCTGGGGTGTCCACAAGCAAAGGGCTGACGGCACTGGCATACTGCAGTGTGCAAATGGTTTTCTGGCTGGCCAGAGTGACACTAGCTCACTCACTCCTTGGCCAGGGGCCAAAAGGCATGGCTGGGTGGCTGCCAGTGTTTGCATTAACAGATGCCAGCTTGTGGTTTGAGGTCACCCGTTCTTTCCAGTGTTTCATTTCCACTTATTTCATGCCTGTAATAACATGGAGCAGGCCACAGCCCCACCACCCCACCCTGCCTGCCCTCCTCTGCTGGGAGAAGCTCTTTGGCTTTCCCTGGGGCCTGGACAGCATCATCATAGCACTGCATCCCCACTGAGCGTCCCCGGCTGCCAGGAGGGGACGTGCCAGCATCCCATCACCCCTTAGGGGTTTTCCGTTCTCCTTGGGACATCACTCAGGGGACCAGACACATCATCCCAGGGGACCAGAATCATCTTCCTAGGCAAAAAATAAACCCCAAGGCCAATGTGCGGAAGGTTTGTGCCAAGGCACAGCCCCTCACAAAATAATTTGTAGCTGCCGTCAGTCCCTGCCAAGGCTTTGGGAGGCTGTTTTATTAGCAGCTCGCTATGAATAAGTCTCTCTTTTCATAACATGACAGCCTGGAGTGGAACGCCCGGAGCCACACTTGGGATAGGGCGGGATGCGGGGGTCCCTCTGGCTCCCTGAATCCCCAGGGATGCTGGAGTGAGGCTTCTGCTCGAGGAAAAAGAGGAGGAGGAACAGAAGAAGGAGGAGGAAGAGGAGGAGGAGGAGGGCGGTTGTGCCGGCAGCGACCGCCCTCGTCCCGCCCCGCGGCAGCCGCCGGGCACCAGGTACCGGCCAGGCGGCGGCTGCGCGCATGGAGGCGGCGGCGGCCCCGGCCCCGGGCGGCGGCCCCAGTACCCTGTTGCTCTGCCTGGCACTCGCCTCCGGTAAGCGCGGGGCACCCGGCGCGGCGCGGCTCGGCTCGGCTCGGGGGTCCCCTGCTCCGACACAGTCCCGGTGCTGCCCCTGTCCCCTCCTGCTGTTTCCCGGTGCCACGCTGGTGATCCTCTACCCACCGCCCGGTCCCATCCTGGTGCCCCCCTGTGCCTCTTCTGGTGCTACCCCATCCCGCTGCCCCCCCCCCCCCCAGTCCCAGCCTGCTGATCCCCCCCGTTCCCCTGCCTCATTCCGACTCTGCCCCTGTCCCACCCTCGTATCCACCCTGGCGCTTCTCCAGTCACACCACAGTGACTCCCCGTGTTCCCCGGAGAATCCCATCCCAGTCTTCCCCCCATGCCCAGTCCTTGCACCCACCCCATGTGCCTCCATATCCTGTGCTGGTAATCCTCACTGTCCCATCCCAGTGCTCCCCTGTATCAACTTGGCTCTGGATCTCTGGAACCCTCGGGGCCAGGATGGAGCCGGGGTGCCCTGGGTGCATCCTGCAGTAGGGCTGGGATGGGACATTGCTCATGGTATACCCGTGGTTTGCCTCCTTGGCAGCGCCAGGGATGGGGGATGTGGGGGGGCTGCCGATACCTGTTCAACAAGTGCACAAGCGTCCCGGTGGTAGTTCCCAAGTGCGTGGGAAGTGGGAAAAGCTGGCTGCAGCTGCCTGCTCAGGGCTGGCAGGAGATAACCACAGGCAGAGTTGAACATCAGCCGGGCTTGGTGATACACAGGGCATCGGAGCACTTTGGGTTTGGCCTTTTGGCAGAGCTGGTGCATGACAAAACCTGCCCAACCTGTGCTGGCGGAAGGAGCTCCAGGGTGGCCGACCTGTTCTGGGGCGGGGGTGCCCATAAGACCAAGGCGATGCCCCACGTGGTTGCTTTCCGGCAATTCGGGCTTTCCCAGGGGAGCGTTGGGGGTGTTATGGCAAAATAACCCTGTGTTTGGGATGCTTGTTCCTGGGTTGTCTCTGACTGCCTTACACAGCAGAGAAGGGCTCTCAGCGTGTCACAGAGATGAGGTTCTTTGCACCCGCAAGGTGCTGAGCTCAGGGTATTGGGGGGCACCCCACAATCCCCCACCCCACCCTGGAGCCGGAGGTGCCATCAGGGCTGTCCTCTCAAGGGGCTGCCAGCCCAGAGGGTGCCAAAATCTGCATCTGGTTGCAATAAGGGTGGGGATCTCGTCTTGGTGGGGATCTTTCCATGCTGAGCTGTAAACTCGGTCACTGGGGGTGAAGTCAGCCTCCCTCCCTGTGCTGATGCCTGCAGGTTCCCAAGGGAGGGGGGCAAAACCACCCCATGGCTCATCCCCGGCTCCCATCAGGCAAATCCCACCCTGCTGCCTGGTCCAGAAGGGGCTGCATCCCCTCCCCAGTGGGATTCTTCAGCTACAGAAGCCCTGGCAGAAGTTCAGCCCTGTCCTTGTTGCAGCTCTGTTACCCAAAATGTGTTGTTAGCTATATATAGCCAGGAGGGACACGTGTGCTGGGAACATCTCTGCCGTAGGATGGGGAGGGCACCGGAGCCTTGGCACCCTCTCCACTGCTGTCAGGGTACTGGGTAGGAACATGGGAACCAGGCTATGCAGCTGCCCAGGCTTGGTGCCCAAAGTCTCCCTTTCCAGGAGACCTTGATGTGGCCAAGCTGCAAAGTGAGTGCACCCACTCAGAACAGGAACACCCAGCACCCTGCCCCACCAGGCGAGACCTGTCCCCACTCTGCTGGGTGCCACCACAATGGGGTGAATCCCTGGGGAGGGCTGGGCTGGGAGCGGGACCGTGCTGAGTCAGTGCTGCTATGCCAGTGATCTGGTTACCGATCCGGTTACTGCCACTGCTGTCAGGACGTGCTGGGTCTGAGCCAGCCCTCAGCTTTGTCCCATTGCCACAGCGAGCATGGTTACCCCTTTTCCAGCTCGATCCATGCCCCAGTGCAGTCGTGAGTGATGTGGTGGGAATTTAGCTGTTGGACACTGGAAGCTACTGGTCTTCTGTGGGTGCTGAATTGCAGCGTTCACGTCTCCCCACTCCCATGGCTGGTGTGCTTTTTAGAATCAGAGAATCCCAGACTGGTTTGGATTGGAAGAGACCTTAAAGTTCACCCAGTTTCAATCCCCTGCCATGGGCAGGGACACCTTCCACTAGACCAGGTTGCTCCAAGGTTGCTCCAAGCCCCGACCAACTTGGCCTTGAACACTGGCAGGGATGCAGCAGCCACAGTTTCTTTGGGTAACCTGTGCCACTGCCTCACCAACCTCACAGTAAAGAACTTCTTCCTTAGATCTAACCTGAACTTCCCCTATTTCAGTTTAAACCCATCACCCCTTGTCCTATCGCTACAGTCACTGATGAAGAGTCCCTCTCCAGCATCCTTGCAGGCCCCCTTCAGATACTGGAAGGCTGCTATGAGATCTCCACGCAGCTTCTCTTCTCCAGGCTGAACAGCCCCAAGAAGACCATGGTCTTTCAGAAAGACATCTCTGGGGATTCCCCCCCCCCCCCCCCCCCCATCTGCTGACTGCCCACAGGCTGTGCTGTGCCCCCTAAACCCCTCCTGTCTGGCTCCAGGATGCTGGTGCTGAGTGGAGGAGGCAGACAGGGACCAGCTTTCCCTTACCCTCACCCTGGGGAACAGCCAAGCCAATGCTGCTGAGGAAGGAGGGGCTCTTTGCCAGTCCCCTCCCTATGGCCAAGGCCAGGATAAGTGGCTGCGGTGGGTGCTGGTGGTGATGCTCTAGCCAAGCTTCGCCCCCTGACCCACCTCCATTGCCTTTCAGGTTTGGCTTTATTTGGTCGTGTGGGTGCTGACACAAATGTCACCACTGACCATGGAATGGAGGGATTTACCTGTGGCACAGCCCGGAGCTGCATGGGTATGGTGCAAGGATGCTTAGGGGAGCTGGTGACACCGGATGGGAGCTGAACAATGCAGGGCAGAGGGCTGGGATGGAGGATGGATGTTGTATCAACCACAGCCATGCAGGGAAGCGGCATGCCACAGCCAAGGACACACATTCCTGTGGCTCTGGATGGACCAGATGCTCTCTGAGGAGAACTGTAACCCCGGGGGGGGGGGGGGGCGGTTTTCCTTGTCACTTCAGGGAACGTGACACAGCTGAGGCGGCAGGGACACTTCTCCAGGTGCCCAGAGGAATACAAGCACTACTGCGTCAAGGGGAGATGCCGATTCCTCATGGCCGAGAAGGCGCCAGCTTGTGTGTAAGCCACTGCTGCTGGGGACATGGAGAGAGGGAAGAGGAGGGCACCATGGTGGGTTTTTGGACACCCAATCCATCTTCTGCCTCCCCTGTGCCATGGGGTAGGTGTGAGAGGGGCTACACGGGGGCTCGCTGCGAGAGGGTGGACATCTTCTACCTGCGAGGCGACCGGGGCCAGATCGTCATCATCTCCTTGATTGCTGCCATTGTCACCCTTATCATCCTCGTTGTCTGCGCCTGCCTCTGCAGTCAGTACGTGGTGGGGGGAACAGGGCGAGGCACGGGAAGAGGTTATGGGGAATGATGCCCACCTCCAGTGGGTTCAGGAGGTTAGATTTAGGGGTCCCTGCCCTGGCCTCTGAGGGTGCTGGGGGGGGGGGGGGATGTGAGGCATTGCCTTGGAGCTGGACACCATGCACGATCCCACCCAGAGCTTCTGTGGGTGAAAGTGGAGGGAGGAGGAGCAGCAAAACTGCCATGCCTCGTTTTCCTTTTGGGTTTTATTTTGAATTATTCCACACCCCCCATCAAAGCCACTGTCGGAAGCAGCGCATGAAGAGAAAGGCGGACGAGATGGAGACGTTAAACAAGAATTTGCCTTCCAAAAGCGAGGACGTGCTGGAGACAGGCATTGCGTGAAGGTACATGGGGTTGGTAATGGCGACTGATCCCGGGATAACGGGAGGACCCCCACGAGGGGCAGCCGCTCTCCCTCCCCTCTCTCTGCAGGAGCTCCAGGTACCTGCAGGCGGGTCCCGGACAGATAGCGGCACCGGCTGGCTCGAATGGCGAGGGCTAAAACTAACGGTGGCGTTAATAAAGGGGTGAAAGGAAAGGTGCCAATGTCTCGGCTGATCCTTGCTTGGGAGCGCCCCCCGTTCCGGCTGTGGGTGCTGCGCTGCTGCCCCGACGCCCGGCCGCGCAGCCCACCCCCTCTGCGTCCGCCAGAGGCCCCAAAGCCTCCCCCGCGGCCAGCAGGGGGCGCCGCCGCAGCGGGAAGAGGTCCCTGTGCCTGGGGCCTCTGGGCGCCGCGCTGGGGCTGCTGCCCCGCCACGGATCCGCCCTGTGCTGCCGCCGCGCCCCACTCCTGCGGCTGAGCGGAGGCCGCTGCTCAAGGGCGGGCTCCGAGCCGGGGACCGGGATGAGGGAGTCGCTCTCCCGCCTCCCCGGGGCTTCAAGGAGGAGGTTTCAGACACGGAGAACCGAGAGCGACGCCGGCCCCCGCCTGCCCTGGGCAGCCTCGGCATCCCGGGACGTTGCCGAGCAAGGGAAAGCGGGGGAAGATGGGCAGAACCGGCGCTATTTCCTCGCTTCTTCCTCCGCTGCGGGGCTACGGTGCGGGTGCGGCGGCACCAAGCGCTGCCCGGTTACCACTGCTCGCACCCCCGGCTTTGCGTGTGGGACTCCTGCCGGGAACCGCGGCGGAAAGCGGCAGGTACCGGGGGGTCGGGGCTGCCTGCGCCGGCAGTCACTGGTGAGCGGGTTCTCGCCCTCTTCCCGGGGCGGGACCATCCATGGGTTCCCGGTGACTTCCGCGGGGGCTGAGGGTCTCCCGGGGCGGCCGGTGACCCCTCCCGTTGCCGGGCTCCCTCCTCCCGGAGCGGGCACCGGCTGTTGCTTTTCCCCGGCTCTTCCCCGCAGCGGCTCCGGCAGGACAGAGCTTTCCGTCCGTCCGGCTCTGGCGAGAGCTCGGACTGGTGAGTGTGGGAGCTGCTGGGGAAAACTGGTTTACACTGCTGCTGCTCTGAGCGGAGCCGTGGTTTGACCTAAGCCCTTCTTTTTCAGCTCAAAAGAGGCTGCGGTGGGAGCAGAGGCCCAGATCCGCTCACCGGCTTCTGGAGCCCCGTTGGTGGCTCTGTGAAGCCCGGCCAGGCACGGGGAGAGAGGGCCGCCCCGGTGCTGCCGATCCCTCGGGAGCTGTCGTTGATCCGGGTGGTGCTGTGTGAGGAAAGCTCATCCTCACCGAGGAGCAGGGCCCGAGGGGTGAGTGAGGACACCTCGGTGGGATGAGTGCCCCAACCCTGTACGGTGGGATCGAGGAGATGGCTCCGGGGGAATCCCCGGGTGCCGCAGGAGGCACCGGGGTACCCGTTCAGGGTGTCTGGAGAGGTGGGAGGGGGTGCTGTCGGGGTCCAATCCAGACCCCGGCACTGGCAGGTGCCGGTCCCCGTCCGAGGCTGCCGCGGTCGGTCTGTGCCGCTGTTAACGCTCAGGGCCGGAGGGTTTTCAGACAGACCCTGGCACTCACCCGCCCTTCCGGGAAGAACCGGTACATTCCTGGGGTCCCAGCCCCGCTTCTCCCTCCCCGGCTGTCTCAGGGGTGTGCTGCCAGGAGCTGGTTGTGCCATGTCTGTTCCTGCACAGGGATGGACACACGGATGGGCAGAGGAGCCCCAGCCACGCCGGGAGCTGTGTGCTGAGGCCGACGCTGCCGCCTGACCTGCTTGTGCCCGCCCGTGGCAGTGCGAGTGTCTGGCTTCAGTAAGGACACGGCCAGAGGGTGGGGGCTTGGGGTAGCTTTTTGGTCGGTTTTGGGTCACTTCTGTGTATTTTTGGAAGCTTTTGGGTAGGTTTGGGTAGCTTTTCATGGGTTTTGGGGTAGTTTTGGGCAGGGTTGGGTAGTTTCAAGGGGGGTTGTGGGCTTGGAGTTTTGTGTGTTTGTTCAAGTCAATGTTTCTTTCAGGCTCAGCTCGTTTATGGCTCCAGACACTGTTTCTGTCCACCTGTTTTTTTTTCAGGCCCAGCCTCTGGATGGGTCCAGTTCCACTGTGGCTGCAGCTCATGTCCATCTCCAGCCCCAGCTGCTGCTTCAACCGGCTTGTGCTTGTTAAACTAAGTCTGGCTTATAGCCAGGTCGTAAATCAGTCACTGTCACAATATGTAGATGAATATGACCTGTCATAATTGCTCGCTGTACAGCCCTGGGCTAACAAGCGCCCAAGACTCTTGCAGTGGTTGTACATGCCTTGAGTAAATAGAGTTGGAGCCCAGACCCAGCGTGAAAAGCACCTTTCACCCAGAGACTACCTCAGATACTGAATTCAGGCGAGTGCATGCTAGGTGTTCCAGCATTCAGGGACCAACGTGACTGGACACCCCCTCTGGCCAGGATCCATGCACCAGCCTACTCTGCTCCCACAGCCCAACCCCATCCAGCCTGGCCCTGGCTTTGACCACAGAACCACCCAACAGGGTCTTGCTTCTGAGCCCAAAGGTGCAGGACTCGGGCCCTGGCGCAACCCCAGGGCTCCGTTCTGCAGCTGGGAAATGCCGTGTCCATGCTGCAGAGCCGTGGCCCCAGGTCCCGAGTACCAAAGCACCCTCCTGAGCCCCCAAACACCTGGTGCTGAGCAGCAAAAGTCAGGACCTGGTCTGTGTTTCTGAGCCCCAGCATCAGCCCAATGAGTCATGGCAAGACTTCCATACACGGCAGTTCTGTTTCTAAGCTCTGAACCTGTTTCTTGAGCAGCTAAACGCAGAGATAGGGCTGTTTGAGCCCCAGAACTCACCACATGAGCCGGGTTCCGACACGTGAGGCTTGGTCTCCATTTCTGCGCACCAAATCTGGTTCTAGTGACCCCGGTTTCGAGCCCCCAAACCGCAGGACTCGGTCTCTGTTTCTGAACCCAAAGCGGCCCCAGGAGCCGGTTGGCTTCCAGACTCCAACGCTCAGGACTTTGTCTCAGCTCCGAGCCCCGTTCCAGGCCAGGCTCAGCCCTCGGTCTCCGCTCCCGAAGCATGTGCCGGAGCCCGGGGTGCCCTCCTCGATGGCCAGCCCCATGCCCTCAGGGAGCCTCAGGCGGGCCCCGGAGCCGGTGTCCAGCCCCGCAGGGCTCGGCTCTCTCGGAGACCGAGGCCCGGACCTCCCCCGGCAGCCACGTCCGGGGAATGCGGGGCTCGTTATGGATCCGCAGCACCGACCAGGGCCGGTCCCCGCTCTGCAGGGCTCTGCTCAGCCGCAGCCCCCGCGGAAGCCCCAAACCGACCCCAGTCCCCGAACCCGGGCGGCGCTCGGGAAGGGGTCGGGGAACCGGCGAGAGCGCCGGCACCGACCCGGCAGGCTTTAACCCCCGGCAGCAGCAGTAACCGGCACACCCAAGACCCGCACGTAGAAAGACGGCGAGCGCACTGGCCGACCCTTAGGCCCCGCCCCGCGCACACGCTCAGTGGGAGGAGTCTCAGCGGGTGGTGGGGCGGGGCGGGGCGGGGCTTGCGGGCTGAACGGCCTCTCGGTCGCTGGGTCCTAGCGTCCGCCGCCCGGGGGATGTGGTCTCACGAGGGCTCCCGGCACCCCTGAGCTGTTTTGTGGTTGTTTTTTTTTTTTACCTAATTTTCTCAAAAAAGGAGGTTTCTTCGGCCACAGAGCCCCCTGCCGATGTCTGTGCTTTCCTTTTTGGACACTTCAATAATTTCCCAAGTTTTCATTTAAAAAGGAAAACAAACCAAACCCACCACTCACCAACTGCCAAAAGATGTTGACTGTGAGGGTAAAGTCTCCATGATTCAAATGGAGCAATTAACTGAATTAACTCCAGCTGACACTCCTGTAATTTGCCCGAGGCTCATCTGTAGCGCAGCCAGAGGAAATCTCATTTGCTTCCCTTAGTAATAAACCTTGCAAATCGTTATTTGTTCATAGATAACTAAAGATACTGGTAATATTCAGGCTTTTGCTTGGACTTGACCCCTTAAGAGACCAATATACTCTTTAAACACATGCTGATGGTGTTAGGATGGGGGGGGGGGGGGGGGGAGGGGGGGATTTTCCTGCCTCCTGGATGGCGACAACCTGGCAAAATTCGGAGCCACACCTGGGCTGAGCACCAGGAGCCCCTTCCTTTGGCCACAACTTAGATTTTGGGGAATTTTCAACCTCAGAGATACTTTGATTTCATGCACACCATTTATTTCTACCTCTACTGGCCAGCTGTGCTTCAAGCTGCCTCAAAGGTGTGAAAGCTCAAGAGGCAGATCCACAATAAGCAGACTGAGCTGGGGCAGTGGATCTGAAGCCCCTTGGGTGCAGCAGGGGCTCTTGGATGCAGGATGCATCCCCGTCATCCCATATCCAACAGCGATGCCAGTACATCCCTGCACAAGCATGCAGCGGAGGACAGGAACCCACCTGGGATACTCCAAGGGTACTGAATGAGTACCCCAAGCACGCAGGTGGAACGCAGCCATTGGCAGCCTCCTCCTAAACCCTTGAGCATCACAGGAGACAGGCACCATAAACTGAAACATAGAGCCTTGTCAATATCACAGTATTTATTTTCTACGCCGTCTTACAGACCCCTCTTCACACAACCGTCTGACAGTAAGGCATTAAGACATATCTAAAGGTTTTCTGCAGCCACCCATGCCTGCTGCCTTAGCGCAGCGTCACCAGCTCTTCAGCAGAAGTGGGATGAATGGCAACGGTGTTGTCCAGGTCAGCCTTGGTGGCCCCCATTTTGATGGCCACAGCAAAGCCCTGCAGTATCTCGTCACAGCCCAGCCCTTGCATATGCAATCCCACCACCTTTGGGGAAGAAGAGAGAGGCTGGATAGGACACAGCACCGGCAGACTGGTTTGAGTTGGAAGGGACCTTAAAGCTCATCCAGTTCCAATCCCCTGCCATGGGCAGGAACACCTTCCACTAGGCTAGGTTGTTCCAAACCCCGTCCATGGCCTTGAACACTTCCAGGTTCAAGGGCATGGGGCCTTGAACCCAGTGGCTAGCCATTGGGAAAGACTCAGCTTCTCTGGGGAACCTGTGCCAGGGCCTCACCACCCTCAACAGGAAAGAACTTCCTAACATCTCATCTCAATCTCCCCTCTGTCAGGTTAAAGCCATTCCCCCTTGGCCTGTCCCTGCAGGTCCTTGTCCAAAGACCCTCTCCAGGTTTCTTCTAGCCCCTTTAGGCATTTGGCAGCTGCTATAAGGTCTCCCTGGAGCCTCCTCTTCTCCATTCTGAACAAGCTCTCTCAACTTTTCTCCAGAGCAGAGGTACCCGAGCCCTCAGAAGATCTTTGTGGCCATCCATGAATCTAGGGTGAATGCTGGGCTTGATGCTGGGGGAGCTGGATCAGACCTGACCACGGGGGTA
Organism: Pezoporus occidentalis; assembly: GCF_034315485.1. Lineage (NCBI taxonomy): Eukaryota > Metazoa > Chordata > Aves > Psittaciformes > Psittacidae > Pezoporus > Pezoporus occidentalis. The sequence goes on from NW_026914975.1 coordinate 254,719, forward strand.
CAAGAGGACCAGCTGTGGTCCTTTCCATCCTCATGCACTGCCCAGTTGTCCCCCAACATCCCCTCCACACACCTTCTCCTCCTTGCCAGCGCACACCAGCTTCATGACACACTTCACCTTCCTCTGGGTGACAGCGTGGTACAAGGGGTTGAAGGACGTACTGTAGCTCTTCACATTCTCCCTCCCGTATGCGGCCACGGCTTCATCTGCAGCAGAAGACACAACACATAGGTGAAGGGGCTGTGCCATATGCACAAGGTGCTTATAATGAGGGACTCAAAGCACATTTTGCAAGGCTCAGACCACTTGCTGGAGATCCGACTGTTTCCTTGAGCATCAAATCATCATCTCTGAGCTAATGTACCCAGCCCCGTTTGTCCCTACCTTCAGTGAGACCCACGGTGCCAATGGGTGGGTGGCTGAAGACAACAGTGGGGATGTAATGGTAGTCAAGCCGAGAGTCCTGCTTGCCCTCAAAGAGCCTGTGGGCCAGCTTTCTGCCAGCTGCAATGGCCACTGTGGGGAGGGACAAGGATGAGGAGCCTGAACTGTGGCACGAATGCACCATGGAGGGGAAAGTGGCACAGCCGTGGTACCTGGGGTGAGGAGAGCTCTCCCACACACGTCCCCGATGGCATAGACCCCTCTCCTGGTGGTGTTCTGGTATTCATCCACCACCACATGGCCTTTGGCATCCATCTGCACACCCTGCCATTGGGAAACAGCAGCTGCTTTTGGCAAAGTGTGATGGGTGGGATGGGACAAGCAGTGTCCATGGGGGAGCCATGCTGGTGGCCACAGTGCTACCAGCCGCAGGGGGATCATGGTGGGAATACCATCCTATGGCAGGCTCTGGAGACACATGGGACCCCAGAGACCCATGGGTCCCCGAAGACCTGAGGGGCATCCTCGCACCAGCGCTGCCATCTCACCACTCGGTCCAGGCACAGGTCCTGGGTGTTGGGTTCCCTCCCCACAGCCCACAGCAGGCAGTCCACGTCCTGAATCACTTTCTCCGTTGGCTTGTGGCCTGGCATTAAGGAGGTCACTGTCACAGCCAAAAGCCCAGAAGGGGACTTGGTGACCGTCTTGACCTGTGGGGAACAATAGGAGCCACAGGGGAAGAAGGTGGCAACAGCTTTTGCCTTATAACAGGTGACAGTGGCCACACCACAGAACCAGGGATGCCCCAAAATGCCAGCATTCCCCCATGCCTGTCTCCCCAGGAAGGATTGGGAAAGCATGCCCATACCTGTGTGTGCTTCCAGACATCCACCCCGCTGTTCTCCAGCTCATGGGTGCAGTTTGAGCTGATCATGGAGTCGAAAGTCCTCAGAACCTGGGCAGGGACCCATCAGACGAAGGTCCACAGGTGAAGGCACCATCTGGCAGCCCCCTCCTTGGGCATTCACCTCTGCCCATGCCCCATCCAGGCCCAGAGAGGTTTGGGGTGTTAATGATCAAGTTCCCCTGCGTCTGCTTTTCCTTTAATTTGTTGGGTTATTTTATGTTCAAGTCAGGGTTTGAAATAAAGCTCAAGTAAGCAGGTGTAGCAGCAGGAATGCCAGGCACAGGCTGGTGCCGCCAAGTTGCCTGGCAGCACACCTACACTCTGCTCCTCCTTACACCCATCCTTACACCCATCGGCATCACATCACAATCCTCTGCACCACCATTCCCACTCTCCTAAGCCTGCCATGGCTCAGACCCTCCTTTAGAAGCCCATATGGGAGTTGACAAGCAGGAAACTCTGGTGAGGTGGGATGCAACTACTGGGTGGCAAGCATGGCTGGGGACAACCGGTGGCAGGCACTACCTTGTCCTGGCGGATCAGCAGGGATGACTTGGAACCCAGCGTGGAGAGGATCCCTGCGATTTCCACTGCAATGTAGCCGGCACCGACAATCACACTGCGCCTGTAGAGAAGGGGTGATGCCGTGTGTGAGCATGTGGAGCTGCTGGTGATGGTGGTGGCAAAGTGGTGGTGGCGGTGGTAAAATGAGCACTGTTTTACCTGGGCAGCTCCTCCAGATCAAAGAAGCCATCGCTGGTCATCCCCAGGCTGGCACCTGCAAAGCAGAGCCCCTTTCGCACCCCTTCCCACCTTCCCCTCCCCCAAATCCCGCTTTGCTTCAATAGGATTCTGTCACGCTCACCAGGAATTTGGCTGTCGGAAGGGACAGTCGGGTGCCCGCCTGTGGCTATAAGGATGTGAGGAGCTGTGTATCTTTTCCCATCCACTTCGATGGTAGGCTCAGGATCAGCGGTGAACTTGCCATAGCCCCGAATGATGTCTATGTGAGCCTTGGTGGAGTAAGAATCACAGAATCATAGAATGGTTTGGGTTGGAAAGGACCTTAAGACCGCCCAGTTCCAACCCCCTGCCATGAGCAGAGACACCTCACACTAGACCATATTGGCCAAGGCTCTGTCCAACCTGGCCATGAACACTGCCAGGGATGGAGCATTCACTTCTGTGTGTGATTAACAACGGGACAAGGTGTGAGAGCCAGCAAATGGAGTCGGGGGGAAGATGACACCCATTAAGTCTGGAAAAGTGGCTGAAAATCCAACAGATCCTACTTCCCCACTCGGCTTGCAGGACAAACACATCCTCACCTTCTTGAGGTTATTCTCATAGATCTCATTGAGGCGCCTCACGTAAGCATCACGCTTCTCTTTAATGGTTCTGGAAGAGAGCAGAGGCTTATTGCCACCGTAAGCAAATGAACCTACAGAGCTCAGAGAGAAACAATTCATTCCCTTCAGTACATGGCACCCACACCACAAAATAAACCAGCCATCAGCTACCCAGCCTTCCCCACCAGTGTGATGTTTTTGTGCCTGCCTTTGCTGCATCCATCTTTTCCAGTCTTTTTCCACCCCTTTTCCAAAATACAGCAGGAATCCAGGCTACATAACCAGCTCAGCATCCATCTACATGAAGCCTCAAAGCAGCCAGGGACCCCTTTGCGGCAGGCAACATACCACGGGGTCAAGGTGCTGCTCTGTGGCTGCTTCCCATGGGAATCGCACCAGGAGATGCTTGGTTCCACCTGGCTCTTTCCATGCTTACCTCCAGTTGAACTTGATGCTGGGCGTTTCAAAGCCATAGTCGGCATGATCATGGACAAACTCCATGTGGACAGCCGCATTCCACATCACCTGCTCATGCAACCCGCAAGTCAGGATATGGGAAAACCCCAGCCACCCTTCCCAATGCTTTCCCTCTGCCCACAGCAGCCCACAGGACATGGATGTGAGCATATCACAGCATCCTGATGGCTCAATACACCCTGAGCCCCTGCATCCTCCCCACAATTCGGCAGACACCCACACCAAAGCCAGCAATGAAAGCACCCTTACCTTCTTTGGCACGCACCCGACATTGACCTAAAGGGGAGGTAAGAGTAAGTCTTGGCATTTTAAGGCTCAGTGTTTCAAAGGGGGTGCCCTGGAGAGAGCATCCTTCATCAGACTGGTACCGAATCCCAGCTCTGTGCTCAGAATAATATATTAGGAATTATAGGTCTTTGGCAAAAGAGGGTTATAAGTGCCTTCAGTGCCTCAAGGGCTTGCCAATTGCCAACCCTCACTTCCTTGAAGAATACGGAAGAGGCAGAGTGTTTAAGTGGTTTCTTTTTCCATTGATAATTTAAAGAAGATTCACTAGGAGAAAGGGATTTGCCATCCCCCTCCTGTCCAGGAAACGTCTGTACAGCAACTCTTCTATGGGAAACACACTTACAAGCATAAAACTCAAGCCTGCCCCTGGCATTCCTGAGGAACATGTTTGTTTTCTCTGCTCCCTGTGCCTGCCACATTCTGCTTTGCTGACGTTCAGTTGTAACCAAGATCAGAGTTGAGCTGTGCAGATCCTGACTCGACAACATCCATTTATCCTCCCCAGAACAGGCAGGAAGAGGGGGATTAGAACTAGATGAGCAAAGGTCCTTTCCAACCCAAAGCATTCTATTATCACCCTCACACTTATAGAATTGGACCCTTCCTGCTTCCACGCAACTCAGCATGACACGGCAAATCCTCAACGGCAAATCCTCAAGCAATGCTCCGTGGCTAGGACAGCGCTTCTTGCCCTCTAGCTTACCCAGTGGACCGGGATGAGCCCGGGGGGACCCACTGCTGCATAACTCCTGTATCCCCATCCACCGCTCATGATGGGAGCGTGTGAACCCCCCGCGGGTGCCCCCGGACTCACGCAAGTGCCGCCTAAGCGATGCGGCTCCACAAGTGCAACGCGGGCTCCCAGCTCGGCCGCCCGCCGAGCCCCTGCCAGGCCCCCCGACCCGCCACCCAGCACCAGCAGCTCGTACGCAGCAGCCGCCATGACCCCCGCTCGGTAAGGCCCTGCCGCTCCGCTCTGCTCCGCCTCCCCGGTCCCGCCCCGTCCCAGCACGGCACCACGGGTTAGGGCTGACAATGGCAAGTTTATTGGTTCAGGTACAGCGAGGAGGGTTGCAAGCAGCTCAAGGACAAATGTAGGGTGAGGGTGAGAGGGAGGATAACAAAATAGAACAGCAGCAACAAAACAAAACAAAACAGGGGGGTGGGGGGTGGGTGGGGAGAGAGCAGAAGATAGACACCGAAAGGGAACGCAGCTTAAAAAGATACAGTTTTATCTGTGTTATGACAACGTACTCCCAGCAGGAATTGCTTCCTTTCTCCAGTTAAGTCAATGGGTCTTTCAGTAAAATAGTGTTAGGGGCAGAAGTTAGTATGCATTTCCCTTGCAAATAAACTCTAATTCATGCCAGTTAAACACTAGAACTAAAAATGTACAAAGAAGCCTTGAAGGAGATGAAGTGTTATCAGAGTTACCTTTTCCTCTCTGAACAGTCCAGAAGAAAAAACAATGACTACAAATACAGCAGGCAAACTGACTGTTGGGCTGATGGGGGTGGGATATACATAGTGTTGTAAGGAATTCAGTCTCAAGTTGTGCTAAACTCTCTTCATCCTCTGTATGGCACATTTTGGTCCATGATGGGGATTTTAAGTTGAGACGAACCCTGATTTCTTACAGAAACGTGTAAATATTGTTGCTCTTTAAAATGCCAGGTGTACTTCCTTCTACAAAGCTTAGGGGAGGTTTATAGGAAGTAGTCTGGGGTACGACGGGTCACATGAGGCTCTCCACGGCGAGGTGCTGGGTCAAACTGGAGGCTGCAGGAAAGGAAAGGGGATCATTTTCCCTCTGCCTCCACAAGGTACTTTCGAATGCCACAATATATACTAGACCAGCTCTCCTGCTGCTATCACTTTACCCGTCCCAGCTGCTTCTGCATAAGATGTTCCAGGTCCCCAGACAAACATCTGTGGGAATTACAACTGCAGCAGCTCAGCACTACTTACACATGAGCTCAGCTGAATGCAGAATTCAGACTATCTCACCCACCTTTACAAAGCCTAGTGCTACCGGAAAGAAAAATAAACACATAAATCAGTCTTTGCACCCTCCATGAAGCTTGGGTGATGGAGGGATTAAGGAAATGCAGAAGCTCCAACTCTCCAGAGAGCTGGGAATGTGAGATATTGCAGTACCCAAACTTCTAAAAGCTTAACTCAATACTTATTAGATTTTCTTGCAGGTACAGCACACAATGTGAATTCCAGAGTGATCTGAGGTGGCTTTTCATGAAAGAAGCCCTTTGGAAAGGATCAGTCATTACTCACAACATAGAATAGTTAGGAAGAAAGGACAGCCCAAGACAGGTTACTCACAAGGAATATTTTAAAGTGTCATCTAGTTCCATAATAGCAGCCTGGTTCCCACAACGATAACAGTAATTGGGCGCACTGAAAATGGTAACCACGTTTCGGTCATGGCACCAGTTATAACCCTGCCAGGAAAGGAGAAAAAACAAAATGGCATCTGTTAAACCTCAACCCATCTGAAGTTCCTCTTAAGATCTGAAATGATCCAAGGTATTTGTGAAACCACAGAGTTCTTGCAAGTATTTCCAACTTTGTTTCCTTTTAGTAGTACTCTTACCACCAGAAGAAGTGGGTAGTTACCTGAAAGGAACAGCTCCAATCACTCTGCAGAGGGATCAGCCATTCATCACTGGTGTGTTTATCCATTCTGGACACAAATTATTGATTGTACCACAAATAAAACGCAAGATTTTTAGGTATGCCTTCAGCTTTCACCCACCACAAAGGGGAATGTGCCTGCTGGATGTGAGTGACTGCTGACACACAATACCACTTAAGGGATCTACCTGGAATAGGTTTTAAAAACACAACTGCTCTACTGACCCACCTGGCATTTTTACAGCATGACATACAAGAATAGCTTATCAACAGCCAAAATTATGGCTTAATTCCTGCCATGTCTGACTGCCAAGTATTATAGGACAGCCTGTCAAGGAGCAGCAGTTTAAGTAGAGCAGTCAGCATGTAAGTCGGTTATTACTTCCACAAACAAGGTGCGACAGGGTCCTTCTGTCAATTTGCTTGGAGAATAAGGAGGTGGGAAAGGGCAGAACATTCCTTTATTTACATAACAAGTCAAAGCCCATCATTTTATATTGCTTCTTGTTTCTACATGATTCAAGTCTCTTTCATATTTGCCTTTGTAACACATTTAGGTGTCCACTTATGCCAACCCAGTGGAAGGTCTCACCGAGGAGACAAGAATCGGAATCTCCGTTCTGTTAGCCCCACGTACCAAGTGTTTGCCCTACCTCCATGACAAGTTGGTGAGCACGGGAGACCAGTGTGAGACCATTGGCATGGTTAAATGTTTCGGAAATATCTTGTCCAAAGGTGTAGCCAGCACCACGTGGAGAGATACCCCAGCCGCCACGATCATCTGGATCCGACCATAATAGATCACACATCGGGCCCTTGAAAGAGGAAGTGTTCTGCATTAGATCACTAACAAGATTTTAAAAGTGTTTTCCTGTAACAGTATATTTTATTTACAGTAAGAAAATTGCCAGCAGGTCCTTCTCCATACAAGGTACATGTGTTCATTTAACACGTTAATTACTCTCGCTACTTACTCAGTGTCTCACTCAGCATCCCTACACCCACCAAGAAATTAATACTGAGAAATGAATCCACAATACCAGAAATCTGTTCCCACCTCCTCTTCCATGTGTTCCTTTTACCACTTCAGTCAGAGATACAAAGACACTGAGAGCAGCTTCACATTCTAACTCCTAGCTTTCACAGTGTGGTAAGAAAAGCCACGTGGGAAGGTATATAAATCCAAGGATGCACAGTGGGTTTGCTGGTGCCAGCCAAGTAGCAATAGATTAAAGAAAGGGAAATAACTCATAGGAGGTTGAACTAACTATTCCAGAGACTGATGTTAACCCTTCAGCAGCTCTTCTGGCAAGGTATTAATAATTTAATTTCCTCTCTAAACAGTCTATTGTTGGACTTGATATATTACACACATCTAACAGTCACAAATGAAAGCTCACCAGCATTCCTTGCTGAGCTACTAAGGGGCAGTAAAGACACTCTTGTATTAATCCAACCTGCTGCTGCTTCCTACGCACAACTCTGAGTTTTGTGGCAGAGATCACACCGACTCCATGTGGAGATCCTCAGACAGCCAGATTTCAGCACACAGATATGCAGCACACGACTGGGAAAATCCCAGAGCAACAGTATCACCATTACACAGGTAGATGTCCCAACCAGGTAGCCCCCTCCTTCTGGGAGTAATTCACACAGCTGATTATAGTTTGTGGAAGGCTTGGGCAGACTTTGCTAAATTGCTCTTGCTGTTGTACCAAAGACATTGCAGGACAAGCAGCTCATTTTAATCATGGAACATTGAACTCTTATTTGTAAGCCCCAACCACTCCAACACAGAAGAGCAATTTGCTGCCCCTGGAGCTCAGAAGTTGGTTTCTTCAGTTGTGATCTCAGGCCCCCAGAACATGATGAACAAGGTGCAACACCACAGTGGAAAGAGTTGGCTGGGGAGAAAGGATGGTGACACAACATGGCTTCATGTGGTAGTTGTCTGTTCACAAGCAAGTCTGTGGGTGAGGCTGAAGGTAGTAAACATCTTCCACTGCCAAATACTATTCTTCAAGTCAGCATGACTGTGAAAAAAATCCCATGATTCTGTGACAAACAGCTGTGAAACTCCCATCTCTCTCCTTTTGTACACTGCTGTAATTAAAGTATACTGACCTGTGTGTCTGGCCCAAATGTATGCCCATCTGCTCCTAGCTCTTACAAAGGCAATAACCCACTTTCTAACTCCGTGTCTGTGTGTCTCTTGCAGCTTAAATGGATTTCAAAGTGAGGCTACATTTGTATTTTCCACCAACAGGTATCTAATTTTATGATCCGTTTCCTTTCTTGTTACCTCATGTGGAACTTCCTGCAGGCGGTCCAGAGCCCTGATATGATCCAGTGTATCTATGGATGGAGAGAGGCCACCATGGAGACAGAAAATCTGTTTCAGAAAAAGAGCGCAACCCATTCAGTGCATAAATTTATGGGAAGACTCAGAAATAGCTGGTTTTAACTGTTATCATTCTTGTACAATTGCAGCCATCTCACTCTCACAGCAGAAAAAACAAATTTAATTCCTGCAGAAGGAAACAAAACTGAAAGGGTGCACCTTGCATACAGAAATCAGGGGAACAATAAGGCAACAACAAAGACATCAATCCTTCCATTTTAGGAATATCTTGCGTCATGGCCACTACTCGGCTCGCATCTGATATATCATGAGGGATCCCCACTTCTTGAGCAGTCAATTAAAATGATCCACACATGCAATACTCTGCTATTCCTTCAGCAGCAGAATCAAAAGCTTTCCCACACCATCAACTTACGTTAAAACCTCACTAAATTCATCCCCAAACCCACAATAAGTACATAGTCTTTGAAAAAATTCAGAACACAACCTAAGCGAGCTTCTCTGAGACTGTTCATGCAGAGGTCAGACAATACAGTCTACGTGACACCCCAAACGAAAGCATTTTCCCCACTCAACACTTACCTGGCCATCTACTAGAGCTGTAAGTGGAAGATAATCAAACAGATCTGTGAAGTACTTCCAGACATTGGCATTGCCATACTTTCGCAGACATTCGTCATAAAAGCCATACACTTGCGTGATTTGCCTGCTCTCATGGTTGCCCCTCAGTATGGTGATGCGTTCTGGGTAGCGCACCTATTGACAAAGAAAATAGTTCTTTAACACAAGGATTGTACCATCAATATGGAAACAAAGAGCAATGGAATATTTTGAACAGCGGTCAAGCATTCAGCTCTGTTACAGAACAGCATGTGGCCATTAATGCTTTTCAATTTACATGTCTAGCTCAAGCCAATGGCAGCATCAAGGGGAGGAGTGATTCTTTCCAAACTCCCCCAAAATATGGTGTTTTGCCCAAGGCTGCTGTAGGAAAGCTGTCAAACCTTACCTTCAATGCTACTAGAAGAGTCACTGTTTCCACTGAGTAGTAGCCTCTGTCCACATAGTCTCCCATGAACAGGTAATTTGTGTCTGGCGATTTCCCACCAATTCTAAAGAGTTCCATGAGGTCGTGGAATTGACCATGGACATCCCCACAGACGGTGACGGGGCAACGTACCTCTTGCACGTTAGATTCCTTTGTAAGGATTTCTTTAGCCTAGCATGAAAACACATATTTAGGACAAAAAGGTAGGAAGCTCCTCCATAAGCAGGTGCAGATGTTATTCCACTGCATGTTATTCACACTGGAAACCCGATTTCAGTCCAGTAGCTCAAGCTGACCACTAGAAAAACAGTGGTTTGTTAGATAAGCAAATACAAAATGCATTTTACAAATACCTGTGCAGGAAGACAAGCAGGCTTGCTAGCATGAGGCCAGATTATTAAAATCTTAGTGTAACACCAAGTACTGACAAATTCAAAGGAGTAATTACCAAGTTAATCCCCAGCCTCCCCCAAAAGAAAGCAGCGTGAATTTCAAGCCTTGCATTAGACATACCACTCACATCACCACTGGGGTTCACCCACAAATTCTGTGCTTCTTCCAAACATTTCTCCAGTGCAGACAAGACAAAGCATTATTCCAGTCAGCTTCATCAGCTTTACAGGCTGACATTATCTTCTTAAGCACAACTGGCTTATTTTTTAACCTAAAGATTATGACAGATTTCTCTCTGTGTTCAACACAGCTCAGGTCAGTTCATCTCACCTATGTGATCTAGATCTATCAGTCTAATCTGACTGCCAAAGTCAAGCGCTACCCAGTTACATGATACTTAGAAGCTTTCATCTCAAGAATCCCAGCATTCTTCTCAGTGTTGTGGGCCATCCCACGTCCTGTCAGCAAGAGTTCAGTGTATGAAAACAGAGATGAGGCGGTATTTTTGCTGTCTGCAGGTAAGGGCAGAAATACCAGAAGAGCTAGTGCATGCCACCTGGGCGACTATCATGGTCTTCTGACCAACCTGATTTTCAAAAAGCATGTATCAAGCTAGATATTATTTGATATACCAGTAGGAAAACTATGGCCTCCTAGACTTCAGATAGAAGGCATATGAAATGTAATGACACGACTTACACACAGAATCCCTCCTGCCATGTTTCAGTCTGCCTACCATTTCAAGGGATGGCTCTCAGTCCCACGCCACCATGTGGAACCATGCACATTACCACCTTTGCCAGCACTGACAGCTCATCCTCACCACCTTCCTCCTCTGGGATCGGATCCCTCAGGCTTCCCTCCCTTGCTGCACACTCATAAACCTTAAGCGCTTTCCCAAGACCAGGATTTCACAGCAGTGGCCCATGCCATGGAAACAGCTCTACAAACAGCCTGTTTCTTCCATATCGACAGAGCCAGCTCACTGTGTGACTGCTGAGCAGAGATGACATTAGGAAAGGCTGCATGTGACAAAGGGGCTCATCTGTCAGAAACACTGGGCAACCACTATGGCACCAGGTAAGCAGAACTGTGTCACTCTGGCAAATAATAACCAACACAAGCACCAGTGCCAGCGCTGCTCCAGTTCTTTCAGACTGCATTGCAGTGAGACTGAAGCTGCATGTCAGGAGAGGGAACCTTCACTGCACATTCCAAGAACACGTGGGAACTAACAAATCCATTTCCCTTGCAGAGGGACAGATTCTTCTTACTCTTGCTTAAGCTATCGAGGAAAACAAGTATTCCTACGCCTCCCTTCACTAACCTGGCACAGAACACCACTGCATATGCAAGAGGCGCTTCTCTCTTGCCCAGGGCGTTTTCTTCTGCCAGATTTCCAATCCTTTTCCAAGAGCAACAGTTTAACAGTTCTAAAAGCAGGTCACACACAACTGGAAAAGCAAAGTCAGAAGCAATTTGAACATATGGAGTCACAATCAGCTTCCCCTGTGGTACCCAGATGGCAACAAAATGACCACAGATGGAGGGATGGCATCCCTGGATTTAGTCATCTCTTCCTCTACACCCAACAGTTCCTCTGCTAATTACAGCCACATAATGCAGCCTATCTGCATTACCTTGTTATCATCAAATATCATGTTTGTTTTCCTGCCTCCAGCTCATCAACTAATGCAGATCAGTGCTCCAGGCACATATGAAGCACAGGGGACACCCACAGATAGGCTCAGTCTGATCTGAATAGAAGGGATGAAAGATCACCAGTGCTGAACAGTTCCCAGCAGGCAGTAATCCAACTACTCGTGGCCAAGTCCCTTAGCTCAGGATGGAGCAGCTACTACCTGCTGCAACCAGGAAGAAGCTGCTTACTGAGGACACCTGCATTCACATTCAAATCCTTGCTGCCTTGCCTCTTTTAGGGAAAGAGGCATACTCAGAAGGAATAACTAAAACCCAAGAAGTCTAGGGCTTGGACAGCATTTAGCGTGCCCCTTGCATGGTATTTAACCTGAGGGATGTGATCCTGATCCTCAAAGACACATCCTGCACACCGACTGGATGGCATAAGGTCTACCTTGTAGTTGTGACTGGAATTGCTGAACATGTGGTTTTGAGTGCAACAGTAGTACTTGAATTCTTTTTCCTTATCTTTAAAAAGATCTATAGCACCTTTTGAGATCATCTATCCTCTGTGAGACAAATACAAAACAAACCCGCTCAGTGCGTTCTGATTGTTGCACAAAGCAACAGACAGGGTTACATTGTAACCTGGAGCTAACTTAACCATAGAAAATGGGGGGGACTTTTTGCTCTTTCTTACAGTGCATAATGCTCCCTTCCCAGATGCGTAAAATGACGGACACTGTACACATGCCATACACACTTATCAGTGTCTCAACCACATCATCACCCTCCACCTCTCTGATCTGCCCAGAAAACCCACGCACCCACCCGAAGATCCACACACAGGTAGAGCAGCACAGGCAACAGAGACGAGGAGCTCCTTCTGCACAGTAGTTGGGCACACTGACATTAAATGCATCCTTCAAAGGTGGACCAGCCCAAGTCCTGAAAGCTTGGTACTAGGAGAGCCTAGAAGTTTCCCCTCATGAGAAAGGAGGAACTAACTGCTGAAATGCAGCAGCTTCTTTAGCTGCCTACCATGCAGCCTATTTTAGCTTACTAGGTAGACAAAGATACATGCACACAAATAGATTAAGCCTGTCATTCCAATGCTGCAGAGCTGGTTCCAATCATGCTCAGGAACTGGCCACAGAAGTTTGCCATCATGTGGCTTTCTAATGCCAAACAGTACCTGTAAAATTTTATTTTAAGCATCATTAAAAACATCCCAGAAAAGTGGCAATTAGCCAGTACACTCTGCTTGCATGTTTCAATGGGCCAAGCTAACGGTGAAGTAAAATGCTTTAAAATAACAAAAACACCATTGCAAAACAGGATAAAAAAAAATCTGATACAACTAAACTGCCCTAAATTATCATAATTTACTTAAGAAGGTTGTTAAATGACTATGACTACCTTTGCTTTAGAAAGCCATGACTAATACTATTGGCTTCCTAAGCATGTGTCCCAGCTGCTCTGGATGAAAACCATACTCAGGTCAGAGTAAAAAGCAGCAGCTTTTAGGTATTGTTACTTAATAAACCTCAATTAAGCACAACAGTTACCACATCTGTGCTCAAAATTACTTTGAGGAGCAGACTACTTGGTAGCTGTGAGCTTGCCCATTGTCTCAACTCCCCTCCCTTTCCCAGTTTTAGATCCTATAGATCACCTTTGTAGATTGGTACACCAGCTTGGCTGCTGTCCACTCCTTAGTCCATGTGGAAGGAGGCTGGAGAATGCACGTCCCAGTAATTTACTGTGTTGGCCTTGAAGAGGAAATGGAGTGGTCTCAGGGCTTGAACACAACCCATTGATGAGCTGCTCTGAAACTCGAGATGCTTCACCAGCTTTGAGACTACCATCAGGATCACCAGGAGGCTAATCCCTCTGTGAGAGACTTAATCACATCCACTATAACACGGTTCAGATTTGTCTATGCTAACTATGTAAGCTGATTCTAATTGTGAGATTATGATCCATCCTAGGAGGCAGACTTTCATCACTGTGCTTCCCCTAGAGAAGGCCAAAGACCCCAAGCACCTGCTTTGCATACAAGATCCTCTGAGAGCACAGAAACTCAGGTCCTTCTAGGAGATTTATTTACTGCACCACGATCTTGGTTTGACCCATAGAGGCTCTTACATGGAGTTTCTGATGCAAATTCAACTCAACTGTTATTCTATCAACTGTGACAGACCAAACTATTATGTCAGCAAATATGCTGAGGATATTAAAATCCCAAGGAGCTTGGCGTGAACAAGAACCAGACAGATTCTCCTCAAATGAGATGGAATCCAGAGGGATGGAGCTGTCCTGCTGCCCTTCAGCAACGATGAAGCAGAGGACACCCTGAAGCCTCAAGAGTGATGGACACTGTTACACATGCTCCTAGAGGTACTTGGCCCAGCACATCCCAGGATAAGCATCAGTACTACAGAGATGAAACATTCCTGGCCATGATTCAACACAACACTTGCAATCTCATGGTTTGAACAGCATCTAGGTTGCTACTTAGCTCATACTAATTTCACCAATTAGTGCCCAAGAGCTTGCTAACTCATCCTCCTAAAATCGTTCTTAGACGAAACAATCTCAAGAGGGCAGAAGCGTCATAGGTTCATGCCAGTAACAGCAATACTCCCTACAGCCTCAACTGGCTCCTGCTGCTTGGTTTGAAGAATCAGTTTACAGTTACCACTCAATAACCGTACAAGAAATGTATGTCCTCATTAGTGATTACAATCCTTTTCCTCCCACCACTTCACAACACAAAGCTCTCAAGCTGCTCACAGCAATGAGACTGTAACCCTTCTTACACATCCAAACAATAAGGATAGAAAAAAGAAGCTACCAAGAGAGATGGTTATGGATGGTTGCTTGCTTATGTTTAAGAGACAGCCTTTTACTCACCTGCTTTCATATCGCATTTTATTACCTTTGTGAAAAACTCGCTTCCCTAGGATAAGTACTAACTCCCTCACCTGCAGCAGAATTCATTAGCTGACCTGACTTGAACTTCAAAACCCAAGTATTCAGAGAATTCCTCTCCAAACTTGGGAGTGCTTCCTACCAAATCAAATGAACTTTTTGGCCTTTTAACCTGACTTTAAATGTTCAAAATACAGGTTACAACCTGTTCAGGTTCAAAGGCAGTTCGATGCAGCCAGTGCTACACTGCTATCAGTACCCAAACTAACAACGTCAAAGCCAGCATCAGCACAGAAAGCTGCCACAGCACCTCCAATGAAAGGGCGACATAATCCAACACAGAAATCTATAGATTTTCACTGTTTATTTAGTGAAAGTGGAAAAAAGTTTCAACAGCCTTCCACCATAGAGTCTAAGACCATGGCGTTAAGAGTAGCATGAGATGCAAGACACCCGATGTACGTTTCCCCAACATTCTACAACATTCTCGTGTCTACAAACTCTAGCAGTGATCATAATGTCTGTCCTTCTATTATCCTTTGAATGCTGCATTTTAGCTAGATTTCATTTTAAAGACCAGCAGAACAGTAATCAAGTGTTCTCATGCTGTCTTGATATGACATCTTGATTAGCTGCATGAAGAATACAAGACTGATGAGCTGCCAAAATGATGTTGCACATTCACCCGGGCAGGTGAAGACAATGCAATTTCTACAGGTGCAAATTTCAACAGCTTTCAGAGTGCAGAATAATTTGGCATGCCCTGAACAACTCTAGCCGTGTGCAATCTTTCCCTCTTTACTGTCCATCATGCCAGCACTTAAAACCAAGAGTGACCCATACAGGCAAATCTATGACTTGTTTCTTTGGGGTTTTTCCCTCACCTCATTTTGATTTTATTTTTTTTTTTATAACCTATCAAACTCTTTCACAAATTTAAACCCAAGGCAAGAGGTACTATTGTGCTTGCCCTCTTAGAAATTAGTCACAGAAAAGGGAGTGCTAAGAAGTGAGACAAGGTTGGTAAAGGCTTCTCCAAATATTACCTCAAGGAAATAAACTGAACCAGCTTTCTGCCAGGGCTACTTCACACCAAAAGCAAATCTGCACACCCAAAGGCTTTCTGAAGCCCCTTTCCACTACAAGATGGGAGACACAACCACTCCCCCACAATTTAATAAGCCAAATAAGAGCATTGCAGAGTACTTAATTCATACCCAGTCGTTCTACCCAGTTACCAGCACCACTGAAGAAAGGTGCTGCGACAGATGACATCTGTTTCATGCCATGCTCCACAGCTTTAGGCCTCCTACCTGCTGTCTGGATAACAAACACCCTCCCCACCTCCAGCTGCCACTCCCCCTGTGTACCATGCGGGCCCTGACATACAGCTGCATTCTGCTGGCACTGTCCTCCTGCTCCTCAAAATACAGCAGCCACAGCTACTTAACAATGCAGCCAGAGAAGAAGGGAAAAAGTCTTCTGTAACAGCTTGTGGGTCAGAACAGCAGTTCCCAAACAGGAACACTTGGAGTAGGGTACACATCAGACTAATAAATTCTTTCAGGATTATTAGCTGAACCTCACACAGAAGAGAAAACAGTCACAGAGAGCTCATCCTCACTTTTCAAGATCAAGAGGCCCTACAAGAAATCTGGAGAGGGACCTTTTACAAGGTCATGTAGGGACAGGACAAGGGGGAATGGCTTTAAACTGAAAGAGGACAGATTTAGATTACATATTAGCGAAGTGTTCAAGGCCAGGCTGGACGGGGCTTGGAGCAACCTGGTCTAGTGGAAGGTGTCCCTGTCTGTGGCAGATGGCTGGAACCAGATGAGCTTTAAGGTCCCTTCCAATCCAAACCAGTCTGGGATTCTAATGATTGTATGGTCTCTACTCTTCGAGCCACTGCTGTCAGTTCCTGCTGCAGCACCAGTTCTTCTCATCACGATCCCTCAGAACTGATGGAGAAAGTCATAAACCAAATGGACAGCTCTGGCATGGAGTCCTTCATAGTCTCTGCCTGTGGCATTCAAGTAAGCAGCTCCTACCTTTTCGATGAGCATTCCGGCACATTACGAAGCTGCAGCACAAACCCTCTCTACTGTTCAGACTTCATCACTGCTGTAGTCTACTGAGGCTTCAACAGAAGGAAATAGCTCCACCTTTTGAAGCTGGCACCAAGATGTTTATAGTCACTGGTCAAAATGTGTTGCCATGAACAAGCATCAGAAAACATGTTCCCCATCTGACAGATAATGTCTAAAGACAAGTCTAAAGACTGGTCTCCTGATGGGGAAAAAATAATTAAAAGGTCTTGACAGTATACACTGAACAAGTGCAAACAGAAATTTGCCAAAGGACTGTCCAAACCCCAGTCCAAAATAGCAGATGCTGTCCTTCCTCCAACCACTTCTCATTCTATTTTAGTCTCTTCAGCAGCTTGTTTAGGTCGACATTACAGATCACCTCTTCTCCCCCTCTCCTTTCCTAGATTTCACACTGGACATCAAAAGGTTTCCTCTTGGATTTTTATTGTGTAGCTGCTTCACATTATGAGACAGAAGGCACAAGTGCAATGTGATGTCCCTGAAAAACAGAATGGGTTTTCCAATGCAAATACCACCCCAGTCCTCCACCACAATTTAGGTGAACCCAAAGCCAAAAGGTGAAAAACAGACTATTGAGATGTGGGTGGAAAAAATATAAAAAACAAAAAAACAAAAAACATGCCAGACTGCTTTGGGTTGGAAGGGACCTTAAAGTTCATCCAGTTCTAACCCCCTGCCACAGGCAGGGACACTTTCCACTAGACCAGGTTGTTAAGCTGCTCAGTTGAAAAGTACCTGGGGATGGTGATTTAACAGAGATGAATATGAGCTTGTGGCCAGGCAGCCAAGAAGGCCAACAGCATCCTAGCCTGTATCAGCACCAGTGTGGCAGCAGGGCCAGGGCAGTGACTGTCCCCCTGTACTTGGCAGTGGTGAGGTCACACCTTGAATCCTGTGTTCAGTTTTGGGCCCCTAACTACAAGAGAAATATTGAGCTGGTCTAGAGAAGGGCAACACAGCTGATGAAGGGTCTGGAGAACAAGCCTGATGAGGAACAGCTAAGGGACCTCAGGGGATTTAGTCTGGAGAAGGTTCAGGAGGGGACCTCATCACTATATAAAAGACTACCTGAAAGAAGGTTGCAGTGAGGTGGGGTTGGTCTCTTCTCCCCACAGGTAACAATAAGGCAAGAGGAAACGGCCTCAAGCTGTGCCAGGGGAGGTTTAGGTTAGAGATTAGGAACAATTTCTTCACCAAGAAGGTGGTCAGGCATTGGAACAGGCTGCCCAGAGAATGGTGGAGTCACCATCCCTGAAGTGTTCACAAGCCATGTAGATGAGGCCCTCAGTGCCATGGTGCCTTGGCAGTGCTGTGGTAATGGTTGGACTTGATGATCTTAAAGGTCTTTTCCAAAGTGGCTGATTCTACAGTTCAATAAAGCTCTCAGCTGCTCATAAATCCTATAACTGTGGCATTTTTGACGCCAGAAAACCACTGGCGCTGTGAACAAGAGGCCCTCCCATCTCAAACACACTACAGTGCAGCATCACGGCGAGCAGGGGGAGAAGAGGGAAACCTGTTTCCCCGCCACGGCCCCACCATGCCGGGACGCTTTGCTCGCAGCTCCCCGGTACCGCCAGCCCCAACCAAAACCCTCCAGTTCGCAGAGGAAGGACGAGGGGAAGCCGGCCCCGCACTCACCTTCTCGCAGAGACTGCGGACCTGGCTCTCGCTCAGCTGCCGGCACTCGTTCAGCTGCTCGATCCATTGGTCCAGCTCCTTAGCGAACCCCTTCTCCTCCATGGCTGCGGGACGGGGGACCGGGCAGGGCAGGGTAGAGCAGGGCCCAGCCACGCTGGTCGCCCCGCAAAGGCCCGGGCCCGCCTTAACGGCGGCGGCGCAACAACCGGGACGCGCGGCCTGGTGCACTCCGCGTAATGGCGGGTCCCCCCCTCCGTTTCCCTGTCCTGCGCACTTCCGGCCACACCCACCTCGCGTAACGCACATCCGGCGCCCCCCCGACAGCCCTGCCCCTTGTCCCGAGGGTCACCGCCTCCCGTGGGGCGGGGCGGGGCGTCCGTTGGGGTGTGCGTAGGGTCATAGGGGCACAGACTTTGGCAGGGATGTTAAAGCTCACCCAGTTCCGACCCCCTGCCTGCCGCGGGCAGGGACACCTTCCGCTAGAGCAGGTAGCTCAGATCCCCTTCCAGCCTGTCCTTGAACACTGCCAGGGATGGGGCAGCCACAGCTTCTCTGGGCAGCCTGTGCCAGGGCCTCAGCACCCTCACGGGGGAGAACTGCCTAATGTCCTATCCGGGATCAGGCCTTCCACCCTTGGCTTCCCGATTCAAATTCAGGTTTTTACCTCTGGGCTTGCAGCCGGCCCTAATGATTGCCACAGCACGGCTGGGCTAAGGGAGAGCTTGTTGCAAGGTGTGCGTTAACATTAACATTAACGTAACACGTAGTAATGTAACATAACGTTCCCCTATGTGAGCATAAGGGAAGCGGACACCTGCTGTAAAAATAATCCCTGGTTTGTCCAAAATGACCCCCAAAAGTGCATCCTAGGTCTCAGGAGGTTATGATGCAGCATGAAAATGAAATGCTGAGAGGCTTTTATTTGTGCCTTTCAAATTTATAAGGTTTCTTCATTATTTAATAGGAGGAAGCACTATAGCATACTAACATATTTGCTTACAGTCTGGTGCTTGATGCACCTCATGGTCAGCCCGAAATTGCTACTGATCTGCGAGCGTGTCTTACCTGCTGCAGGATACACAGCTCTTGGTTTGATCTTCCATACATTTTGACATGCTTTGCCGTCTCCTCAGTAGCAGCATGTAACAGCATTGTATAGTGTCAATGATACAATAACCAGTTATTAGATTGATGAGGTTTGGAGCGCTGGGTATGCTTGAGTTGTGGGTGCCTGGCCCAGTCAGCAAGGACTGTGATTTTAGGAGATCACAGGTGGTAAGCATTCCTGGGATTTTTAGCAGAGTAAGATAAGTGAAGCCACTGCAGTAGGGTTTTTTTCATGTCAGATGGAAAACCTGAGAATGGCTGAGGAACTACTCAGGTGGGGGGATGTTCTACTATCGGGAACACTAAAGCTAGACTTGTGGGCTTTACCCTGAGGTGAAGGAGAAAATTAAAGGGTTCAAAACATCACAGCTCTGAAGCAAACTTTCCAACTAAAATACATCCAGCAAATTAAAAGAAAGCAATATATATATATATAAAAAATTGTGGCTACTCTTAAAGATTGTCCATCATTTCCTATTTCTTTACCCAGACAAGACGCTGGCCAGGAACTGTTCACATACGCCTGGAAGTTTTATTTGCTCATTTGTTTCCAGCAGATTATTTTAAACTGAATTGCCCATGCTTGTGGTACTGCAGCAGAGAACACAACAGCCCTGGGATGAGGCAAAACCTCCAGCATGGCAGCAGACAATAAATCTTTCCAGCTGAGAGCTTCCCAAGGACAGCACACACCATGTGCTGAGCATAAGGGAAATGGACACCCACTGTAAAAGTAATCCCCTGGCTTGTCCAAAATGACTAAGGCCTCCTTAGACTTAAACCTGGCGAGAAGGGTCAAGGACAGCAAAAAGAGCTTTTTCAAATACATGGCAGACAAAACTAACACCAGAGGCAATGTAGGCCCACTGATGAACGGGATGGGTGCCCTGGTGACAGAAGATACAGAGATGGCAGAGTTACTGAATGCCTTCTTTGTCTCTGTCTACTCTGCTGCAGGCAGTACTGAAGAGCCCTGTACCCCAGAGACCTTGGATGAAGTCAGGTCAACGGAGCAGTTTTCCTTAGTCAATGAGGAATGGGTTAGAGACCAGTTGAGCAATCTGGACATCCATAAATCCATGGGTCCAGATGGGATGCACCCGCGGGTGCTGAGGGAACTGGCGGAAGTCATTGCTACACCACTCTCCATCATCTTTACCAAGTCTTGGGAAACGGGAGAGGTGCCTGAGGACTGGAGGAAAGCAAATGTCACCCCAGTCTTCAAAAAGGGCAAGAAGGAGGACCCGGGTAACTATAGACCTGTCAGCCTCACCTCCATCCCTGGGAAAGTGATGGAACACCTTATCCTTGGTGCCATCTTAAGGCATATCAAGGATAAGAGGGTTATGAGGGGCAGTTAACATGGCTTCACCAAGGGGAAATCATGCTTGACCAATCTCTTAGCCTTTTATGAGGAAATAACACGGTGGATGGATGATGGCAGAGCGGTGGATGTGGTCTACCTTGACTTCAGCAAAGCATTGACACAGTCTCCCACAGCATCCTCACAGCTAAATTGAGGAAGTGTGGTCTGGATGATCAGGTAGTGAGGTGGACTGTGAACTGGCTGAAGGAGAGAAGCCAGAGAGTTGTAGTCTATGGGGCGGAGTCTAGTTGGAGGCCTGTAACTAGTGGAGTGCCTCAAGGGTCAGTACTGGGACCGGTATTATTTAATATATTCATCAACGATTTAGATGAGGGAATTGAGTGTACTATCAGCAAGTTTGCTGATGACACTAAGCTGGGAGGAGTGGCTGACACGCCAGAAGGCTGTGCTGCCATCCAGCGAGACCTGGACAGGCTGGAGAGTTGGGCAGGGAATAACTTGATGAAATATAACAAGGGAAAGTGTAGAGTCCTGCATCTGGGCAGGAACAACCCCAGGTTCCAGTACAGGTTGGGGAACGACCTGTTAGAGAGCAGTGTAGGGGAGAGGGACCTGGGGGTCCTAGTGGACGACAGGATGACCATGAGCTAACACTGTGCCCTTGTGGCCAAGAAGGCCAATGGCGTCCTGGGGTGTATTAGAAGGGGGGTGGTTAGTAGGTCGAGAGAGGTCCTCCTTCCCCTCTACTCTGCCCTGGTGAGACCGCATCTGGAATATTGTGTCCAGTTCTGGGCCCCTCAGTTCAAGAAGGACAGGGACCTGCTGGAGAGAGTCCAGCACAGGGCAACAAAGATGATTAAGGGAGTGGAGCATCTCCCTTATGAGGAAAGACTGAGGGAGCTGGGTCTCTATAGTTTAGAGAAGAGGAGACTGAGGGGTGACCTTATTAGTGTATATAAATATATAAAGGGGGAGTGTCACGAGGATGGAGCCAGGCTCTACTCAGTGGCAAACAATGATAGGAAAAGGGGTAGTGGGTACAAAAGCGGCTGATGGCACACCTGTGTTTTAGGTAGGAAAAAAACCCACAGAGTGAAAAAATGGATAAAGTCGTAAAGTCCTTTCCTCTGTTATCAGCTGAGGACACATCCTCAGACTAGAGTCACTGCTTGCCACCTAAGCAGAGCCCACCACCCGAGCAGAGCCCACCCCCCCCCCCCAGTTTGAGGCTAAAAGGTGACAAAGCAGCATTCTGGGTTGCAGACTGAGGTTGCATTTTTGCTGGGTCTGGGAGGCAGATGTACCTTAACACACCCTCCACAAAGTCAGGCTTCTTGTCCCAGCTTCTACCCACAGGATTCATCTCTGTTCCTTCCTTCCCATGCTGATGTCCATCACCATCCTACTGTGAGAAAACATCTACAAAACCCTGATAAACTGTGAAAAGAAGAGCTGGAGAGAGGTTGGGGAGGAAGGAGGCAAAGGGAGCAGGGGCATAAATAATTGACAATGTACTCCATGGCCATAACATACATACAGGAAAGTATTGTGCATAGAGATATGGGGGAATATACAGATAAAGGAATACAAAATGCCTTCCTGCAGCAGCCTGCAGCATTTTGGGGGGAAAACCTCAAAACCTGAGAGTCTTGTAACACGCTTCCTTTGCAAATGCATGCAGATCTGGAACATTTGCTTATCCCTCTTATTGAAGCGGCTGGCTGATTTGATTACATCCTGGGAAGTGCATGTGCAAATGGAATGGATTTTCTAGCCTTTTGAGGGCACTGCCTTCTACTGCCACATCTCCAGCAACTGATGCCAACCTCCCTTTAACGCAATGTGCCCTAAAACCGAACGGTGCTACAGATGCCAATGCCCACAGCTTTCATCCAAGCTCATAGCCATAAATCCCTTCATTTTCAAATGCAAAATGTTGCAATTGGGAATGACTTGCCCTCAAGAAATGCGTTAGCAACAATTTAATCTCCTAAATGAAGCGGGCTGAAGCACAGCCGCTCCTCTGTTGCGCACTTACTGGATAGAAGGATCTGATGATGAAAGCCTGGGGGGAAAAAACAGAGCATCAAATTGAAAAGCCCTGGGGAGATGAATGCGAGATAACCGAGAGAGGAACATTTATAGTGTGAGTCTTGGCTGAAATGATTTCCCCTTCCAGGCAGGCAGATTTCCTTCTTAGTATCATGGGAAGCGCCCAAAGGAGAGCTGGCACCTTGGAGTGGCGACAAATCCGATTATAAGAACCAGAGCAGACAGTTAAGACTACACAAGTAAGCAAATTTATTTTGAGACAGAACAAATATTGTGGCAAACAACAATATGCAAATTCAGTTGAGAACAGGGGTAAACATCAGACTTCATTTTCAAATAGATATAAAATATAGTCAGGTTTTATTTTGTCCAAAAAGCAGCTCACATCAGGGGAAGCAGGGGGTGGGAGAGGATGGGTCTGTTCACACCATCCAAGGTGTGTGTCACCTGCAAAACTTCAGACTCCACCATCAGAGATGAGCAATGCCAGGAGGAGATGGAGGTGTCTTTGAGAGCTCTGTCTCCCCTTGACTCCAATATCCTGTTTCCAATTTTCTTCCTCCAATTTTCTGCTGCCAATTTTCTGCCTCCGTTCTCACAAAAAGCATATTCTTGCCACCAAGCAAGGGGCAGGTTCATTCCCTCTCAGACTCTCAATGCACACCTACCACCTATGTAGAGATGGGGTGGTGGTCATGGGGACACTGGCTGCTTTTTAGGCTCAAATATCTTTGAAGGCACCTGAACCTCCTCTTCCTCACTGGTTTCTCATCGATTGACCTCCTGTGGCTGAGCCTGAAAAGCCAGCGAGGGAGCATCTCACCTCAGATGCTGGAGGAGCTGCTGTGGCATGAACAGGATGATATCCCCTCCCAGTGTAAAGGTGCTGGTGTGCTGCTTTCTAGAAAAGCCATCTCAAATAAAAGCAGACATAGAAAACATTAGATTGTCAATGATGCTTTGAAACAAATTCAAGTTTATCATTAATTTTCTGTGTGTTTTTTTCGTGAGTGTGTGTGTCAACTGGATACAAACAGACAAGAAAGACATTGTGAACTTCAAGCTCTGGATCGGCATGTCGTCAGTTAGCATCCGCAGAAGCACCATCGGATATGGAAGAGTTATAGCACCAGAGAGTTTGGAGGATCTAACTGATAACATGCGTCATTTGGAAAATCTGAGACAGGTTGGGAATGGACGGTGGAGGGGGTGACATGGTACAGTCCATTAGAAACAATACAAGGCAATTCATGAGTTTTCATACAGTACAATACAGTCACGGATCAATTAACCCTTTCAGTACAGTACATGACAAGTAACACTTTGCACCCTGTTAACACTAGGAAAGGAGGCTATGGGCCAGAGGAGGGTTGCTGGGAGTTTAACTTTTCTGCTCTAATTTCAGGGTTTGCTCATTGATTTGCTGCTTTTTAGCCACGTCTGTCCCACCCCACATCAGACAGCCCGTTCCCAGCCTGGCTCCCTGGTGGGACATGCTGGTGGACCAGAAAGCTGCTGGTCCATCCACCTGAAAGTCTTCACCCAAATCCTCCTGGTTTGGCCAGGGAAGTGGAGACCCACTGCCCCTCTGCCCCACACCAGCCACCAAAACTATGAGAAAACATTGCTTTCCTCCCCCCCTACTCCCCGTCCCCCCCCACCCCGTCCCCCCATCCCTAGCCCCCAGCCAATTCAGGTGCCGAAGCATGCAGAAGGTGTGCAGAGGTTGAGTTCAGACAGCCCCAAGCCAAACCCACGTCTTCCCTCAGGTGTAGTGAGAACAGGGTCCACTGGAAAAGTGCTAAATTACAGTACATTGGCGTTTCCATATGTCAACTATTGAACAGCAAAACAGATTGTTTGAAAACAGAATCAGTATCGTACAGTAAGTTCACAATTCTTCACTGTTTCTACACTTGTAACACATGCATTTTATTTCCATTAGTTCAATGCCAGTAGAACCAACATCCTCCAGAACAATGATCAAACATTAAACAAAACTTCCTAAGAAAAATATTAAGCATCACAGAAAGTTTCAGAAAAAACCTCTTTATCAGCATCACAAGGTACTCAGATTTACATTTAGGAGTTTTCATGCCATGATTTTAAAACACTTTTTGGTTAATATCCTGGGGAGAATTTGGGGGCGGGAGGAGGGAAGGGGAAATGAACCCCAAAACCAAACCAACACCCTTTCCCCCCCAAAAAAAAGGAATAGTTGGGGAAATAATATATCTACCTCTGTGTGTACGCACACACATGTGCATGGAGATTGGTGCATGGGTGTGTGCGTGTTTTGAGACTGCTTCCTGCAATGCACAGTTTGCTTTGATAAACTTCACTCATTTCAAGGGCATTTGCATGGGTCCAAAAGCCTGTTGAGGAAAGGAAATCTAAACTATCAAAGCAACTTAAAAAGTCTCTCTTGGAGGAAAAGGAAAGGTTGGTAAAACATCGCCTGCGTGCTGTTACCATGCACTTCCCATGAACTATCTGAAACTGCAAGCAAGTAAAAATCCTTAAAGAGCTCTTTTTCCACCTAAGAGGTCCCTCCAAAGTGAGAGATACTGTGCTGGGCTTTGCATTCCAGCTTCATGTGTGCTGTGCAGGAGAAAACGCTTACTTTTACCTTCCTGAAGGATGAGATGCCAACTCCAAAGGGCAAAAAAAACAGAGGGGAAAAATAAAAAGAGACCTGTTCCACATCCCCCTGCAAATGCTTCATTTCCAAGTACTTGAGGAGACCAGTGAGCTGACTAGGGGGTGAATTTTCCAAAGGGTTCACCTATATCCTCATGACAGTGAGCAGGATGTAGGCTCTGAGTCACTGAGGTGCTTTGAGAAGAGGCTGTCCCCTTGGCCACTATCATTTTGGGGGGCTCAGATGTAACAGCAACAATGCTAGGCGCTATTTCTTTAAACCTAGACTTGCAGGGTTAATTTGGAGGGGGGAGTGGAGAGGGGAAATAAATCAATCTGGTTTCTATTCACATTTCCATATTTCCATTTTTAAATCTAACAGTAGAGGATATAAGAGCATAATGTTCTGGGCTGCTCAAGGTTTGTGTGTTTTAACCACCTTCAATCCCCACTGAGCACCCAACATCATGAAGGTCTATTAAAGAAGGAAGCTTGAGTTGAACCCAACAAAAAGCAGACACTAAAGCTGGAGTTTATCAGGAAAAACACATCTGCTTCAACAAGCAAACCCAATGCAATTACTATATTTTGATGTTGTTGCTGAAGGTTATTTCCATCATGTCCACTTGCTAGCAGTGAAGGAGAAGACCTAATTCACTTCTCTCCATTCAAACTGACCATGCTATAACAGGGGTTTATCCAGCAAGGATCACCAATACTCCACCAAGGAGTATTGCCAGAGAAGGCCTTGGATTGACTATTTGACTCATTGCCAATGAGTCCCAAGTGCAGGTACCCCAGCAAGAACGGAACGTAGCACTCTCACAACCACCATGATTTGTTTGCTGCTACGGAAAACCCACAAGGGCTTTTAAAGAAGCAAAAACCCACCAGTTGGTTGAGAGTGGCTGGTTTGGGACATCAAAACCTAGATTATTTTGCATCCCTGGGATCATCGCCCCATTTCAAATCCTAGAGATTTGTGACTATGTGTACTACAAACTCTACCCTACTGATTTCTTGCTGGCAAGGGAGCTCTGGTCCCTGACCATCCATACTGAAATACTGGAGGAATTTAACAAGAACAGCGATGCACATCTGAATTGCCTCCTAAAATGAGACCTGATCAATTCTGAAAACCACTTTTCAAGTTCAACAGCAACCTCCATGGTTATTATGCTCCATCTTCTATATCACCTGTAAGAAATTTTACTTTAAAATACCTTTTGTAGTTCAAGCCCACAACTGATCTCAACAACACTTTCAGTACAGGCACATTGATGGCTTTTATTGCAAGGGCTTGAGCGCAGTCTTTATCGATACCAGTGTCTCAGACTGGTTTTAACTTCACTGTACTGTGGACACACCCTGCTAATGCAGACCTGCGTCTTTGAAAACAAAAGCATCTGCCCTATGCTTCTCACTCCAGGTCTGCTTTGCATCCTGTGGTCCACTCAATTCCAAGTGTAAATCAGATGATCTTGCACCATTCCGATGCCTTCTGAGACTTCTGTTATCTTTGGTGCTTTTAAAAGCCATGCGCTTGGGTCTCTTTACAACCTCAAAGCTTGCAAACAACCATGTCTGCCTGGACATCAGTGACTTACATGTTCATCCTGTTGTGTAAAATGAACTTGGATGGGCTTAAGTCCTTAATTTATAAAATTGCTAAGGGGTATGTAATGGAAGTCAATGGTCACATACACCTCAAAATTATCTTCTGATGGCCCCGTAACACTGTACCTAAGAGGCTTAAAAAGACTGGGGGAAACAGTTCAAAACTCAAGTGCTAATAGTACTTACAAAAGTGCAATGCTCAATAGAGTGAGAAAAAAAGTGACTACTAGTACTTAAAGTGCTAGTTTCAAAGTTGGTTTGGTTCAGTGTCCAAAACACAGGTAGAACGTGGGGAATAGTGAGGGGTGAAATCAAAACCAGACAGCACTGCAACTGCACATGCCACACCAAAAGTGCTTCAAATCACACCATTGCGGAGAGAGGCATAACGCTACGGCTCAGCTTGTGAACACGGACAAGCAAATGACTGACACCTTTCAGATTACTATAAAGAACAGTTCCATTAATGCCATCACTACAGACCCATTCAGAAAGCAAGTGGTTACAGCTTATGGAAAAAAAAACCCAAAACACCAAAACCCACCCCAACACCAAGAGTCTCTCAGAACATTTACGAATCTTTGCAACTATGATACTCAAAGTCTAGCAAAAGCAACCCTGACCAGTGTCTGCAATAAGCTTCGCTGATGCTTATCATGCACGTTACAGAGGAGTCGTGCCACAGACTGCCTCCTTTTACACGCTATCTTACAGTTAGCCTATTTACCTATTTATTTGTGGTTTGCTTGTTTTTTAGCTTTCTGACTATGCATTAAAGCTGGCTTTTTAATCTTCACCATCCTACCAGTCAAAGGACAATTAATGCAACAACAAGACAACAAAGGTGGTCTAATAAACACTGACGTTACTAAAGTCCCATATTCATTTTCACGAAAGAAAACACTCTGGAGAAAGATCAGCACACTCCTGGAAAGAGGCTGGAAAAGGATTCGGACATCAGGCACTTCCGCTCTCTCTCTTTAAACACACACTTCCCACTGACTGCCCATTGCCTATTCTAGCTGCTATCTGCTTTTTTGTTCCCTCGTGTTGAGCTCCAA
This sequence comes from Pezoporus occidentalis, assembly GCF_034315485.1. Lineage (NCBI taxonomy): Eukaryota > Metazoa > Chordata > Aves > Psittaciformes > Psittacidae > Pezoporus > Pezoporus occidentalis. The sequence goes on from NW_026914975.1 coordinate 282,707, forward strand.
GCCCAACCCTACTTGTATACTTGTGCTGAAAAAATTACTCCTAAAGCAAAAGTGGGAAATGAAAAAGGGGAAACCAGACCTTCAAGTCTCACTCTGTTTCAGTAGACACCCCAAAACCAGGTCACTGAGTAGCATAAGTGGCTCCTCAGGCCCTGCATGCATTGCTGTCAACTCTCCCAAGGCAACATCTGGTGCATTTGAGCTGGGTACAAATCTTTTGGAGAAAGTTCTTTCTGAAACAGAAGTACTGACTTGCTGGACTTGGCTGGGTATATTGGGCATGCGTCAGATACAGCAGTGGACATTTTCCTAATCGGAGAGCAGGAGGTGGTTTTTCAGAAGCAGGTAACACTAACACCATAGGGGCAAAAAAAAGTTGCAGACCCAGGTCACTTATTTCTACTAATGCCACAAAGGCCAAAAGTAAGGGCATGCTTCCAGGGACTATGGATGTAGATCCACCTTTGCAGACATACAAGTGGAAAGAAAGGAGCCTGGAAAAGATATGAGAGCTGGAAAAATACTGGAGATTGGCAGTGCCCCGCAGCGAGGAGGGCTTGTGATTTCTGCAGGCATACAGTGGGGAAACACAACCATCACAGTCTGCAATCCACATAAGAAAACTGCAGACTTGTTGCCAAAGCCAGCACAGTCTGGGGAGAGCCCAAGACCTTGCCATGCAACAAGGAACACGTCCATCAGTGAAAGAAAGTGACCACTACAGGGGAGAAACATTCCAGCTGGCACACCACAGCTTTATTTTAAATGATGGTGAAGTCTTGCAGGATGAAAAGCAATTGTTGAGCATTATGCTGGGCAAAGAAGCATCTTGCAGGAGTGGATTCAAGCCTGATCTTGCAAGACTGGCATGCATCTCCATTTGCTATATGTAGGCACTAGAGTAACATTTGGTTTAAGTACTGCTGACCTCAACACTGAGACCAAACCCAAACATTGGATGTATGGAAAATTTACCAGCCTGAAAAACAAATACCAAAACTGCTTGTTTTCCAGATCTTTTTATAACATGTTCTTTCCCGTCTTCCGATTGCAAGGGTTATTGGGAAAATTATTTGGAAGTGGATAATAAATCTAATGCTAAGACAGCAAGTCAAATTACACAGTAATTTCCTGCACTGCTCTCACAAGGAAGCTTTCACATCACACTGTATTTTTGCTGCTTTAGTTGGTCTTAAGAACACACCATTGACTGTATCTCCATGTCTGAGACCCTCTGCAATTTTGCCTCCTCCTGGACTGACAACCCTGTTGAATTTTTAAGAAGAAAAGCTACTACTACAGGTTTCCTGGGAGAAAAGGCTGCGTTCTGGTAGTCCCTGACCTCACCTGGATTTTAAAGGCATTTGTAAAATCCCGCTTCAGCTGGCACACTAGATTTCCATCTAAATATTCCTGGCAACTTTTCCAGTCTCCACAAAACAACTCAATTGAAAGTTTATTAGAAGCAGTGCTTTATTGTTGCAGGCAGAGATTTTGCTGCAGATATCTGTGTGCCACAATTAAATGCTGATTTTCAGTGGTGAAAAAACTGATTCTGAGTCACAGCCTATTGCTGCGTAAAATGCGCTCCCAGATCACTCGATATCACAGGCATAGTACAAATGGAAGATGAAGGGTCATTTTTAATTCTGTGCTAATTATCGCAACAAAAAACAGATCCTGCAGCGGAAGACTGATGCCAGGAAGGAATAATCATCCATATTTTGTAGTTCTGGCTGTGCTGCTCAAGGAGAAGCTTATTTACAAAATGGCAATCTCCAGAAAAAGATTGTGTTGTCCTTGCCTAAAAAAGATGTATATTCAGATACGTACTGCTACTCTGGGGGTGCTCGGCCTGGGAAATTACACTTTAGAATGAAACATTATAAACTTCAAGTATGGGAAACCACCTCCTGTTGAACAAATACAAGCTGTGGGGCTAATGCAACCCACCGTACCACAGAAATGATGCTTGGAGATCCCTGCTTTAAATTTATGCTTTTGGTTTAAAGAAGAAAAATCATATGACCTTTTAATTATTTATAGGTGAAAAGATGCTTCCGATAGAAGCATCGATGATGTGTCAACCAAAATGAAATTCCAAATGCAGGCTTTCTGTGTTCTGTATGCTTACTTAAATATAGATGAGAAGCACTTTCTTCTTTCCCTGCACAAAAATGACATAAACCCACCCGTTTTTGTCTGCAAGAAAATAAAAAAAAAAGACAACCAATGTGTAAAACCATGAACCTGAAGAGTAGCTGTAAAAGGGATGAAAAAAAACCCCAGAGAGCAGGCATGCAATCTGCTTCTGTTCCCCCAGCGACCACTGTAGTCCCTGAGGAGGCTCTCAAACAAGACTGCACTGCCAGAGTATCTTGTGGAGATGGGAACCTGCACCAATGGGAAACGGCCAAGACCAAGTGCCTCTGCGAGTTGTAGCAGTTTCTCCTTGATGATCAAGATACAGTCTTCATCAAAGAGCAAACACATCCAAGGTGTACATGACAATCAGGGACTTTGCGACCACAACTACTGCTCCTACCTGGAGATACCACCACCACCACCAACTCGCTATGGCAGAAAGGGCTCTGCTCAGTGTCTTCCATCTTTCTTTGTTGGGTATTCACATGCATTGCTAGATACCCATGCCTCCCATTCAAAGACAGGCTGAGAAAATTTGGGCTGTTCAGCCTAGAGAAGAGAACCTGCGTGGAGACCTCATAGCAGCCTTCCAGTATCTGAAGGGGGCCTACAGGGATGCTGGAGAGGGACTCTTCAGTGACTGTAGCAACAGGACAAGGGATGATGGGTTCAAACTGAAAGAAGGGAAGTTCAGGTTAGATATCAGGAAGAAATTCTTTACTGTGAGGGTCGTGAGGCCCTGGCACAGGTCACCCAAAGAACCTGTGGCTTTCCCATCCCTGGCAGTGTTCAAAGCCAGGCTTTGAAGAGGGGCTTTGGACAAGGGCCTGTAGGGACAGGACAGGGCAGTGCTCAAGGCCAGGTTGGATGGGGCTTGGAGCAACCTGTTCTAGTGGAAGGTGTCCCTGCCTGTAGGAGGGGTTGGAACTGGATGAGCTTTAAGGTCCTTTCCAACCTAAACTAGTCTGTGATTCTATGATTTTGTGATGCCCATGTCCAGCATTATGAGGCACGCTCTTGGGGGGAGTAGAATAACTCCAGTACATTGCCCTGCTGTAATGATGATGCCTGAAGATGGGAACATTGGACCACAGGGACTGCATGTTGAAAGCAAAACATTTTATTACTATCGGTTAAGCTTCATAATGCACACTTATCAGTAAGATAGAGGTTATATGGAGATCACTTAGCTTGCTACCAACTACAGCTTCTGGGATTAAATGCAGCAGCTGTTGAGCAGTGCGTAACAGGACCAGCAGAAAGGAAAAGAGAATAATGTACAGTTGTAATGGTGTGTGTGGGTAGTTTGGCAGAAAACAGTTGAAATTCAACCAGAAATATTTTTTTTCCTGCTGTACCAAAAGCTATAGCATCCTAGACAACAGCTGGTGACTAAGTAATGCCCTCAAAATGCACCCCTCCAACTCAACACCCAGCTCAGCATCTACCACCTCATATGGGCCTATATCGCAAATTCTGCCTTGACACAGAATCACAGACTGGTTTGGGTTGAAAGGATCCTATACGTCAACTAGTTCTAACCCCTGCCATGGGCAGGGACACCTTCCACTAGAGCATGTTGCTCCAAGCCCCATCCAACCTGGCCTTGAACACTGCCCTGTCCTGTCCCTACAGGCCCTTGTCCAAAGCCCCTCTTCAGATTTCTTGTCGGCCCCTAATTTAGGCACTGGGAGCTGCTCTGAGGTCCCCCTGGAGTCTTCTCCAGGCTAAAAAATCCCAGCTCTCTCAGCCTGTCTCCAGAGCAGAGGTGCTCCAGCCCTCGCAGCATCTCCATGGCCTCCTCTAGACTCGCTCGAGTAGGTCCACATTCCTCTTGTGTTGGGATGTGTGTTCTGCCATGAAGGCAGAAAGATGGATTAGAACTTGTATTTAACCTGAATTTAGTGTCATTGGTTAGCTCAGCAACAACATCTGGTGTTGATATATATGTGTGACTTTTGGTTTGCTTTCCATAAGTTTCCATGCAATGTTTTTGACAGTAAGTGCCATCCTGAGAGGGTTTCTAAAGAATGTAAGTTTCTTCCAGCACAAATGGCACTTTCAATGTAAGATCAGAAATACAGTTATCTTTCTTAGAGGTCAGAGGTCAAGAAAAAGCTATTTTGGGCTGTCTAGTAAAGAATCGCTAACATAATTTAACAGCACCAGCTTTTTTAGCACAAATCAGTTTACCTTCCAGCCAATCTTCTACAGGCAGCTCCAAATTGCATCAAACCCTATCCAGAGGAACTCTCTGTTCCGATCACTCCTTTCAGCATTACAACTCTTATTTCACATTATTTCTGCATTCATACAACATTCAAACGGGAGGGAGAAAATGTCTTCACTAGTAAAAGAGGAATCCAGCTGTTGCTAGCACAAAACTACTGATTTTTCTTCTTCTAGGAAACAGAGTGCTTGGCTGGAAAGGTGGGAAGCTCTTGGAAGACTGAAAGCCTGGAGGAGGAGACTAGTGTTTAGTCTGAGGCATGTGAAAAATTCCCATGTTTAAGCCTCTTGCATGTTCTCTTTTGCACAGTATCTTCAGTCTCGCCAAGAGGAAGAGGTCAGCGTAGGGTTTTTGAACAACCAGAGAGAGCACCTCTAGGGCTTACTGCCACAGCTCAAGGGCTGCAGTAGGAAGGAGGAGGGTGAACTTCACTTTGTCGAGAACCTGAGAAGGTGAGGAAGTTAAGAGGATCTTCCGGCTGGTCATTTCTCTTTCTCCTCCTGTGACAGAGGGACTGAGAAGGCTGCATTTCCCTGCAGGAGGGTGCTTCAGAGACTATCTCAGGGGAAGGTTTGGAGACAAACAATGGGGATGATAGGTCATCCACCCCAGAGAGCTGCTGTGGTCTCCAAAACAGCCCGCAAAGTCCAAGCCGTGGGTCAGTCTTCACTCTTTTTATCTCTTGGCTCATGTCTCAAGAGCTTGCTCCTGTACCTTTCTGCTCCTCTTTTGGGGGGCTCGCAGATACACTTTGGGGATGACATCTTCTCCTTTACAGGTTAGCTAGCAAAAGTGACCACATCTTTGCCAGGTTTGAGTTGCAGTCCCTTCCCATTCTTGGATCATCTCGGAAATGGCAAGCAGCTTTCAGAAACCATGGGCTGCTGCTGAAACCTGTGTGTTGTCTAAAAGGGGATAAGCAAATTTAGGGAGGTTACCCCTACTTTAGAGGATGTCTCCTAAGAGCAGAAAAGAGGTGAGAAAAGCAAGTTTGCTGCTGCAGGGAGGAGAAAGCAGGCAGCACGTCTGCCTTATGCTCTGGATTGGGGTGTTTCTTGGGGTTGCACACATATCAGCACGCTGCCAAATAAACTGACAATTTTAAGCTGTTTTTAAAAGTTTCTCTAATATGTCTTCATGAAGACAATCCACAGTTAAAAGCTGGCAGCATCCATGAAAATGTTCCGCTTTGATGGTGCCTGGTCCTGGTGTCTCCTTGCATTATCCAGAGCCAACACAGGACTGTAAGAGAAAGGAGACCTGGCAGAGGCACAGCTCTTATCTCAACATCTTCACACACAATTTGCCATGGGTACGCTCATCCCATGTACCCTAATTTACTAACCCACATCAAACCTTTGGGTCGATTTCCGAACTGATGTGGAAACAGGAAAAAGGAACTCTAATTATTCTGCAACCAATTTAAATGTCCTGGGGAGGATGAAATCCTGGCAACATTTAGCTGGAGATGCATAATTCCAGACTGCATCTTAATTCTGCTGAAGTAGAAAAGAAAGAAACGAAATTAAGGTTCCACATCACAAAGGATCCAGGCACAGCATCAAGTTGTGGTGAGAAGCAAGAATCAAAGCTCAAAGCAATATTTGTAGCAGATGCAGTAAAACTTATCCATGGGGAAGCTGTTGTATGTTGTCTACAAGTGAGATGCTGTGTGCTAGCTGCTTGGAGGAAGCAGCTAGCCTACAACAAGCATATGACCAAATCTGCCCCAGGCAACTGGTTCATGCAACCCTACTTGACATGAGGATGATCACAAAGGGAATGGCTGTGAGGTTAAGTAACTACTCCTTTGCTGCAGCATCACCCCAAGCCCCACAAGAATCTGCTTCAGCATAGAGTTAATATCTCCCAGAGCCCCACTGTCCGTGCAATGGCTGCAGAAGCAGATGAGAGCTGCAGGACAGCCTTTGTGATCCATGGAATGGTTAAGGCTAAAGGACACACCACAGAGACACACAGAAAATGACCAGTTGAGAAAAATATAACCAGCTATATATCTTTTTGTCCTACATTGGCTGCAAAATGCAAGGGGATGGAGGGAACTGAGGCCCATTTGGGCTTTGATAACAATTCCAGATAGGTTCATAAGCAAGGGCTTAAAAAGAAGTGGTGAATTTCTGAGGGAAAAACAGATTTAGAGCTCTTGACATGAACCAGACTGATAAATAACTCTTAGTAGTCAAACAGCTGTCAACTGAAGAGGAACAGAACAACCAGGACTGGGCCCTGTGAGCAAAGCAAGAAGAAAATGTCCCTGTACACTAAGCCATATAAATATCTACAGCGGTTGCTACCCGTGTTGTTTTAGTGGCCTTGATGTTTTGCAATCAGGTGGAGCAAGAAATAAAATGCCAGTTTAAAGGATGTGCTCTGAGATAAGAGGCATGATTGGTTCACCTCATAAAACACAGTGCCTATTCTCAGCTTTTAAGTGTTTGAGCCAAAAAACTTTCTCTAATTTTACCAGGATGGGAGGGATTATTAAAAATGGTTAAATTAAAAAACTTCACCACTAGCTACAGTGATGTGTACAAAACCTTCAGGAATGGCCTAACAAAACCTTTTCTACCTCAGAGAGAGACTGATCACAACAACAGAAGACACTACAGCTTTACAGGACTTAAAAGTAAAATAATTTTTTATAATGAGGGGTGGAACGGGAGACAGACATGTTAAATTAACCCCAGCTGACAAAATCCCCTTGCCAAAGAGCTTTTAGCAGCTAGAAAAACAGAGATGGTTTAGTCAAAGTTTTAGGGCTGGCCCCTGGGCTCAGTTCTTCTCCCCTGGTATTTACCATTGTGAATTTGCAAAAGCATCAGAGCTCAGAAGAAACATAGCAGTCTGCCACAAATCCTTCCTGGATTGGTGGACTAAATACTGGACACAGGCAAACTAGTATAATCCTGAGCCTGCCACCAAGGGTGAAGAAAGATGAGAAGGTTCTGTGTGTATTAACTGAGTTATAGGATGTAGGATAAATACCACTGCAAAGCACTGAATCAAAGCCTTGCCCTCTGTTCTTAGCTGTTAATGGCCTCTGTTCATCTCTGCTGTGATGCCTAGCTGGGAAGAGCGCTTTTAAAAGCAGCACTGGCACAATGCTACAGTTTTCAAACTCCTTTCAGGGTTTATTGGTGTCTCAGCAGAGACTGTCCTTGGAGGCAGCTCAATGTATCCCGAACAGAAATACATCTGTTGACTGCACACTGAGAATCACTTCATCCAGAGTACTGCTTTATCACCTTTCTTCTGTCTCTGTCCTTAGATTCCTCTGTCTCTGTACTGCCTCCATCCTCAGATTCCCCCTTTGAGCTTCCCAGAGGAAGAGATGGTTGTTTTACATTAGGTAGCTCTCAATCACTCAGCAGCACAAGAAACTTCTCCCCACCAAGCTCAAAGCAAAAATGACGATTTGCAAAGCAGCAACAGTCAAAGGGGAATTTCCAGAGACAAACCAGCTCCTGTTCAACACCTATTATGGAGGGAAGTGATGCAAAAGCCAACACACAACGTGCTTCAGCTCACCCCTGTTATTGCAGAACAGCAGGGATAATTAATTTATGTTAAAAATATCAGGACTGCACTGGCACGTTCAGCCTCTTCCCTAGGAAGAGGAGAGAAGAGAGAGCAAGGGCTACTTGGCAGAAGTTAGTCATAGGCTTAATGCACATCTGGAAGGCACTCGGATATATGTTAAGTGATTATAGAGCAGTGTGAGAACCTACATGGAACAGGAGGAACTCCTCTGTAGTTTTCTTACACAAAAGTGCCAGATCTCCTTACAATAAAAGTGTTACTAAGGAAATTCCAATTAACTTTCAGTGCAGCCAAAGCTCCTGGGAACTGGGGAAAAAACCCAAACTCAGGGTTCTTCAGGTAATTATCTGGCATAGCTGGGTGGGCTCTGATTGCAGCACAGCCAGGAAGATGGCGACACAACCATGTTAAGACAAGACAGCTAAAAGGCTCTCTGAGTGAAATAACATGCAGCTCCCCACCTGGGAAATCAGTAGAGGGGCTTAAAACATCTCTGGAGGGAGGAAGGACATCCCTGTGGAAGACAGAGCTACCTGGGACTCAACTCTGTCGATGCTGAGTCTATTGCTCACTTGGGGATTATTTTTTCCCAGGTCCTGGTAATGACCTGATGCTCTGACTCTGTTCAAAAGCAGAATGAGCTCTTCCACTATGGAGTGTTTTACTGCTAGAAAGATTGGGAAGAACTGAAATACAAGTGCTGGCTGGTTTTGCTTTGAAATACTAACTTATAAGAGATGAGTAACAGACATACTGAGCTAATACTGCAGGAAATCAGAAAGCCCGCAAATGTTAAAGGAGGGAAAGATGGAGCATGGGCATGAATGATGATGGTAGGAGAGGAAATGGGAGAGGCAGAATGAGCAGAGAGGAGGGCCAGTTCCGACAAAAATCTTAGCTAAAGCTAGCAAAGTTCATGTAAATATTCTGGTGACTATTCACATTATTGCATGATGAAACTACACTTTTCTGTAACAATCCTTGGAGATTTGGGAACACAAGGGAAAGCAGGTATTTCCAAACCAACTGGCACATTTGAGAGCTTATACTGTCACTAGATGCATTCTTTACATTTGCATTTAAACAGGTATCTTGATAGTGTGAGAGTTACTGCTTCTATTATGAAGATTGGGAAAGTGTCATCATATTTAATATTTAGGAGGGTATTTAATATTTAGGAGGGTATTTAATATTTTGGAGAATGCCTGTTGATGGGCTATTTTTTCCTATGTCTAATTCAGAGATAAGCAGAGACATGAATGATAGAAAGTGCTCTGCTGCACCACCATGTACAGCAGAGTTTCTAACAGGTTTCTATTGCAAACGTTTGTAGAAAATGTATGCTCTGGCATTTTAATAGCCCAGATTTTCTAAAACTATTAAAGAAGGGTGAGAACAGAGAGAAATGTCTGAGTCAGTAGTGGCTTTACCAAAGAGGACCTTGGAGGACACAGAGTTACAAACCGGTCTGGAGGCATCAAGTAAGCTGTTGCAAAAAACCATCCTACTGAGTGGAGAAAACCTTGAATCATTTGCAACCCTTCCACTTGAAGCTGTAAAAATACCTGTCCTGATTCTGCATTCTGTAATTCTGGATTCAAGAAAAAGACAGACTCATCAGGAAGCAACAAGAACATGACAAAGGCTAAAAACTACTCTTGGTGGAAGGCTTTGTATTTGTGTAGAAAAGGAGGCAGGAGAGACCTGACAACAGTCTTTAATTATGTAAAAGAGCTGCAGCAAGGAAGGGAACAAACTGTTTCCATATCTCCTCTTGAGAGCATGGCCTATAAGACAAAAAGCGTTGGAATTAAATGGAAGCAAGGGACACAGAGGTGGACATCAGGAAAAATATCTGAGGGTGGGCAGGGTGAACCACTGAAACAGCTTGGGGAGGGAGGCTGGGAATATCCATGACTAGAGATTTAAAAAGGCAGATTTTTTACATGTTGTTCAACTCGGGTAAAATAAAGATGCTTTTTGCTGTGTAGTCCCTGGAAAGTACCATTAGAGGCACCCTCGTACTTGCAAATATAAGTGTAGAGTCAGTTTCTGCAGACTATGGAGCTGGCCTGGCTGAAAACTGGTGTGAGGAAAGGGTTGGGTTTAGCTAGTCCCACCTCTGAATATGGGACCACAAATTATGTTCTCCAGAGGTCCCTGCCAGTTCTACGGTAATACATCTCACACACTGTCCTCCTCACTTTTAGACTTCTTTGATCCTCCTTCTTGGAAAGGAAGTTGGAGGTGGAGTTCTTGAAAGGCTTGTGAGACTCCATTCAGGGTTGAAAACCAAAATATACAACTTGGCGTTACGAACAGGCCACTAATGTATCTTCATATAAACAGTGGAGAAAAAAGAAAGTTGGAAAATCGAACAAGTGAAGGTCAGGAAGTGTCAGAACTAAGGATTATCTGAGTAACCTTAATTCCAGCTGCTTTGGACATACGCATAGAGAGCTTAATTATGCAATCTTATAACTTTCCCTCCTCCTCTAGCATATAGGTTTCTTTTTCATTCATTGTTCTGTATGCAGTCTAAGCCTTACCTACATATACCTTCCAAACACTGCATATGTATCAATGAATTTCTTCTTGTTTTGCTTTCAGAGATCATCAGTATTAATTGATATCGGAGCATCACAAAATCCCCCATGCCAAATGCACTCGTATTTATCACTCCCTTTGAGGTAGGGAGGTATCATTCATCCCGTTTCATCGGTGAGGAACACAGGCACAGGCAGAATAAACCCAAAGCAATCCTGTCTCCATTATCAAGAAGCCTAGCTTGAGATTCCAATAGCTTTTCTAGAGTCCTCACTATTATCACAGCACAGGTTTGAACAGCTGGTAACACCAACCACTTTGTACATCAGGCCTCAGGGTACCAAGGCTGGTGCACAGGTGATACAAGTGGTGGTCATCTGCAAAGTCTTGCTAAAAACAACACAAACCCCTTTGCAAGTACAGGCTCAGAGTGTGTTTCTTGAAAGCTGCTTTCTTTCCCCTCCAGCCTTCAGCAACACCTTACTTCTGCAATGGAAAAGAACAGTTGCCCCATTGATAACATAACGCTCCATCACACAGCCCAGCTAGTTCCTGGAGCAGGAGGCAGGCAGAGCAGTGAATGCAAGGCTCCAATGAAAAGCAGACAAGCATCCATAAACTGGGGTGGCAGGAGCAATTATTACAGGCCACCAACACTTGTATGCTCCCCTCCCAGGATCTACCTCCTTCCCTAGTTCTGCAGGACTCCAGCACTGATGGTGCCACCTATTCCTCTGAATAAAACAATCATCATGCTCTGCGATTGCCTGGAACACAAATCTTGTCCTTGCTTCCTTCCACCCCCTCCTGCCTTTTTGTTCCTGTGCCTTCGTGGGAAGTGTGGTCTTACTCCCCCTCTCCCCCCATGTCGTGCCAACAACACACGCTCAGAGCAATGACCAGATGAGAATACTTGCAAGAGCTCTGAGGTTAACCTGTGTCTTTAATCCCACATAACTCTCTGCTGTTTTGAGATGCATATTCTATTGCATGCAATTTGTAGTGTAAAGATTTAATGTTAGTAGTATAGTAAGTTGATATTGCTTGTGAGTGCTCATATTGAACGTCTCTGATACAGAAAAGAGAAAAGATGACAGCTACCATTTTAGCATTTCAAGAGGAAGGATCTATTGGAAACAGGAAAAAAATACTATTTTAATAGGTATAGGCATATATATATATATATACATTTAATATTCCCCCCTCTCTCCTCTCTCTGCTAATTTGTGTGTCACATATAAATTCACAGATGTTAGAGCAGTATTGTGCTTAGTGGGGCTCGGGAAAAAGCCTTAGCTGTCTTCTAGCAACCCACATGAAGGGCCATCTTTTCTTCCAATTAATCTCTGCATGGTGAATGATCAAGATGAAAAAACAGGGAAGTGTAAACTTCTTCTGCCTGCAGGATGGATTTCCTCTACCATGTTTAAGAAACCCAACTGACCAGCTGACCCATCTCTAACCAGGAACTCCAATATCCTGCCCTGTTGAATACCAGTACATCGGATGATGGGAAATGCACAAAAGGTGGAATATGTCCGTCTTCTATTTACGGTGGCTACTCTCTACAAAGGTAGCAATTTCAGTTTGCCAACTCAAGCATTTCGAGGTAGCCTATCAATTAGGAAGATGGATTAGCAAATTGTTAATGATGGTTTTACTGGGGTGGCAGCCAGGCACCTCGAGGCTAGACCAGTACCTCTGGATATAGTACAAGCACAAACGATGTCCAATAAGCATGGAAAGGCCAGAAAGTAAATCCAGCATACACTTTTCTAGATGTTAACGTACATAACAGAGCCCGGAGGCTGAGGGTTCACATTTCACATGATGCCTCAGCATATAGAAGGAATGATCTAATTACATCCATCACAGAAATGCCAAAATGACTCCCAGATTCTAAAACCTCAGTTTATGCTTTGACATCTCTGGAAAACCAATTCTTAATCCACGTAATCAGGAGTTCCTCATATTTTATTTTACCTCAACACTTTAATACAGTGTTGCCTTTGTGGAAGTACAGGTGGAGAAGTGAACACAGGTGCGAGAAGATATTAGGAAGAAAAATTGATGTCAGCCCATGAAAGCTCCTCCAGATCTTGGAGAACAGAGAGCCCAATGGAGAGCATGCCCTACAGCTTGGAAACAACTTGTGCATACAGTACCGTATTACTAATACAGTACCATTCTACCAGGTACAATAGCTTAAACCTGCTGCCACCTCAACCCACCACCAACATGCCCCAACAAGGGGTCAAGGTCTGTAGTCTCAGCCTGCTGGGCATCTATGGAGGCATACCACACTCTCCCAGGAAATCTTGGATACACCGGGCAAGCTTTGCTTCCCAATGCTGGAACAATCCACACTGGAGGGATGATTTGTTTTGGCAAAGGCTGTGGGGTGACAGCCTTACTTGGTCATGTCATAACCTACTTCCATAGCTTCCAGTGTAGCCTTTATTTCCACTCTTACTTGGATAAACTATTTTGAATACAGCCTTTACCTGAAGAGAATAGAGAGGTAGGAGGGGAAAGGTGAATTTTAGACATCACAACACATTAAGTAATTACAAAATAAAGGGTGTTTTAATTTTGGAGGAAGGAAGATAGAAAATTAAATAGAAGGTAGACTTCTCTTTAATAATTATCTGACGAATTGTGTATATATACTGTATGTACAGCAAAAGTAGGAATGCCATAGAACTAAAATAACTTCTTAATTAATTTTCCACCTGCTGCAAAAATCTGCCCAATAAAAATACATAATAATAAACCTCTTTCTGCTATAAAAATTACTATCCTCAGACAAAAGGGCTGCAAGTCAAGTGAAGAGTAGGCTTCCTAACCACTACCAACTCCCTTCAGTGTGAGCTTAGGTCACTTCAACAGGCCATAGGAGAAAAAAAGCATTAGACAATGACATCTTTAGCAGAAAAAGGTGTGCTGACATTGATTTTGGTAATTGCTTGCATTTTTTATTTTTTTTTAATAAAGGACAGGTTTTTAATCCTTCTACCTGGGATTTTATGGAAGTGGTAGCACAGATTCGCAGAGCTAGGGATTGTAAAATGGCACTGAAACACGATATTACTGGCAGTACCTGCAGCTGCCTCTTCCTTACAGCTCCCATCCCACCTCCATGATTCCTTCAAGGAAGAGCTTTGACGTTTTTTGGCCACTTTTTCCCTTGCAGCCTTGCCAAAAACCTAAGGTATGAGACTGCTTACAAGGCACGTAAAACTTACAAGGTCCACGCAAACACAGGGCTTTGAGCAACCTGGTCTAGTGGAAGGTGTCCCTGCTTATGGCAGGGGGTTGGAACTGGATGAGCTTTAAGGTCGCTGTCAACCCAAACCAATCTGTGATTCTATGAAACAATGTTCAACCAGCTCTCTGTGAAATCATGTGTTTATCCAGACCAGTAGTAGGAGAAAACTACCCTCTGTTTAGACTGTGTACTTCAGATAAATAAGATTATTTTGCTACAAGCAATTACAGGCTACAACATACTCACATAAATATATTAATGTCTATATGTGGACATGAATTTGTATATATTGGATACAGATAAGAAACACTTAACGACAACAAGTAGATTACCAATAACTGCTGCAGCTTCTTGCTGGGTAGAGTCCGTCATCCAGACTTGACATGATGAACCTACCACGGTGGGTTCTGCCATCTCCTTTGGAGCACCCAGTGGGTCACCCTCACTGCACCAATGCAAAAACGTTTCCCAACCCTTCACTAGCACACCCCTGCCTCTACTTGATCTAGAAAGCCAGCTTGATGGGCAAAACTCAACACAACTGCATGCGAGGCAGCCATTTCCACCCAGTATAAGCTTTTAGGGACTGCCCCATCTTCTGTGCCAGCAGTGGGAAAAACCAAGCTAGACTCAGTTTTGTCGAGACTATAGGTGGAAAACCTTGGTTTTAAGCCTCGACAGCAACATCGGCAGCCTGATTTGCAGAAAGGGCGAAGAGCTGAGGATGCTCAGCAGCTCTGCAAACACTAAGTCAACCCACTCTCAATATAGCGCCTGTCCTCCTCTAACATATGAGTGGAGCTGGACCAAGCAAGTACAAAGGTCTCTAACAGACGCATGCAGGAGACGGCTTCTTCCAGCCTCAGATTACATTACTGAAGCATCCCCTTACCTGAGCAGGAGCAGAAATGTGCTCCTACTATTATTTACACAATATAAAGTGCTTTACAATTTCATTATTGAACTGATAGACTTTCTGCTGGGACCATACAATTTTGAAACAGAGGTGAGGGCTTGAACAGGAAATTCTCTCATGAGAAAAAAAAAAAAAAGAGGTTCAGACTGGTGCTCTTCACCCTGTCCTCCTAAGGATTGTTTTTGGCCGTTCTTTCTAGTGCAAATAAGCTTTGTGTTTTCTCAAGTTTAAGGGACACGGCAGTTTCAGGGCGTCAGGAACGAACATTTAAAATGCATTAGGGATTCGGCATTCCTGAGCCGATTCATGAGCATTCCTGTGCATGAGCAGTCCACATGATCACTGCTCTCCTAAGCTGAAGACACGCTGCCAAAAATAACAAGGGACCCATTCATGAATCTCACCATTAAAGTCTTGCGTTGCCACATTTCCAGTGAGCCTGTATTACCTGCAAACATCAGTGCTTTCCATTGTGGCGGACACCCATGGCTAGTGGTTTACCCATGGGGAACTGGCTACAAACATGAAAATCCTGATCCAGTTTTGGATACTAAGGTGCATCCTATGCCAGGAGAGTAAATTTATTAGTGGATCCTGTGGGATACCTGCGTGCCAAAACCGAGCCTGACCCAGTAGCCAGCAGACACTGAATTCCTGGGTGATATCTAACAAATGCTATTGGAAGACCAATCCATTAACAAAAGATAAACGAGTTTTAAAAAAAATGGGCAGATAAGCAAAACCATGTCACATCTTTTTTTTTCTTTTAAAATGGTGAAGAAAATATCCCTTTCCAATCACTTTGCCCAATATATCCGAGGTATTTTCCTCACTGATGCTAAAGGAATACAGGGAAGGCATGATCGCTTATGACACAACATGGTCACTCTAATTCCAACGCAGGAGCTTCTATGATCCCTTGAGGGAAAAGTAGGCTGGGATGGGGAGATGTTAACCTCGTAGGGGAAGAATGCCAGGTAGGAGAGGAAAGGAGGACGTAAAAGGTTTGTACATTCATAGCTCCAGTTTGTTGGAATATAAGTTAATTTTTAACTCCAGGCACTGTGACAGGCAGCAGCAGTTAGCGATACGCTAATGTGCGCAACAAGGACTCATTCACTAAATTCTGGTTTCACACCAATAATGGGATGTAGAATTATTTTTATGTTGATTTTGTTTGCAATTGACCTGTTAAAACCATTGGGACCAAAGCCCTAAGAGCAATGATGAACCAGCACCCCCTGCAACTCCCAGCTGATCCGTCATGCTCCGATACCAGTTGAAGCAGTGGGGCGAGAACATCTCTCCCAGAGTTGAAAATGAACCTGAAGTGGATGGGAATTCTTGACATGAAGACAAAAGCTTGCTTGCTGTATCTGCTATGTGTGGTTTTACCTAAAGGGAGAATCACCTAAAACAGTGAAATTAAATTACTTCTTGTCACAACTGTAACACTTTCCTAAAGGTTCTTCGGTGACTTTGGTGCAAGCTTTGATTTTTTTTCCTTTTTTTTTTTATCTTTTTTTTTTTAATTATTTTTTTTTAAGTTAAAACAGATCAACTAGTTTATAGTTTCCAAACTAAAGTCCAGATTATCCTCTTGGTTCCCAACTCTGCATCCCCAATTTTTCTCGTTATGGTTAATAACATTAGCAGCTAATAGCATTTGGATTGAGTGTGGCCATGCAGCGTGCAGGTGGGTCCAGACTAAAAGTGATCAACAGTCTGGCTGGGGATAAATACATTTCTCAAGAGATTAAATAAAAATAAATAAAACCATGTCATGGCTGCATGGGAAAACAGCTGGTCCACATGAACATTGGGCCATTCTGTTAAAAAACAATTCAAATTATGATAAATATCTGATCAGACACGTTCATGCCTCCTTAAAAAGAATCTTAAAGGTGGGCAACATGTTATTGGAAGTACCTGGAGCTCCATCAAATTTCCGCTGGTTTCAAAGGGGAAGGAGCTGGTCACCCAAAGGCTAGAAAAGCCCCTTACGTTGAGTATTCATGTTTTAAGCAGTGATAAGGAGCTTTCAAAACCTTTCATCAATCTTCTAAACAAGGAATTGTACACATCTTCCCTCCAGAGACTTCAGTGGGATGACACTGAAACCACTGATGGTGGGCCACTGGGAATTGAATTGCTCCATAAGCTCTGAGCAGGTGGGAAGGGGGTGATGGCAGGGCACAGATATCATCTCCTAACAACACCACCACCTGTAAAATTAACATGACAAAAAAACCAACTGGGCGTAAACCACCACTTCTGAAGGGCCACCAGTAAATGTGAGAGAGATGCCTTTTTATACAAGCCCAATGGTGCACCAAACCCGCCCCAAGGTCTTTCTTGCTGCAGGAGGAGAAAACCAGGTAACATCATGACTGCATTAATCTCTTATCTGGGAGAAAGCCTCAGTCGTGGTGGTCCCTCCTCCCCCAAACCCTGGCTCCATCCCCACCTGCCTGTTGGAACCCATAACACAGCTACTATGAAAATACCTTTTCACATTTTGGACAAATGCATTGAAAATGAAAACCAAGAAATCACCAGCATGGGCATGAACATGGGCAGAACACATACATGGGTTATTATTCATTGCCATGAGTCTTAGTGCTCGAGTGGAGCTTCGCTATCCCAGGATATTCAGGTTATTTGTTCAGCACAAAACTACAGAATGAATAACAAATCTTTACCAGCACGTAATAAAGGTCTGACCAGTTATCAAGGTTTTACCCATGCAGGCTATCAGTTCAAACTCAACAACCAGCAGCTGCCAATTTAAAAACCTCTCTCTCCCCTCATACCCATACCATGAATTCACACAAAGTTGATTTTTATCATAAACCCTACAGATGCGCTGCTCAGCCTATGGACCAAAGACAAGCAGAATTCAGTCCCGGAAAAAAAACATCATAGAAACTGATACATTTCAGCATAAGGTTTGGGGTTTGGTTTGCTTTTGTATCACTTTGAGAGTGCAACACAAGCCTTATCTATACTACTTAAAGGTCAGAGTGCCAGATTTTGTTTTATGCTGATACGTGTACTTCCATAGTCTTCAACACTCAAAGCAGCTGACTCAGACGGACTCAGGAGGTTGGTACTTTCATAAGACACATGGAGATGATTTGGGTGCAATTTAACAGACTCCTGTAATATTACAGACTGGAGTTAGCAAGAACTACCGGAAAAGGACTTTATAAAAAACCCAACAAACCAAAAGGGGCAACTTGGAATTACTCTAGGTCAGTCTCTCTTACCAATTTCTGCTTGTTTTGTTTATTTTGCCAGACAGCCAGTCCAATGCACTCTATTCGAGACCCTCCTGCTCTTCACCACTGTCCCCTCTGGCGTCCATCCTTTTTTCTTTATGGCTGTTGTAAATTCTCCTCATCTCTTCTTCGTACTTGATAAAATTTTCCCCAAACCGTGTCCACGCTTTGTAGGGAACCGTGATGGTGTTACGGTAGGGCGGCCTCACCTCACTTACCTTCAGGAAAATGCCGTACCTGTTGGATCCCACGTCGAAGTAGAAGCGCTTGTTGTCCACTCGGAAGGAGGTGCCCTCGGGGAGCTCTGGAGGCTCATCACCTCCCCCCCGGCGATCCTCTATGTCCCCCTCGCCATATTCTTCTATCAGCTGGACCAAAGCATCCCTGAACTCAATCATCCCTTGTGCTGGCAGGACGATTGTCTGCTCCTGTCCCAAGCTGTGCCCAAAATAACCCATCATGCCAGGTCCTCTACTCATGGTTTGTCTAATCCGCAAGAAGCGCCCTCGCTGGTTCTCCTTCAGGTCCAGGTAATACTTCCTGTTGTCCCTCTCGATGTACTCCGTTTTGAGGACACTGTGAGGGTGCTCTTCGGAGCAAACGGACATCGGAGGCGAAGGCGGTGGGTGCTGCTGCCGCCTCCGGGGATGCTGCTCTTTGCCGTTGCTGTGCTCGTGCCGGTGACTGCTTTTCAGGCCCAGGTGGGCATAGTGCTCGATGAAGTCCCCTAGGCAGTCCTTCAGTTCAGCAGCCACAGACAAGGAGAGGGTCAGCTTGCTTTTCCTGATATTGTCCTGCCTGCCTCTTCCTATCCAGACCTCGGCGATCTTCAGGAAGCGGCCTCGGGAGCTCTGTTTCACATCCAGATAAAAGCGCTTCTTCTGGATGTCCACCCTCTTGGAGGCCAGCTCCTGGATCTCCATGCAGCCCCCCTGGGAGGAGGCCGGGTAATGGTACTGCTGCTGGGACTGGGAATAAATGCTCCTGTGCAGGCCAGAGCCTCCCAGGTTCCTTCCTCCTCCTCCTCTGCCTCTTTCCATCTTTACTAATCAGCTGGAAATAATACAGAACAGAGACACAGATGACAACATCAGCACCAGGGGCCTGCTCGGCTTCTCGGCAGTGTCTCTGTTCAGCGCTGCTCTCCCTGCAAAGCCGCCTGCATCCCTCTCCGCTGCCACAGCACGCAGCATCGCAGCAAAAGGATCCCGGGTGCTGTTCCCCTCCCCACCTCCGGCTCTCAGCCAAGGGAGCCTTCCTTCCAGCAGCCCTAGTGCCCTCACCCTCTGTCCCCAAAATCCAGCAGCCCTCCCTGCCCTGCAGTGGAGAGCAGGAGCCCCAGTGGGATGGGTTGGAGGGTCCCCGTTGGGAGGGCTGTGACACTCATCCGCTGGGGGCTCCTACTCCCCACTGCAGGGTACCCCCACCATGCTGCTGTGTTCCCCTTCCATCACACTCCTCTGCTGTTCCTCCCCAGGGCACCGGCGGAGGGCACTGGGGTCCTCCCCAGCACTGTCCCAGTACTACCTCCCCGGTACTCCTACAGCCCTAATATTGCCCTCGTAGTGTCCCTAGACCTTCACGTCCTGCCCCCAGTACTGGCCTCCTCCCCCCTCAACACCCCCAGCACTGCGCCCCACTGCCCCCATCACTGCATAACCTGCCCTGGTGCCCCCAGTGTTTTACCTCCTGCCCTCCCCCACCAGTAGCAGCCCCTGCCTCCCAGTGGCTCCAGTACTGCCCTCCTCCCCCTCTCCCCACCCCATCACTGCTCCCCAGTGTCACCCATCACTGCATCTCCTGCCCCAGTGCCTCCAGATCTTCACCTCCTGCCCCCCCGTATTACTCCTCTGCCCCCCAGTAGTGCCCTCCTGCCCCCTCACTGCTCCCCAGATGCTCCACATCACTGCATCTCCTGCCCCAGTGTCCCCAGAGCTTCACTTTCGGCCTCCTAGTGATGCCCAGTGCTGGCCCCCCACTGCCCCCAGCACTGCTCCCCAGTGCTCCACATCACTGCATAACCTGCCCCACTGCCCCCCAGAGCTTTACCTCCTCCCCCACCCAAGTGCCCCTCAGCACTGTCCCCCTACCCCCAGTGCCCCAATACCCCTTCAAGTGCTCCCAGTACAGGCCCCCGCATGCCCCCAGTGCCCCAGTACTGCCCCCTTAGTGCCCCTCAGCACAGCATCTCCTGCTCCATCGCTGCTCGGCCCCCTGCACCACACATGCCCCGGCACTGCCCCACACCCGGTCACTCACCCCACAGCGCCCATCGCCGCCGTTGCCCTTCAGCAGCCGCCGCCGTCTCCGGCAGCCCCGCCGCGCAGAGCCACGGGTTGCCGCACCCCCGCCGTCCGCTCCACCCCGCCCCGCCCCAGCCCCGCCCGGCCGAGGACGACGACGACAGCGGCGGCGGCAGCGCGGGGGGAGTCGTGGGCTCTCCGGAGGGTGTGTGGCCCGCTCGGCACCGGGACTACGCTACCCACAATGTCCCACGGCCTCCGCCTCATTCCGCATGCGCGACACCTCGGGTAACCTGCCGCCGCCGCCGCTGCCCTGGGAGATGTGGGGGGGATGGGAGCATGGCGTCTCCGTGACGTGTTAAGAGCGCGATGCGCGGTGACGCAGTATGCGTGCTCCGTCGGTGGCGCGGTGTTCGGCGGCGGGGCCACGCCGCGGTGGGGTTCCGTGAGCGGGGCGCAGGTATCCGGCGCATGGCGGGGCTGGGGATCCCGTTTCGGTGGCGGTGAGGGGAACGGGCCGCCATGGAGCCCGTCGGTGCTCGGAGGGCAGCGTCCCGCCGCCGTTTCCGGCCTGCTGCGAGCACCGCCGGGCCCTTGGGCTGCTTTCTGCCCCGCGGTGCCGGGTGGAAGAAGTCCTCCAAGAGTACAAGCCGCCCCCTGGGAGGGTTCCCGGGGTGTGCGCCCAGAGACGTTGAGGTGCTGGAGCGGGTCCAAAGAAGTGCAGTGGAGCTCGTGAAGGGTCTGGAGAGCAAGTGTGATGGGAAGCAGCTAACGGACCGGGGGGGGGGGAGGTAATCTGGAGAAGAGAAGGCTCAGGGGGGACCTTATTGCACTCTGCAACTGCCTGAAAGAAGGATGGAGCTAGGGGGTGGCTGGGCCCTTCTCCCAAGCAGCAAGTGGCAGGACACAGCCTCAGTCTGTGCCAGGGGAAGTTTAGATTGGAGATTAGGAACAATTTCTTCCCCGAAAGGGTGATCAGGCATTGGAACAAGCTGCCCTGAAGTGTTCACAGACTGTGTAGATGAGGCCATCAGTGACATGGTTTAGTGGTGGGCTTGGCAGTGCTGGGGAAATGATTGGACTTGATGATCTTAAAGGTCTTTTCCAACCTGGTTGATTCTGTGATTCTAGGTGAGGGGCTTTGGGGTGCAGAAGAAATTTCCCTGAGGAAATGAGGTGTTTTGACCGTGTGTGAATGCTTTCCCGCAGCTCCATTTGTGCTGCCATTTGTCCTGGGGGATCCTGCTGCCAGCTCAGGGCAGGTCTCAGGCTTGTAAGTGCAATTTCTTGGTGTAACACCAGCGAGGTGGGTGATGCCATGGTGAGAGGTGCTTGCTTGTGTGGTGTTGCTGCTGAAGGCGCTCTGGGGCTTTTACCTGGTTTTTGTGGCAAACATGTTGGGGTGGCAGATAGTGGGATAGGTGCTGCAGAGTGTCCTGTCTATAGAATCCTGGAGTGGCCTGGGACACGAAGAACCTTAAGATCATCCAGTTCGACACTGCTGTGGGCAGGGACACCTTCCACTAGACCGGTTTGCTTCAAACCCTGTCCAACCTTTTGTAGTTTCTCTGCTGGTTTCTGTCATTTACAGTAGTTGCAGCTCCCAGGAACAGAGTGTTTCTACTTCAGGCATCTTCCTAGTGGCTCTTTTGTTACTGTTTTAGTATTAAAATGTTCTTCTAAAGTGTTTTAGGTAGTAGCTCATTATGCTACTGCACAAGTGGATAGATAACCAAGGAAAGCCTTCTGTCTACTGTAGATAATCAATGAGAAACATCAAAAGATGGCTTTGAGTACTGAAAAACTGAAACAGCATGTTTTGCATATGATTTGGACCTGCTTCTTGGTGAGGAACTGCAACTGAAAAGTACGTTCTTGCATACAGTAAGAATGTACTGCTAAGAATATACATGCAATGTATATGTACCCTGAATTTGTTGTTGAGGTGTTGAGCACCTGGAGACTAGTGGGAGGAAGCAGGATGAGAAATTTGTTTGTGACCCGTTTGAATTTCCAGTGGGATTTCTAAGTCACACTAGAAGCAGTCTGGGGAGAGGCTGGAACAGCTCTAATACAGTCATCGTTTGCTTACAACTTGGAAATTCTGCTCTGCTTCCCTCAAAGCAAGCCTAAGTCATTAGGGCTGAAAATCTCCTGGTGTTATAAACAGCATCTCTTCCTAACTTAAGTCTCTTTATTTTAAATTTACAGCATCTCTATGGAGTGCTCTCCATCATCTCTGTTGCCTTCCAGGGAATGTACCCTGCTTCCTGATGCCCTGGGAATAAGCTGTCTCTGCTCAGTGAACTCATTTGGTTTGAATGAACGGCTGGCAAATTGCTAAGCAGCTTCAGCCATCATCCAGTCTGTGCCAGAGATCTTAGCAGCATGTGCCTTGTTTGGCTGTAGTTTTCCCTAGAAATTCTGTGGTTTTCTTTACCTTGGTTGAGGGCTTGCAGCTCTGAGGTCCTGTGTAGGCAGTGAATGTCTTGGGGTGATATCTGTGGGAGTCTGATAGTCCCTAGTTTGGGTTGGGGGTTTTAGATGGCTGGTTTCTATGCTGTTATCTAAACCACGACATCAATATTTGGCTAGGTAACGAGGGCTGTGTTGACCAGAGATGGCAGTAGGTGTACTCTTCTGTTCCAAGTCACTGCTCTCCATAGAAACAGACTCAGTTCTTTTTCCCATAGGATTTTAAGAGGTTTTCCCTGTGTTTTGTGGTGTTTGTTTTTTGTTGTGTTTTTTTTTTTTTAACCGTATTTTCTTACTGACATGAATAAGAATATAATGCCTAAAGGTCTTTTGATATTCAATGTGGGCAGTTCTGTAGATGTCTATTCTTGTGCACAAACCCTTTTAAGTTCAAGGTTGTGAACTTCCATCACCTTGTTCTGGCTTGATGATAATAACAGCTTGTCTCTGTACAAATTGACCATTCTTTTTTGTTCTTATTTATATGTTGAAGTAACAGAAATGTGGAAAAAATGAATAAAGTAGATTTGCCAAATACTAGTCTGCAGAACAAATATCCACAGTGGATGCTTACTCAAAGCCAAGCGGAAGTTTTGAGTGATAAAAAGGTATGTCATTGCATGGAGGAAACTGAAGTTTGCCTGTGTTATGTTAATAAAGTAATTAATTGATGTACACTGTGTAATAAAACAACAGTGGAGCAGTTGCATGTAGTTATACCTCTGCCTCTGACATTTCTGAATGGTTAGAGATGTTTTATCCTATGAACTATAATTAAAATTAGCTCCTCAATTACTGGTTGAATGACCTTGCTAAAGGTTTTTTTTGGAGAGGTTTGTTTTTTTTTTTAATTAAAAAATCATGTTGCCATTGCTATTAGCTCTGTAGAAATTTATTCCTGACAGACTTGAATTTTAGTGTCAAAACCACCCAAATATAGGGAGATTTTTGATGTGTTGCTCACCCAGTGTTGTAGGCTGTACACCATGAAGAACTGGGGCAGGAGGGGAGATTATATAGATAATCAGAGAGCTCAAAATGCAGCGACCTCAAGCTGCAGGCTGGTAGGCTGGTTTGTTATGGGAAGGCCCTCTGGCTTTCTGCACTTGCACGTGTGCAGTGTTCAGGAGGTTCTGCAGCTCAGAGGTATAGGAAGAATTAATTGATCATAAAGATTATGTCAAATTCTGGTGTTCCAAGAATGTTAACATGTCCTTGGATGGGTTGTTTCCTGTGTATAAGAGCAGTTTTGGTATAAAACTTCCCACCAGAAGCGACACCTTTCACTTGTAACATCTGGAACTGCTTTAACAAGTAGAAAACTGAGTGGCAAGAGGAGGCTCAGTTCTGTAAGAACTGTAAGAGCGACAGTTAAAAAATAGTAGTGTGGATATTGCTATGTCATTTAACCAGATGACTTCCATGTGCTGTGGTACAGCAGTGTACCATGGAACCCTGCTTCAGTCAGCAATTGGAGGAAGGGTTTTGATTAAGCTTTGGCTGTTCATTAACTGGAGGGAATGTTTTATTGTGCAAGCATAAAATCAGCACTGTGTTTGTTCCTAAATCTCCCCCTTCCAAGCAACATCTTTCAGAAACTATATTAAAACCTCTTTTGTCTATTGTGGCCCCTTTAGATTGACAAGATGTTGGTTTTTAAGTGTTACTATGGCATACTTACCCATATTTGGTATTACTGGCACTGTAATTTACTACGTAATTTGGACCAAAATGAAGTTTTTTCAGGTAGGTAAACTATCAGAATCTGCAATTCAATTAAATTTTACCTGTTGAACTTTTACTAAATACCTTTCTGAAAGGGGGGAAAATCATTAACTGGAGTGTTACATTTCACCTTACTTGTGTGCTTAAAGTAAGCCAGTAATCGTCAGTTGATGGAGGACAGTGCTCCTTTTAAATCCTTCAGGTAGTTTAAATCCATGGAGTTTAGAGCTTTGTGAAGTTCCTCACACACTATATCTGGCAGGGTTAAGTGCAGTGGGCTTGCTGAAATGTGGGACCAAGGAAATGGGGGAACTGAGCTATTTTATACAGGTATACTGGAGATGTGTTTGAGGATTCTAGCCTGACCAGATTTGAATGACCTGAAGAATTACTCAAGTTATTGCCCATTTTTAATATTTTTGCCTCAAATGAGAGATGTGCAAGCACTACAGCATTTAAAATAGTCTTAAGGGGTTTTTTGACACTGTCTAAAATGCTTCTTTTCCCTGACCTTGTTCTTGAAAGCTAAAAAATCTCTTTGGTGGGAAGAATACAACAAAAGTAATTGAGGTAAAAACTCAACCTGCAGGATTTCAGTCTCAGTGCTTGGAGCTAAGCAAAGAAATGGGGACATGGACCCAAATGTTCCTAAAGGGGGATGTCACCCTTTTGTTAATTGACAGTGCTGCTGCCCCTGTGGTGTGGAGCACAGTTCTGTTTCCCAAGGTTTTGGGAAACACTGATGCCAGCCTCGCTGGGACACAGCGTTTACATCGGATGCAGCATTTGTAGTGCTGATGCTTTCCTGTGGCCAGTAACTCAGCCTCTTCCAAATGTTGTTTGACAGAAGTCTGCTTTTCAGAGGAGTGTTTTGGAAGATGGGCTGCCATTCCTAGAGTTCCGTGGCTCTGTTGTGTACAGCTATGAAGTCAGTGACTGTTCCCTCCTTTCAGAAGATATCAGGTAATAGCTCTTACTCAGTTTTTCTTTGTGTTTTCTTTTGTGCTGTTTCCTTTCCAAGAAAGGATTTGGCTTTTCTCCCCATTGAGCTATGCGTGCTTAGTTTCTCATTTGGTCTTTATGTTTGTTTTTTTTGTTTTCTTATGGGAGATGCCATTACTGAGCCTTGCAGTCCCTTTAAGCAGAAGCAGTAAAGGCTCTAACACAGGTTTTATGCTTTCCACAGTATGGATAGCATGGAGAAGGAGGAGCTGTAAGAAATCAGGTGTGTGTGCTAATTCGTAACTGGGGACTGTATGTGTCAAAAAAAGATAGTAATATTAATGATGCAAGTTATTACTCTCTGCCTTTTAGTGCAATGGGTTAGATAAAGAACAAGCTTTCAAGGGAGTTTAAATTACTCTACCTTTTGTATCTGGCTGTTTACTAAGGCTTGTGTATTGGGTTTGCATGGTAAGGTTTTGGTAATGGGTGGCTCCTGTGAGAAGCTTTTAGAAGCTTTCCTTGTGTCTGATGGAGCAAATGATAGCCAGTTCCAGGATGGACCTGCTGCTGGCCAAGGCTGAGCACATCGGTGATGGTAATAGCACCTCTGTGATAAATAATTTAGGAAGTGGAAAAAAACCTGCACAAGTGCAGCCAGAGTGAGGAGTGAGAATATGTGAGCGAAACAGCTTTGCAGACACCAAGGTCGGTGAATTAGTGGCGAAGGTGCTCCAGGCACTGGAGCAGATCTCTGCCTGCAGCCCCTGGAGGACCCCATGCTGGAGCAGGGGGATGCCCAAAGGAGGCTGTGACCCTGTGGAAAGCCCATGCTGGAGCAGGCTCCTGGCAAGACTGAGGCTGAGGCAGCCTGTTTCTGAAGGACTGTACCCCATGAAAGGGATCCAGCCTGGAGCAGTCTGTTCCTGAAGGGCTGTGTCCCATGAAAGGGACTCACACTGAAGCAGCCTGTTCCTGAAGGACTGCATCCATGGAATGGACCCAGGCTGGGGCATTCATGAAGACCTGCAGCCTGTGGGACTCATGCTGGAGAAGTTCACGGAAAAACTGTCTCCTGTGGGAGGTACCCCATGCTGGAGCAAAGGAGGAGTGTGAGGAGTCCTCCCCTGTGGAGGAAGGAGCACAGAGGCACTGTGATGAACTGACTGCAATCCCCATTCCCCCTCCCCCTATGCCACTGATGGATAGGAGGTAGAGAATTTGGAGATGAAGTTGAGCCTGGGCAGAAGGAAGGGGTGAGGGGAAGGTGTGCTAAGATTTGGTTTTATTTCTCATTATCCTACTCTGATTTACTTGGTGATTAAGTAAACTAATTTCCCCAAGTCAAGTCTGTTTTGCCCATGATGGTAATTGGCGAGTGATCCCTCCCTGTCCTTACCTCAACCCATGAGCCTTTCATTATATTTCCTCTCCCCTGTCCAGCTCAGGCGGGAAGAAATATAGTGTCTTAAGGGGGTGTCTGGTGTCCAGCCTTGGTTAATCTTCCACAGCTTGCTATGCTACTGTTTGCATGAGATAAGATCTGCTACAGTTTGATGTTTCTTGAAGCTTTTGGGAGCAGCAGGAATTTCGCAAGCCTTATGGTCTTGATTTTGAAATGGTTTCCATGTCCTGTACATGTGAAAGGGGATGTGCTAGCTCTTAACTGTTTTTTTAATATAAGATGATTTGAGCCTGATAGTTTAAATACAGCTAGAAGAACATGAAGAGTATCTGTTTCTTTTTAGGCAGAGTTTATCAGATGGGTCTGCTGTTGGATTTGATATTGAATGGCCACCATCATATACTAAAGGAAAAATGGCCAAAATAGCAGTAATCCAGATATGTATATCTGAGGAGAAGTGTTACTTGTTCCACATCTCTTCCATGTCAGGTACTGTATCTTCTTTCTTTCTTATTTGTTAGGGCATGACCTGCCTTCTGTTTGCTGTGATTAAGTTTGAACTTATCCTTTGAGCAATAGCCAATATTTCATGCTATGCTAGATAGTAAAAATCCATCTTTCTCTTTCCTGCCTATAATAAATGGGCTTATTCTTTGAGTATTGCTGATATTAAGTGGATCTTAGGCCAAGTCTTGCCCTGTGTGCTGGCATACAGCATCTTAGGGTCTGAACAGGGCAAAATTATGTTACTTGAATATTAATTTTCTGTTTGGGAAAGAAGATTTGAGTTTAGCTTTCAAAATTTAATTCCCTGCTCATAGGAAGAGCTTTCTGTTTAATGTCAAAATAAACATGGAATCTAAATGTAGCAGGCTGTGTTTCTTCTTAGTTTGGCTTTAATAATAAAACTCCTCAAACATGGTGACCATTGTGCTATGTTGTTCCTAATACCTGTGTTTTGTGACACTGGTTATCAGAAAGAACACTGGATGGATGCCTGGTGAGATGCAGCTGTGGGAAGAGAAGGGGTTTATGCTCAGTGGAGTCTGAATTCATTATAGATGTGAATACAAGCTTTCCAAATAGGGATTGTGGGAATGAGGGAAGGAGGCTGCAATTTTATAACCTTTGGTTTGAATGTTAGATTGAAACTATGCCTGCAGGATGTCTCTGATTTCCCTGGGGTGTGCATGCTGAACTATAATGGTGATAGTTTTAATGTTGGTGTTCAATCCTTTGTCATTTATAGCAAATGAGGTGGAAAATTTAATTGCTGGAGGTTATTCAATCCGGGAGGCAGAAAGGTACAAAAGGCACAAAAGAAAAAGATCTGAGGAAAGAAAGCTAAGGGAGGAAGAATCATCAAGGGCTGAAATGCTTTTGATTCTGTAAGTGAAGATGTTTGTGTGTAAATGCTGAGTACGGCTGCATGCGGGCTACTGTGTGTTACAGCAGAAGATGGTGTTTCCTCCTGAATCACTTCCTAAAATTTCTGCTCTTGCCAGTGGGAGGTGTGTTTTGAATGGAGATGTCAACCTTTTTGCAAGAACCACAGCCAATTTCTGCTTATTATGCAGAATATATTTGATCTACAGAAACATAGATGTTAGGAGGATTAGCCAGTTGGGTAAGACCCACCATTTTGGGGGGGTAATGGGGGAGAAATGCTTCTTTCTGCAGGAAGAAGACAGTGGAGAGTTTTTGAACTGTGTATAAAGGAAAAAACTGCATCTATTTATCAGGAAGATTCTGGATAATTTTCCATGTCGTCGTTTTTTTTCCTACAGACTTTCAAGAAAATGTGGCCTGTTTCTCAGGGTTTAGTCTCTGTACAGTTCTGGAACTTAGACTTTTTTAGTTTGTGCAGTCACTTTTCTAGAAATTAGGTGGTAGAAATGGGGGACATGCCCTTTGCTGGGAAGTTGCCATCCTTGAAGGTTTTCATGATTATATTCTTTAGTGAAAATCCTTTCTTCCCTAAGTCAGCTGTGTGTGTTGCAAGCTTTTGGTCAGCTCAACTGTCTGTCTCCTCCACAGAGGAGTAATTCTCTAATTTTTAAATGGACCTGGAACTTCACAGCGTAGCTGATTGTGGCTATAGTTGCAAAGATGTCTGTGTTGTGTGTCGGTGGTGGCCATGAAAGTGTGGAGATAGTCACGTATGAAATAAAATCAGCCATGCAAAGTGATTGTTGAAGTGTATAAACACATTACAGTAGTTAAAAGGTGGAATTTGAAATGAGAACCAAGCCAGATATTAAGTAGTATATGTTTGTAGGTACTAGAATTACTTGAGACTCATTCAGGGTATTCAGCTGTGGGTTTCTCAAGGTATGTATTTAAGATGCTCATAAGTTTAAATGGAATCAAACACTGTGGGGAGAAAAAAAACAAAAAGTTTTGGTTCATGTATGAAGGGTCTATGGTTGTTGCCTTCTGTAGAAAACCAGATATGGAAGGTATGTGCTTTTATTCAGTCCTGTAAACTTGAAAATGGCCTTTGATCCAGGACTGTGGTGCCGTAAGTTAGGGATAAATCAAAATACAATACTTCGTATCTGTGTACATCCATGAATATCTTTCTTTCTTACAAAAAAGAAAAGACTTATCTGGGCTTGGCAGAGGATCTGCATGGCCAGTTCTGTTTTCCAAATGCTACTGTTGGACCAGCCCAGTGTTAGCACTGTCTTTACACAGAATCTCTTTTTCTGGTCATTTCCCATGCTTCTGGTTCAAATGGTTTCCCAGGAATGAGAAATAGCAAAAACTGGAAGGAATTCAGTGTAAAGCTAAAGTTGTTGTGTCTTGTTTCATGAGCATCCAAATCTGTGAAGTCTTTCTCAGCTAGAGGTTGCCTTTTTGTTATGTGATATAGTGATCACCAAGACAAAACAAGGTTGTTAAATTTCTTACTGATTTGTTTTTAAATGCAGAATGAATTTGTATATATTTCCAGTGTTTCATTTCTGCTTGTCTGCAGATAATACATTATAACCATTTGGTGTTTGTAGTAATTCGAGAGTGCAAGCAGTCACTTAAACAGCAACTTTGGGGCTTTTCCTTTAAAAGCACATTTTTTTTGCAGATGTCTCTTTTGCTAGGATTTTGTCATTTCCTTTAGACTTTCTGGCATCTTCCAGTACTTATTTTCTCGTGTTTGGGCTTCATCTATTTTTAGGTTTTCCCAAGGGACTCAAAAGACTGCTCGAAGATGAAACAATTAAAAAGGTTGGCGTAGGAGTTGAGGGAGATCAGTGGAAGCTGATGAGTGACTTTGAAATCAAACTGAAGAGCTTTGTGGAGCTGGCTGACGTTGCTAATGAGAAGGTAAAACTTAAAACCCTTTTGTTGTGGGAAGGGATCTTTTTATTGTGCTACACAAAAGGAGGCTTCCTTGGCTTCATAATGGAGCTCAATTCTAATAGCAGACATGTTCTATAGAAAAAAGCAGGCATGTGTTGTAACTTAAAATAAGTTTATAAAGAACTCTCAAGGAATTCCACAAAACTGAGTACTGCCTTTCAGTGAACTAGCTCTTAGTGAATATTTGTCCTGCCTGTTCAACTCTTATGTTTACAAAGGTAGTTCAGCTGCAGATGCATTTTCTGTACTCCTTAGTACTAGATTATGTCTAGTCAGGGTTCTGATGGCAATGATGTGATTATCCCAGCAATGGCTGAACCTTTAAGATGTGAGAAATGCTGTGGAGGCAGTGAAGACTGATGCCTGTTCAAAGGGAGGCAGTTCTTGTGCCATGGCTTGCTTGGTGGTCTTTCAAGTCCTTCAAGCACCAAGGTCTTCCTTCAAGTCCTTCATGTGGAGTTGTTGGCCACATAAGATAGGGCCCTAGAAATAAGTGGACAGGGCTTTCAGCAACCTGGTCTAGTGGAAGGTTTCCTTGCCTAAGACAGGGGGTTGGCATTGGATGATCTTTAATGTCCTTTCCAAACCAAACCCTGCTGTGATTCTATGAAATATCTTTCATAGACTCGTCATGACTCTGAAGTTGGTGTTGCCTCTGCTCTCATGTGGGTGCAGGTTCCAGAGCCTCATGGCCTGTTGTTCAGAACTAGTGTTGAGTTTGGTGCACCCTGAAATTCATATTAGTTGGATTTTGGTTAGGTAGCATTCCATGTAGAGTGTTCCAAACACTATCTTAATAAGGAAGTGAGGAAAAGGCTCATTACCTTCCAAATCACACTGTCATGCTTATTTCTAACATGTACCTTAAAGCTTCTCTTTTGGTATATGCAAGGCTTTTCCTCACCTGTACTCGGCTTTTCCATGTACTTTTCTTTCCTTCTGTGCATATTTTGTTTGGTAGGATGGTAGCAGCAGTTGTAGTTTCTTGGTGGAGGACAGATTTATGCCCAGAAATAACACTACTTATACCTTTCTCTGTTATGTGCTTTATGTGCCCTGTGTAATTAAATCATAGCTATGTAATGTATCATCAGCATTTGAGGCAGTGCTCTCTTTATGAGCACTGGAGTTGAAATTGAAATTGAAACCTGGAGCTTCAATTCCTAGCGGCTTGGGAGTTTTACAAATTAAACTGTTTTGCTTGAGCAATAGGAGCTGTTTATTTTCAGACTAGGCGTTTCCTCAGTTCAGTTCCCTCACCCTTTTTAATCCCAGTGTTGGACTCCCAGATAATTTGTTATGAAGATGAGCAACGTGATCTTCTGGTGAAGAGAAAACAAACCAAAAATAAACTTGAAAGAGAAGCTTGAGAGAACAAAATAGGGTTATATGTAATGGCAGAATGCAGGGGGAAGGGCTGCGGGAACCTAAAATTAGAAGTTGGTTGGGATTTTTTTTAGACTAGGTTTAAAGGAATGAGTTGATAATGCTGCAGTTCTGCATGTTTTGCAACTAGTTGCAAGCTGGAAGAGTGGAGAGCTGTGCCTGTGAGTCTTGAATCCTCAGGGTCTGAAGGGAAGTTTCCCAAACTGGCTGTTAAGACAATTGCATGTGGCAACTGTGGATGACAATTAGGATTACAAAAGCAATTGAAAACTGCAGTGTGGTGGGGTGACTTCTAGAGACTTCTGATGCACTGCTGCTTCGCAGCATGATGAGTAGTGGCTAGCATGGTCTAAATGGCATGCTCTGGCTTGTGCTCGGTTTCAGACTTGCGGAAGATGACAAAACACAGGAAGACTTGATTACTCCTGTGTTTATATTAAATAATTTCCTAGTGTTGGATATGGAATTTCTCTGACTTGAAAAGGGAAATAATAGAAAAATCCTGGAGGAAAGGGGGGTTACTGTTTAAGTCTATGGCTTTATCAACTGAAGACTACATTGTACAGATATTTTTGGTAGCATTAGAGTACCACCTCACATTGTGTGGACTCACCTGGCCCTAATGCAATTTTTCCAGCTTGATAATGTAGCTCTGTCCTCTAGCAATACAGTTTCAGGGCAGGGAAGTACAGCTTGCAAATGGCTAAACTACCTTTTAATGTGATGAGAAAAGATTTAAGCCTGGAGAAACAGTTACTGCTTTCAGAAACTAGTTTGTGCTGACTAACCCAGAGCTCTTTGCTTCTAAGGAGGGATTAAGTACACTTTACTGCTTTGAGGAATACACTCTGTTGGGTCAATTGTTTCCTCCTTTAAAAAAGTCCTTTTGTTTGTTTGTTTTCTTTCCCCAGCTGAGGTGTAAGGAGATCTGGAGTCTAAATGGCCTGGTAAAACACCTTTTTGGCAAGCAACTTTTGAAGGATAAGTCTGTTCGCTGTAGTAACTGGAAAGAGTTTCCACTCAACGAGGAGCAAAAATTGTACGCAGCCACAGATGCCTATGTACGTACAAGGAGAGATCACTGTTCTACTCATGTTAAGTCTTCTCTAGCATGCTGTTAGCTGCAGTTTTTAATGGCTTTCTGCTGTAGAACACAGTGAACGTAGGAAGACCATGAGGTCTGCTGTGGATATGGGATGCTTAAAGGTGGAAATGCCACCAGATATGTTGCTGTCTAGTTTCTTATCTCAGGTTTTTAAACCTCAGTGTTCATCCTGAGTGTCATAATGTCTTCTCTGTTGAAGATGGTGCTGCTTGTACCTACGCTAGCCTGTTTTATTACCTGAGTCACTGAAAGAGGATATTGTGATGAATGCTTCACATAGAAAATTGAACGTAGATGGAAGAAAGAAACACCATTCCACAGCAGCCTTGGGACTCCCATGGGGTCCTTACCTCTAAATGTTTCATGGTGTTCCAAGATTTGCCTTTTTATTGAAGTTTTTCCAGGAAGCAGAGCTCCTGGAAGTTTTGCTGTGCTTTGAATGTGCCAAGTTACCCAGGCACCAACAATCCTCCTGAGGGATGTCTGTCCATTTGGACTCGCTTCAAGTTATCACTTCAGGGAAGTGAGTTTTGATGGAGCCATTGGGTGAATTTTATATATATCTTTATGGAGAAAGCCTAAATGCTTGTAGTATGATTATCCCACATGAGTGTAACATGTCTGGTGTGTATTTACATGCAATAATCACTTATGGAAGTGAAGAGTGGGTAATTACTTTTTGGTTCCCTTTTCTGCAGGTATTAACTGTGGCTGGTTAGCAATTTTGGCTGTGTTTTCTGCTGGGGGTTTTGCTCATCTTTCTTGAGCAGGTTGTGAATCAAAATCCTTCTAAATATAATAGGTGAGATAAAATTAATAAGCAACTAGGAAGAAATACAACCTCCTCTAGTGGCTAATGTAGCAGAAGCAGTATGGATTACCAGAAAGAGTAATGTAGTTGGATGTGGATTTCTGTAGCTCTGTAGAAGTGTCTGCTGCCTCAGTTTCAGAAAGAGCATTGTTTTCCTGCAGTTCTGTGAAGGGGGTTTACCACTGTGCTGCTGGGTGCTGCCTGCTTCCTGGGACAAGATGATTTTTTATGGCAGCAAAATAAAGTACCTTCAGGCTTTTATTTCTGTGTTGAGGTTAGACAGTGGAAGGAAAGTGGGACAGAGGTCTCTGGTTTTTGTTCTGACTCAGGAAAGTTTGCACATTTTCTAGTTTAGCACCTGTTAAGACCCAACCCAGTAAGGAAAGGAACTCTTTTTTTTTCTCTTCTTTTTTTTTTTTTTTTTTATTGTTGTTGTTGTTTTTTTTTTTTTTTTTTTTTTTTTGGTGCCTGGTGCCGCTGCTGTAACCAGCATTTTTCCAGGCAGTGCCTCCTTCTTGCTATGCTCTGTTCACCTCACTTGCCTCTTGGAGCCTCACAAGAAAACACAAGGCAGTCACTTGTTTCTTCCCTCTTTAAGATGCTCTTGTTAACATGGATAGCCTAATTAGCACATTCCTGGATTTAGGCTGCATTTTCCTGTTAGAACTTACTCTTCGTATCAAGAGAAACATTAAGCACACAGAATCTATCTTAGTAGGTTCATAGCTATTCTCTTGGAGCACTACATTAAATCTGCATGAAGTGGAGCAGATGGTGAAACCGGGAGCTGAGTACTTGGAGCTCTCTGCAGTTAACTTGGTAAGATAACTGTGCTGGGGTCTAGATAAGAGTTTCTGCTACAATATGGATCCTTAGTCAGGCCTTTTGTGAAGCATTCTGTAAAATATTACCTGGTTGTGATGAACAGTGCAGTAAGACAGCCCATCAGTGGTTGTGTGGCATGTACCAACAAATCAGGAGGGGATGTTCAGAATGTATTCAAGCCACAGTTTGCTCTGTTAATTCTTGTTTATTGTTTTTGCTTCATCTGAGATGATGCAGAGTACTGAGTGGTATTTTTTCTTATTATTTTGCAGGCTGGTTTTATCATTTATGAAAAACTGAAAAATATGAATAACAGTGACCAGAAAGTACTTTGTGGAAGAAGAGGTAAATCATACTTCCAAGCATAAGGAGTTCATTCAATGTACAGTGAAATATTCTATTTGCCAATAGATTTTTTTTCATAGTATCTTTGTTAGGATTGTCTGGTTTCTTGGTGAGTGCTATCAGAGAAATAACAGACTGTAAAGGTTCTCAGATGTTCTCGTTTACCATACTGTGTATGTTCCATCATCATGTAGGAATGCAGTCTTGCTATGTTGTTTGTTTCTGCTGTATATAGAGGTGGTAAGAATTCCTGTTGTTATTCCAGTTTGTATATGGAAACACTTCAGTGAGTTAATACCAATTTTGCTGATGCAGGGACAAATATCTAGCTCAAAAAGAGGTAAGACATGAGAAAGAAAGCATGTTATGAAGAACTGCTTTTCTTGAGGTGTATTAATAGGACCCAAATTTATAGAGCAGCTTAGCATTATTTACTTGATTAGAAAAGTGGCTTGGAAGTCTCAGTACTTGTTCAGTTCATGCATCATAAGCAAAGTTATGGATTGCATGTAGCTTATGGTTGGAAAAAGAGGTGAGAAGTGTATTTCCATTTTGTACTGGCTGAGTTTTACTTTCCTATCAGCCAGAAGTGGCAGTACTATCTTAATATTAGGTATAAATTTTTGAGTTTGTTTTAGTCAGCATATCTGTGTTAGCAGCTCTTTTTCCTGGAAGCTGGAGCAGATACTGAGGAAGGATCACTTAGCAGTGGTCCAGTTGTATATCCTTTTTACCTGAGCATGTGTAACCAGCCACTGGAAGAAATGCTTGGCCTCATTGTGTGTACTTGTCATTGAAGCACTGGAGAAGGCTGTCTTTTCAGCTCTACATCTTGTAGAACTGGAATTACTTGAATAGAATTTGTTTGCATATAGCTGTTAGACCTCACCTGTTGTGAAATAACTCTGATGGTACTTCTTACAGATGACATGGGTGTGAAGGAGCACTTGACTTCACTAGCTGCCGAAATAACAGACCTGGCTTCTTGCATCCCTGACTCTTCTGGGCAACTTGAAAATGTGCAGAGGTTAGATTTTTGCCAGCTTGTCTCTCCTTTACCTATAATAAAAATGTTTTGGTCTTGATCCCTGAGGTTTCACGCAACAAAATGCATGGTTGTTAGCAGCAGTATCTCTTTTTCCAAGTAAAAGCATTCTACACTTGGTGGGAAAACGTTGTCTTTATATGTAGGAACAGAAGTTTTCACTGGTCTAATTGGAATGGGTTTGACACTGAACTTGGCTGAATCTGTTACTTCTTGCTGAAATGCACAGCAAGACCTTTCATAAATATGTCAGGATTCTCACATGACTGACTGCTAGAAGCCTGGAGGCTTGATGTAAGTGTGGGGGCAGTACCACAAACAGTGTTTTCAGAGGGTCTTTACAGATAGTCTTCAGTGTAAAGAAATTTAATCATCACAGATGTGGAATGCCAGTGATATGAGAGAAGCTTTGGACAGACTGGAGAAACAGGGTAGAACACTCAGGTTCTGCTTGTGCCTGAGATGTGTAGTAACTGCTTTTATCATTTTGGTTTAGCTCTCTTGTTTTACTTTCTAGGGCTGCAGAAATAATAGCTGACATATCGGAGAATGTAACTGCCCTAAGAAGCATGCTGTTTGGTTCAGGTTGTCCTTCTGTACTGAAGAAGAGCTCTGGCAGAAGCCCAGTAAATCTTGAAGCGGAGTCAGCAAA
Source organism: Pezoporus occidentalis (assembly GCF_034315485.1). NCBI lineage: Eukaryota > Metazoa > Chordata > Aves > Psittaciformes > Psittacidae > Pezoporus > Pezoporus occidentalis. Next base: position 318,977 of record NW_026914975.1, read on the forward strand.
TGTTGAAGCACACAAAGTTGAAATGCTTGAATTAGCTAAACAACTTGAAGGTGACTTCAGCATCTGCTCTGATGCTACCCTAGCTGGCTTCTGGGAGGAACATCTTGAAGAGGCAGAGAGAGGCGGCGCTGTAGAAGATGGGGCTGCAGCAGCCAGCTCTAAGGACAAAGTGTACAGAGAGGACTTCATATCACTAGACATTACTGAGCAGGAACTTCAGGTCTTGGAATGTCAGGCTGCAGAAGAATTTGCCAAGGAAGCTGCAGCTGAGGTAATAGGAAAAGCCTTCATTAATCATGGACACCCATGCAGGGGAAGTGATCTCGTCCTTAATTCCCCCAAGATTTTTAACAGTTCTATTCCTGAGAGACTATTACAGGGCTGGGAGAAGGGCTCAGTCTGGAAAATACCTGTGGGGGTAGTCAAGCACTGAGCTGCTCTTCAGTCATGGGGCTTGGAAGGATTCTGAGTACAGAAGCTCTAGATCATCTAATTAGTTTTCCTCTTTCAGTTGCTAATATGCTATCAAATAATTTCTGGCAGGATGGAGAGAAATTCTGCACTTGAGCTCTCTGACTTGGTCATGAATAAAAAGCAGATCTTTCTGTAAAGGATCTGTAAACAGCAATCCTCGTGGTTGCTGAATGTAGACTGGTGCCTCTTAAATCACATTCTGATTTTCTTACATTCCGAGTGTTTCACACCTGATGATACTACTGGTTTTGTCTCTTCCTCCAGGGCATTGTTACATTGTAATATTTTTCTAATTTATTTTTTTTTATGGGCATGCTTCAGAGACTAATACTGTGCTTAGTTTGGTGAGAAGTAAAACCATACAGAGAAATTGTGTACGGTATCTACAGAAGGTTGAGAGGTTGTGAGTAAAATAGAAATAACTTTGCTGATAAGAATAAAATAATTTATTTTTTCTTAGGAGGTGTGCTCCACAGACAATGAGCAAAATATTTCCTGTGTCATTGAAAGTGATGAAGAACTGGAAATGGAGATGCTTAAAGTGAGTGCCTCAGGGGTTTGGTTTTAATTTTCCTGGTAATGATAATGCTCTTGGGTCACAGTGGAGTATAGTGTAGTTCAGGGAAGGGGATATGAAGCAAAATTGTTCTGCTTATAGGAGGTGGACAGAAGACAGATGAACATGTGGATATGTGAAGAATTCAGTTTACTAGTGTTAGACTGCAGTATCATTTGTGTTCTGCTGTATCTTGACTATACCAGTTTGGACTGATCCACTCACTTGCTCTGCTTGTGTAGAAACTGGTCTTGCTGCACTTGTCATGCATTCAGGCCTTTGTCCAAGTGGTTGAGCTGACAGGGCAGTTCGTGTGCTACAGGTGCTGCTAACCTGGGCTGTAGGTCAAATTGTTTTGTAGCCGTGTTTTGCAGGCTTCTTCATGTGATTTTAGTGGTATAACTTCGATTTCCTGAAAAGAAGATACTGAGTCTTATTTTTCTTTACCCTGGCTTTTCTCCAGATTCTCCAGAATAATATATGTGTTTGGAGTCAAATGACTGAATGTTTGCACCAGAGCAGTTGTATGTGTTTGTGTGCTTGTACACATGTGTAGTCAAGTGTGTTTCTTAGAGCTTGCTAGGATGCAAGACTCAAAGGTCATGGGGGGGGGGGGGGGGGTGGATATGATTTTGCTCCTGGGGAAGCACCAGGTCTCATCTAGATGGCTCTTAATGCTGCATGTCAATCTCCTGTAAATGCAGTTTTTGTCAAAAACATTAACTTGAATAGAAGATGTTTTCTTAGTGTTTGTTAGAGTACCATGAGTGTAACATGACATTGGGATGCCATCCTTTCTGCTTTTTTACTAGCCTCAATCAAATGTGTGCCTTCATCTGCTTAAGTAAAAAATACAACTGTTGATTTTCTCAAACAACAGATTTTAGTGTCTTCAAAACTTCAAAGACCTTTTTGCAGTGAAGAGACAAAAGCTGTGTTATTGGTATCCAGGAAATGGCTCTTGGAATTTGCATGCTACTGATAAAGTAGTTTGACCACTATGCTTTTCTGTATGCTGTGTGTTGATAGATCTAAGTTATGTCACAAGCAATTTGAAACTCGTATGTCCCTATATCATATTACCTCAGACGTGCATTGTTATCTGCCTTTCATGCTCCGAAACAACTTTTTCTCCTGATTCTTAGTCATTAGAAGATGTAGATGATGCTGAAGGAGCTTTAAGTGGAAGAGAGTCCAATAAACCTGGGAGAAGTCCTGAAACAGAGTTGAACATTTCACTAGATGGTGATGGTGATGAAGATGAAGGTGTTGAGGAACAAGAGGAGGAATGTTCGGGTATGTTTTAAATTATAATGCATGATTAAATAAAAAAAATCTACTGTCAAGCAGATGTGGAAGGGCATGCACATTTTGTGCTTGGTTTCTTAAAGCAAAAATTGGACCTCATCTGGGTTTTGAAAGGTGCTTGTCTGTGTGTCAGGATGAAAATGTGAAGGTGTCCTCGGCAAAACATAGTTGAACCCTGCCATAATAGGTAGATGTTATGTATGCTTGATGGGAGTAAAACCGTTACAGGACATGGAGGCCATACAGAACTGAAGGGAATGATTTGGAACACAGCAGAAGGGAAGACGGTACCTTTCTACGTGATTTATTTTTGTTGTTCCTCTGTTGCTTTGTGGTAGAATTGTTAGGAAATTCTGGCTTGGACTTGATCTTGACTAAGTGCTTTGGAGCTGGCCCTTTGGGGACAAAGGAAATGAGGAACAGAGGCTGAAATGTGAGGTGAAATAAAGCTTGTTTTTTGTTCGAGTATTCCTGTATGCAAGCTTCCTTCCTGGTTATGTAAGTTAGACCAGGCCAGGAAAAGGCCTGCTTTCTGCTTTTAAGAAGACCATGGGCTGCTAGTTGTGGACAGATGCATTATTCTTTCTTGTTCAGTTCATTTCTCTAAACAGCAGTCAGATAAGCTATTACAGGGAATGTGAGCTTGCGCAACAGACAAAAACTAGGTGGAAATGTCATGCTTTCTACTGCTGAATGTTAACTATATATTTCAACAGGTCTTGAATATGTTTCTTCAGTGCTCACAGCAGAATCAGGATCCCCTTGAGCTTTTGGACCATGAATTTGTTAGCAACTTGCAGTGTTGTGTTCCTCAGTGTAACTTCAGTAGAGTCTTTGTTGAATGCTTGCCTAGTAAAACATCTCAAGTATCGTGTCCAAATATGTCCAAATAATGCAGCTACACGTTACAATACTTATCGCTTTTATTAAATTAATAATGAAGCAATATGTTCTCCTCTTCATGGAGGGTCGCTGGGGAGCCCGTTTGCTTTCTTAATCCTTTATTCTAGCCAGTAAGTATCTTCAGAGTTTGACGTCTCTTTTCACCGGATTTACTTAAATCCTGGCACCCAGGCAGGCATCACTAATCTTGAGCAGACTGTTGTTTGTCAAGATAGTGCTTCATCTTCTTAAAATTTCATTCCAAATGGAACTTTCTATCTTCTCTCCCACTAAAGATCCATTGCTGCCACTACCTAGTGAAAGACACATCACCTGTCTGAAGACATATTTTGGACATTCTTCTTTTAAGCCGTAAGTATATTTTCTGTTAAAACGTAAACTCCAAGGTTCATTTTTTCCCCCTCCTTATTTCAACTGATTTTCTTATTACTTGAAAAATTACTAACAAGCTGAGACCTATACAAAATCTCTAGTACAAGAAAAGCTGCCTTTGCCACAACAGTATGTCAAGATAAATCTTACGGAGTGTTAAGTACAATACCGTAATCTCATAGTAGACTATGAGCTTCTTGACTTTTGCTGATGGCACATCCTCTGTGATTGAGGCGTTATTGAACCAGGTCTATTTCAGTCTTTAAAGAGCAAGCCACAAACTGCACAGATGTTGTTGCCTGTGTGATAAGCTTTCATAGTCTAGTTATCCTTTATATGGTTCTAATTCAGGACAGACAAACTTCTAGCTGTCTTGCGTAGCATAATATGAGTGTACCATGTGCCTCGGTGCTTGAGCATTGCTGTTACAATGAAGCTCAATCGGAATGGGATGAAATCTTCCTGGATGACTGGTGGCAGAATGTGTTCTGTGCAAGAAACAGCCTAAGAGCAGCACTTGGGCAGGGGGAAACTGTTTACTCAGTATTTGGTAAGCTTTTGGAACTGGGGGCAGGGGGAGTTTTTAAATTGGCTTCACAGTTATGTACAATTGCAAGACCATGGAAGGGTTGGCAAAATTGAGGTCATGTTGAATATAACTGTAGCAGTGGGGGGGACTGCCTGCAGCAGTTGGAATGTTTGAGTGTTTGCAGCCTGCAAAGACAACATGCTATAAGGCAGCTGGAAGGGTTTCTTCAACCTGAAATTCAACTGAATATTCAGTTTAACAAAACTGCCATGTTAAGTTTGGTAGCAAAAATAAAATATTCCCTTTTGTTTAATTAAAAGGGTCCAATGGAAAGTGATCAATTCTCTTCTAGAAGACAGAAGAGATAATCTTGTTGTCATGGCAACTGGTAAGTTAACTTTACATCCTAAGAAGCAGTGAAACATCTTTTCCTTTTTGAGGAGAGTAGAACTCTAACTTGGAGACTGTCCACGTGGCTCACATGAGCAGGGTGCCCTGATTGAGACACTAAGTCTGAGCTAGCTGTGCTAGCTACTTGTTTTTCTGCCCTAGTTGTTGTCACTGATGGTGTAGAGAAGGGTATCAGATGGATGCTGACCTTATTTATGTTGCAACTTTATTCCTGTACTAGCAGAACAAACATCACTTCTTAGAAGGTATCCCTGCCTTTGTCAATGGTGTTGGAAAGAGATGATCTTTAAGCTTTCTTCCAACTCTAACCATTTTATGATTATTGTTTTAGGGCTCAACAGGGTGTTAAAATTGTCTCGTACAGCTGTATGCAGTAGCTGCATAGAAAGAATGATGTCTCATGTCTGCTTTTCTTTAAGGCTATGGAAAAAGCTTGTGCTACCAGTTTCCTCCTGTTTACACTGAACTTGTGGGAATTGTCATCTGCCCTCTTATCTCCTTGATGGAGGACCAGGTGCTGCAGTTGATGTAAGTAGTGCTAAGAAGCTGCTCTTGAATTGCCAGTGGAAACCAGTGGACTCTGCTTTGTGGTATTTCTTGGTGTTTAAGGTTGCAGGTTCCTACAGCAAAGCTGTGCGTCAGCTGTAAAGCATGTGTTTCTCACGGGACATGCACAAACTGTGTAAGCAGTCTAGGATCACTGGATTTGCCAGTTATGTGAATGGTAGGGTGGATTTGCAAAGGATCTGTGCTGGTGGGTTGTTCCTGAATGTGGATCCTTCTCACATACTTCAGGATTCATAGGCCCCTTTTTGTGAAGACTGAACTGATGAGGGAGCTTCACAGGCTATTTCAGCCTCTGAGAGTTACCTCAAAATTTGGTAGGGCTTCCTTGTGTTGGAGAAGTAACATCTAAGCAACCTGCAGCTGGAAGCTGTAGGCCATTCAGTTCAATGTTATGGCACAGGCTTTGAAGATGAATGGTGTAGTAGGTCTCCTAACACCTGGCCTCTTTGCTTCTTTTAAGGTCTGATGGGGGCGAACTAGTGGGTGACCCTGAATTGCTCTTACATGAGCAGTTATAGGTGGTGTATTAAAATCAGATAGGTTTCTCTTGACCTGAAAATGCTTCCTTTGCGTGCACTTGCTTTCTGTTATAACGGCTATTCACTTCTGACACTTTTTCATTTAAGATGTGGTAATCGCACTGAATTGTCTAGTTCATTCCTTGGAAAGAGCAGGTCTTTTGTGAAAGAGAGGATATGAAGATTACTTTCAAGGAACATAAATGATGTGTGGTATTTTCTGCTGCACATCATGACTATGTGTGGATGAATGGCTGGGCAGCCTAAGCTGGCTGTGTAGCCAGCTTCTAGGCTGATTATTAATCAGCAGGGTGTCTGTATGTATTCAGCTGCTTCTTTGGCTTTTATACTTTTTTTCTCAGTGGAAAGGGTTTATCCACTACCTTCTCAGCAGGTCTTTTACTCTGAAGGCCAAGGAGATTGAATTTCCACAACCTAATGCAGTTCAGTAATTTGTCTAGCAGTCTGGGTGCAGTTCTGCCAGGGACTGAAAGGAATGAGAGGGGAGAAGCTATCAAAACAAAGGACTGGAATAAAAATGCTGTAAATCATTAAGTTAAGAAGACGGGCATTGCAGGGTCCTGAAAGGTCAAATATCAGGTGGCTAAGCTGGTAAATGTAGTTACTGAATATGTCATTAAAAAGCAGCCTTCAGATTGAAAATGAGCAAATGCAGCACCAGTAGCTCACAAAAGAGTGGAAGACAAGGCAAAAAAATTGCCAACTAGTAAGGCAATGTGGTGAACTGGGTAAGGTAATGAGGAAAATGTGTTTACTGTATTTTCTTCTTTTGGACGTTTATTAGTAAACTTGTGCAAGGGGAGTGGTCTTTATTTCTCCGATTCCTTATTGCACTAATGAATTGTGTATGTGTCGGTGACAGCTGGAGGGGAAGCAAAAGAGTATTTGGGTGGCAGGAATAGCCAGTGATGAATCCAGCTTTTTCAACAGGTTTTTCCCACAAAGATCTGTTGAAGAAAGTAGTTTGTGGCCTCACAGCTTGGACTTCTTTTATGATGTGCTGGCATAGGCTGAATGCTAAGGCAGAAAGTGTTGGGAGTAAATCTGTTGGTGACTGTGCATCTTTATTTCTGCAGCATGTCAGGTATTCCAGCTTGCTTACTTGGTTCAGCTCAGTCAAAAAACATCAAAGAATGCATCAAAGGGTAAGTCTGAGCTAAGCTTTCTAGAACTGCAGGTTCTGATGTAGGTATGTTTGAGAGGTAGGATGTCTCCCTAATCCATTATCACTGAAACTCTTGCTTCTGGCTCAGACCTACAATGTGGCAGTCAGTGATACTGCTTGCATCCACCCAGCCTGAGTGTGTGTGAGTCTGTAGCCCATGGCTGGGGAGATGGGGCTTGTTGACTCAGCTTTATATTAGGATTTCTACACAGTTTCACACATACAAGATTTAGACCTGTATTTGTCACCAAATCATCACAACAGTCCCTCCTTGTAAATCACTGCTGGTTTTCCTGTCCTACTGTTACTGCCTTGCCTTCCTATTATTCGGGAGTGCTTTCTGTGGTCTTCATTTCCTTGATCTTGCTCCTATCCTGAAGTCTGTACTTCTGTTCATTTACATCTTCTAGACAATCATGATTTTGTTTTTTTTGAGTTGTCTGGGGGTTTTCCTTCTGTGACAATGTATTTTCTTGATGTTTCAGGGGGCAGTACAGAGTCATATATATGACTCCAGAGTTTTGTTCAGGGAACTTGGACTTACTTCAGGAGCTTGATCAAACTATTGGTAAGTTGGGGGTAAGGGTTGGTCAAACTATTAGTAAGTTGTGGTTGAGCTGGCAGGCGGCTTAAATGCCTAAATATTTTTAATCTTTTTTATAATACTTAAATGCTTTTCACCAATTTCTTACTGCTAGTGGGTTCAAAGGTTACTGTAGTAGCTACCAGTAAATGGTGTCAGCAGATCCTGTTACTGATGGAAAAACTAACAAATCACTTAAGTGGCATGTTTAGTAAGGGGAATATTAAGCTGCCGGGAGCAGAGGTGCTAAAAAACTGATCTTGCAGTTACAGGAAGTGAAATGTGTATAAGTAGATGTTTAGCCTTTTAAGTGTTCTAATGTCTAGTCTTTCTCCCACTGTAACAATGAAACTTGGTTGTGAAATACTACAGAGGTGGTGGGGTCCTGGCACAGGGTGCCCAGAGGAGCTGTGGCTGCCTCATTGCTGGCCATGTTCAAGGTCAGGTTGGATGGGGCTTGGAGCAACCTGGTCTAGTGGAAGGTGAGGGATGTTGGAAGTCTGAAGCTTGGAGAAAGAAGCAGAGATGGTTTGGGGGGATTCTGTAAAAGCTCTTTAGCTGTTTTTGCTTCAGAGGTCGTTATAAAAATGTACCTAGGGGTTGGTACAGCAGAAGGCATTATAGGAACAAATACTAAGCAGACAGGTGGTGCCTTCTCAGGAAAGCTTGGGATTGAGCAGAATAGAGTGTTTGTATTTAGTCCATTCCCATGTTTGTGGTGTTAATGTGTCCATGCTCTGGTTTTGTTCCCATCAGGTATTACCCTTATAGCTGTTGATGAAGCGCATTGCATTTCTGAGTGGGGCCATGACTTCAGAAATTCCTTTAGAACTTTAGGCTCGTTAAAGAAGGCTCTGCCATTGGTGAGGTTTTTATGTATTTGATTTCCAATGTAAGAGAAGAATACTATCTCATTTTGTATGGTAGTTTGAAATAACAGTCTTAATGTTGCTCTTGTGGTTTACTTACTGTGCTGGTTTGGAGTGTATATGGTCCCTGTCAGTGACCGAGCTGTGTGGTTTTGGGGGCTTTTTTGGTTTTTTGGTTGTTTTTTTTTTTTTTCCCCAAATGCTTATATGTAGGATATTCTGAACCTGGACTACCAGAAACTTCTGGAAATTAGATTACTTTGGATTCCTGTGCTGTCTAAGATGATGTCCCTAAGCTTCTGGTTTAATACTGAGGGATGTTTTCTAAACTGGTTAGCTCAGTGGCTTGTAAGAACATGCAACTGTGATTTCTAGACATTCTCCAAGAATTTATAGTAAAACCTCAAAAACTTAGATCTGAATGTTCCACACTCTTCTTGTAAGTGTTGTCCTGTGTTCCCTAAACTTAGCTAGCCATCTCAGAAAATGACTGTAGACTAATTGAAGATTTAACTAAAGAAAACACACATTCACAGTAAAACTTTGTATTTCAAGTGTTCTTTCTGTCCCTGTCTGCTCTCCTGAACAGTGTTGACCAAAGGTCTAGGAAGCTAAATAATAACTATATTTTTCAAGTAGCTGAGCTGATCCAGTCATTGTCAGCAGATAAAGGTGCCTGTTTACATCTTATTTCAGTTTTAACTCATGATTTTCCTTGTTTAAAACAAAAATCCAAGAGGTCTTAGACTTTCACTTTTCACTGTAGGTTCCCATTGTTGCTTTAACTGCAACCGCAAGTCCATCGATTAGGGAGGACATAGTGAATTGTCTGAAACTGAAGAATCCCCAGGTCACATGTACCAGTTTTGACAGACCTAATCTGTACTTGGAAGTTGGACAACAAAGTGGAAATATTCTTAGGGATTTGAAGCAGTTCCTTATTAGGAAAGGAAGGTAAGGATTTAAGCCTGTGTTCAGATATAATTGAGTATTTTGGAGTTAAGGTAGTGTGTACTAAGAATTGGTAGCAGTCTTAATCTGATTTGGTGAGGAAGAGCCTGGGCTTCCTCCATTGTGTGGCTCTGATATCATGCTGATATCACTTGTGCCCACCCTCCACTCCCAAGTTAAGTAAGGCTTTTAAGGCAAGGAGTGATGGACCCCTGCTGCCTGCATATTTCTTACTTGAGGATTTTTGGCATTATTTGATCCTCAGAGGACCTGCTGTAGCAATTAGAATGAATATGATGAATTGGCTGGTGTGTAACTGTCCATAAAGTGTTGCACAAAAGGTGCATGAGTCTGCTACAAATCCGTGGTAAGATTTTTATTGATTTTATTTTTTTTTTTTTTCCCTTAAAACTAATTGCAGTTCTTCTCTGTTAGCAGACCCAGTGGTGTACCCATTCTGGTCCTGTTCTGCTTCTTGCAAGCTACAGTGTGTGCCTTTACAGCAATATACATGAATTTTTATCGCTCATTTGTACCTAGTTACATAAATGTAGTCCTTTCAAAAGTGCCAGCTGTAAAAGTTGTAAAAGGAAATTGGGAGGTCTTATTCTGCTCCTTCTAGAGACCAAAATCTTGTGCACTTTGCAAGGTAAACTTAAGAGTACCAATGGGGCCCACAAGAAATGTGGAGAGGGACTTTTTCCAAGAGCCTGTAATGACAGAGCAAGGGGGGGAAGGGCTCTAAACTGACAGAGGGGAGATTGAGATGAGATTTTAGGAAGAAGTTGCTGCCTGTGAGAGTGGTGAGGTGCTGGCACAGGTTGCACAGAGAAGCTGTGGCTGCCCCATCCCTGGCAGTGTTCAAGGCCAGGCTGGATGGGGCTTGGAGTGACTTGGTCTAGCGGAAGGTGTCCCTGCCCGTGGCAGGGACTTGGAACTGGATGAGCTTTAAGGTCCCTTCCAACCTAAACTACTCTATGATGCTAAGTAACTTCCAAGTCCTTTTTTCCAAAGGACAGACTATTTGTGTATGAGTGGACCATTTAAAAATATGTTTAAATTTCTGTATCTCCAACTGCTATATTGCCTTTTCAACTAGGTCCAGTCAGACATTTAGTGGAAGAGTGGCTTCTTCTGTGTCTTTACATGTTGCTATTACTTCCAGCAGTTCTGCATACGAGTTTGAAGGGCCTACTATCATCTACTGCCCTTCCAGAAAGGCCACCGAACAGGTTGTGTCTGAATTGATGAAACTCAGTGTGGCCTGTTGTGCATACCATGCTGGTATGGGAATCAAGCAAAGGAGAGAGGTCCATCACCAGTTCATGAGGGATGAAATTCAGGTATGTAGGAAACTAAATCCACTTGGTCCTATTTATAACTGTAGTTTCTGGCAGAGGAAAGAATTTGGGAATGTCAGCATGTTTGCCATTTGTCTCCAATTCTGGGCAAAGAAATTGCTGGTCTAAGCTGACAGTAATAGGATTCCTGGCTGATGCTTCAAATTCCTTCAGTAAGTCTCTTAAAAATGTGTGGCATCTGAGGAAAATAGTGGTAGTTGGAACAATATCATCAGTTCTGTGAACTGCTTTCCTCCAAAGCAGGCACAGTTACGCTTGTGTTACCCTTCAAGATAGATAGGTTTTTATGCTTGCTGTTTGAGAATAACTGCTTGAAACCACTCTAGGATTTGCCTCTACACATGATCACTGTCATGTTTATATTCCTATGCTCATACTCTGACCAGAATCAGACTTAATGGTAGTACTGTGAAAGTTAAGTGTGAGTTGGAAGCCACTGTAATTTAGGCTTAACTTTGAGTCCATGGCAAAAACTTGTCACCAAGTATATGAGCATTAAGCGAGGCATATTCCTGATGCTCATTTCAAAACTTCCTGTGTGTGACTCCTGTTTTGTAGTGTGTTGTAGCCACAGTGGCATTTGGAATGGGCATCAATAAAGCAGATATCCGGATGGTTATTCATTATGGTGCCCCTAAGGAAATGGAATCCTATTACCAAGAAATTGGGAGAGCTGGTCGTGATGGGCTTCCTGCTGCTTGTCATGTCTTGTGGACTGCATCAGACTTGGCTTTCAACAGGTAAATGACTGTAAACAGCTGCTTTGACACAAACAGCCAAAGCATAGAGGAGCAGGGTGGGTTTTGTTGAAGATGTGATGTATTTTTCAGAATGGTTCCAAGTCCTTTCCTGCATACACACAGTACGAAGTATGACGTACTTCCAGAAGGTAGTCCACAAGTGCACTAATGTTAGTTTGTCCTTGTTCCAGTTCTGCTTTCTTGAAGCTTTGCAAGGCAGCCAGTGACAAAATGTGGTCACTTGTCTTATAAATTATCTGGCCTGGTTTTAGACCCATCATCACCCCTAAGAGTGCCAATGCTGTAGAATTAAGCATGTCTAAATGGAGAAATATGTATTCTCTTTTTTATTCTGGGTGGAGGAGTCCTGGTTGTAGGAGTCTCCTGTTAATTTTGTCCATGGTTGTTGCAGGACCACAGAAGTGTCGGTACTCAGTCATTTGAGCTTGTCAGCATGCTGCCAGCATCTGTGAAATCTATACTTTTTTTTTCTGGGCAGGCAGAAACTTGCTTTGCTCAACTTTTGAGCTGAAATGGTGAAGCTATGTTAATGAGCTGCCCGACACCTGTGGTTTTGGTTTGGTTTTGATGCCATGTGGCACAGTGAGTGTGGTGCAGATAATAGCTCAGGTTTGGCTCACACAGCAGCTCGGAGCATGGGCAGAGCAAGTGTTCCATATACCTTTCCAGTACTCCCAGTGTATTTTCTCAGTTGATTGCTTCTAGTGATTACTATAAATTATATAAAATCAGGCAACCTTTATGTTTCTTAAAGACTATCCTGACATACTCTGTAATGTGGCAGTAGCATTGGTGAGAACATGCCAGAGTCTGGAAAACTAGAGACACAGAAAATGCCCTCTCACAATGCTCTCTGCCCTTTCCTTCCTCCTCTTCTTTTTTGCCATGGATTTCTGAAGCTTAGTAGCCTGTGGAGTTGGAAGAAGCCTCTCCTGTTTTGAATAATGGTCATACTTAGAGGAATATGAATAAGGCACTCTTCTGAGCATTCTCTGAGCTATAAGAATCAAGCCTGTGGAGAAATAGGCAGGCAGTTTGGGTCTGGTTTTGACAGGATTTTCTAGCTGTTTCTGGTGAATTTGACTTAGGCAGAGGTCTGGCATGTTTCATTTTTAGTGTGGGACAGGGGAAGAGTGGTCATGTTTAAGGCTGCTCTATTTTCCTTTTGACTGACAGACATCTTCTGAGCGAGATACGCAATGAAGATTTCCGTTTGTACAAACTGAAGATGTTGGGAAAAATAGGGAAGTATCTGGTGTCAAATAGCTGCAGGAGGAAGTAAGTACTAGAATCTATTTAATGCTTTGTCATTTGAGTCAGTTTTGACTGGAGGTTGTAACCACGAGGCATCTTATATTGACCATGTGCTCTGCAAGCATGTTTTATATGAAGTAGCAGTTATCAAAAAATACAGCCTTCAGCATATTTATACATATTCATCAAGTATTTCCTTATTTACTGTTCAAAAAAATCCCAATCTTTCTTTAGAGGAATCAAGGCCAAATAATTGGCTCCCCAGTGAATTAACTAATGATGCTAGTTTCAACTCTGTTTTCTGCAGTAAATTTAATGTGTAAATTCTTGGTCTTTTATTTAATTCCTTACATTCCCTTGGATAGAATTATTCTGTCTCATTTTGAAGACAAACAACTCCGAAAGGTTTCTTCTGGCATCATGGGTACAGGAGATTGCTGTGATAACTGCAGGTCCAGGTAAGCTTTCTTCCCTGAAGACTGATATAAGACTTTACATTCTCTCAGGCTGATTTATGAGGCAAATAATCTGGAAGAATTGACTTTTTGTGCACCTGATCTTGCAGATGTTCAGCCTAAAGTTTATCTCTGAAAAACTGTCTTTAACCTTCTCCTAAATGGTTGAGCAAGCCATGAGGCAGCTTGAAACTAGACTGTGGGAAAGCCTATTAACAAAGGATGGTGACAGTTCCTAAAAAAGTTCAGAGTTAAGCTGTGAGATACACTTCTGTTCATCAGTTTAAGACCTGCTAGGTAATTAATCCCTAAAAATCCCCACCCATAAGTGGAGTGTGATACCACATGTCTAAGGTTAAATTAAAGGGAGTTGTTCTCCTCTTCCAGCATGTTCTTTCTAGCACTGCTGATAATCTCATAGGTGTGCTGAAAGGAAGCCCAGGGGTCAGCAGTCACACAGGTATAAGCAGAATCGCTTTTGGGTTCTCCTGTGTGAATGTACATGCTTTCCCTGAAGTTTATAATAAAAGGTTCTTTGTTCTTGCTGTTAGCCTGATGCTTTTTGATCTGAGACAAGATGTTAGGCTTTTCTGTCTTCTGGAAAAAAATTATCAATTCAGTTACATGTCCTGTATGCTCAAGGATGAAACATCTTTGCCTGGCCTCTACTAAAACTAAAGAAGAAGAGAACTTGAGAGATCATAATTTCAATCCTGTGAAACACATTTCAAACACATGCTGCTGTGCCACTGAAAGAGCTGCATAGTGAATTTGTGTTGTGGAACTGAAATCAGATGCCATAAATCACTGTCCTTTTTCTCCTTCTGAGAAATGATTTGTGCTAATAACTCTTCAATGATTTCTTTGAGTCAATAAAGGTATTAATAAACCCTTGAAATGCATTAATGGTGTTGCTCTTGCCTTCTGTTTTTATCCCCTTTGTTACCTAAAAAAGCAGCCAAAGAAAGTCTTTGCTATTGGGTGCAATTAAAGAAATGTCTTGTGTATCTAAAACGGTCCATATATTAAAATACTAAATTCAGGAGATTGCTGAGTCAAGGTTTTTCTGTCACAGCAAGTACCATGAAGAACTGCTTATTGTATTTTTGGGCAGCTGTGTTAACCACAAGTGATTTTGACTTTTTCCTTTTCTCATTTTTTAGTCCTAGTTCTTACACTTAAATGTGTTCAATTGTTTATATTCATGTAACTTGAAGTGTGTATTTTGTTTAATTATCACTTGATATTTCAAACCAAGAGAGTGGACTTGATTTGTATGTGTGTTCAACTTGGGTTTTTTTGTGTGTTTCAGGGTGTCTTGTTTTGCAGTTCCCGGTGAATTTGAAGGTGGTTTACAGGACTTTGGGAAGCAAGCATATCAGCTGCTGTCTGCAGTGAGCACTCTGGAGGAGAAGTTTGGAACTAAAGTTCCCATCCTGTTTCTTCGAGGGTCTGTAAGTGATAATAAAAACCTTTTGTATGTGTTCTGAGAGTGGAGGAACTGATAGGTGTCCCTTTTTATTGATATACCAAACAGTACTTTGATGTACATGCATCTAAAAGTGTGTATACACACATTTATTTAGTAACTCTTTCTCAGAGAGCTGGGTATCTGTAGAGAGTTCAGCAGCGCTCTCCACGCAGTAAACTAGCTTTTTTTCTTTAGGGCAACAGCCATAAAAGTAGTGAACCTGAATACATGTTGTATTTAATTATGTGCATGTACAGCAAAGGAACAGTTTCTACCTTCAAACTCTTGCCCTCTTAGATTTGTTTTTTTAGGAACGAAATGGAAATGTTCAGCACTTTATGGCCTAAGAGTTCAGGTTAGAAATAGTACCTGCTATTTTCTTGTGTGGAGCTGTCCTGTATTTGGTAGGTCGTTTTGTGTTGATAACTGACAGCTGTCTGTTCAACACATGAATGCCAGCCCAAGTATTGGCAGGGATTCTAAACCTCTTCCTTGAAGGCTTGAGGTTTTGTTTGCTTTGTAGCAAGTTTGATGTTATCCTGGAAGTAACTAAGTAGTTTTTTGGTGGTTTGTTTTTTTTTTTTTTCTAATGAAGATGCATGATTTCCATTATCCTGAAATGAATAGCTTTTTCTGCATGAAGAATAAACTCATCTTTGCTTGGTAATTAGTTGGTTTATGTTTGAATAAAGCAAACGATGCCTTGCCCTCTAGCTTTGTTCTAGTGGCTGACTTGAAGTAGTAAGATAGGAAGCAGGATACTGGAATGAATATAAATTGTTTCTACGTACCTTTTTTTAGAGTGCTTCGTAAATAGTAGGCAAGAAACTCACTAGAAATAAAATACAAGAGGAAGAACAGAATCACTTTTTAAGTTTATAACCCAGGGGAAAAAAATCACCTGTAGTACTTGATAAAACTGAGTGAATCATGTCCCTCTTCATTCCTTTGAATAACAATAGGGAGTTGCCAATTGTCACACAAGTGTGCCTAGGGGAAAAAAATGTTGTTATAGATCTTAATGTAGTCATGATTGTTCATTTATTTGACAGTACGGGAAGAAGTGAGGCTGATGCCAAATGTGCACTATAAATAGAGAATAACTTTGCTGTCTACAAGAATACCCTTTTCTATGTTAATGCAATTTAAAAAACCTAGTTTCCTTACTTTGTTGCATCAATATATACTTTAGAACAAGAGTATGAAATACCACCATAAGTTTGTGCTACATCTGTCTGAGGCTGACTGGTATGTTGTTTTAAGAGTTTGTGTATAGTATATGGATAATTCATGTTGCTCCTCAGTTAGGAGTATGTTTTTGAAAAGGTCAGGTGGCCTCCAACAGTCTTTGGCTGGACTACAAGGGAGACCATGATTCATTTAAGATACGGATGCTGAGCCTTCCGTGAAAGAGAAGAAGGTCCTCCGGGAAACTGAGTTAAAGCTTCATTGACAGAAATACTACACTAACCTTGCTAAACAAACAAGAATATGCAACTCTTTAAGGCCTTCTTTTATCAGCAAACATGGGAATTTGTACTTATTTCAACAATTACTCTGTTACTAGTAGTCTCAGTGACTGGTTGCAAGTGGCTTACGGTAGTGTCTCTAGCATTTAGTCATTTGTACAAAGCTGCATTTGCCATTTGGCTTCTGTTGGTCAGTCCTAAGCAAGTTTTAAATGATGATCCAGCTGATGTCATCTACCTGGACTTCTGCAAAGCATTTGACACTGTCCTGCACGACATCCTTGTCTCTAAACTAGAGAGACATCAATTTGATAGATGGATGGACACCTGCTGGAATTAGGATGGAATTAGGAAAGAATTAGCTGGGTGGCCGCATGCAGATTGTTGCGGTCAACAGCTCAGTGTCCACATGGGTATGGGTAACAAGTATTGTCTCTCAGGGGTTGGTGTTGGGACCAATCCTGTTAAACATCTTTGGTGGCATAGACAGTGGGATCAAGCACCCTCAGCATGTTTGCTGATGAGACTGAGCTGTGTGGTTTGGTTGATATGTTGGAGGGAAGGAATGGGATCTAGAAGGACCTTGACATGCTTGAGACGTGGCCAATGCCAACCTTATGAAGTTCAACCAAGCCAAGTGCAAGGTCCTACATCTGGGTCATGGAAATCCCAGTCACAGCTGCAGGTTGGGCACAAACGTGATTTGGAGCAGCCCTGCAGAGAAAGACTTAGGGGTGTTGGTCGGTAAGAAACTCAACATGAGCTGTCTTCAGTGTGTGCTCACAGCCGAGAAGCCACCTGCATACTGGCTGTGTCAAAAGGAGCGTGACCAGCAGGTCGAAGGAGGTGATCCTGCCCCTCTACTCTGCTCTCGTGAGACCCCACTTGGTGTATTGCGTGCAGTTCTGGTGTCCTCAACGTAAGAAGGACATGGAGCTGTTGAGCAAGTCCAGAGGAGGGCCACGAGGATGATCAGGGGACTGGAGCCCCCTCCCGTATGAAGACAGGCTGAGAAAGTTGGGGCTGTTCAGCCTGGAGAAGAGAAACTGCATGGGGGACCTCAGAGCAGCCTTCCAGTATCTGAAGGGAGCCTGCAAGGATGCTGGAGAGGGGCTTTTCAACAGGGACTGTAGTGATAAGGGGTGATGGGTTTAAATTGAAACAGGAAAGATATATATCTTATATATGTCTTAGATATCTAACCTTATATCAGGTTCAGTATAAGGAAGAAGTTCTTTACTGTGAGGGTGGTGAGGCACTGGCACAGGTTGCCTAAAGAACTGGTGAATGCTCCATCCCTGGTGGTGTTCAAGGCTGGTTGGACAGAGCCTTGGGTGACATGGTCTGGAGGCATCCCTGCCCATGGCAGGGGGTTGGAACTAGATGATCTTAAGGCCTTTTCTAACCCAAGGCATTCTGTGATTCTGTGATCCTGAGCCCAAACATGGACACAAACAGTACTGTTTTGCAGCTTATTCTTTTTATAATTATTTCTATTGTTTAATTTCAAGTCAACCATGCTCTGAAAATGTGGCACCATTGGAGTAATTATTGTAATTTGTATAACTGGAAGCTCAGTTATAGTGTTAAGTGTAAGTCTTCCTTTAATGTGTATTAAAAGTTGAGTGAGGGCTTCTAGAAGAGGACATACGACTTGGTGCTTTCTCTTTGCCAGCAGATTAGATTACTCCCTTGTGCTCACCATCAGTACTCTGCCCTGGTCCCATCCACCAGCAAACTGAGTCACTCTTGCCTGTGCCTGGCTGCTCCAGCTTCTATCCCTTGTTGCTAGAGGTCTTAAACAATCCTCTCTTGCTATGTATGCAGGGTAGCAGCTCTTTGACTGTCTGAAGTTCTTCAAATTGTTCCTTACTGTATCCCTGGAGATGGGAGTTTCCTCAGTGGAGAGGGATTCAGCAAGTCTACAAATAACAGGGTCTGAAGCCTGCCTTGCTGTTGATTTCATATGCTAGCAATAAATAGAAACTTATTTCTGTTCAAGAGTCTTCTACTTCCCTAATGTGTGATCCCCTGTTATTTCGCTGTTTCAGAGAAGTTACCAACTTTTCAGGCTCATGCCGAGAGCTTCTCCTGTGAAAGAGGCTTTATCCTGTTCTCATCCCGTTGGGCCATGAGTTCAGGGGGTGGTGAGAATCAAACAGACAGGAGCTAATCAGCTTTTTTAGAGTCTGAATCAGTGGTATGAGACAGGTAAATAGCAACTGTTTAAAACAAAAACCCAACCAAACAGAAAACACTTTGCAATGAGGAAGAGTAGAGCAGATGCATAGTGAGCCTGCTTCTGGCTTTTGTGTCCCTGTCCTGGGATTTAAACAGGGTTTATCAACTTATTTTTACCTCTGTACACCTTTTTAAATAAAACTAGAATGGGTAAGTTAATGTAACACTGACCTGAACTGGCTGAATGCAAACTACTAGATAAATTTCTTCATTGGCATGGATGGCTGTGTTGTTTCTGTAATTTTCTCCATACATGAAGGGAGTTGTTTTCATAGTTCTGTGATCTACATGTAGGTTTGTCTGGGGTCTTGCTGCAAAAGAAAGTCATGATCTTGTCACAGCCTTGGCAGAAAGCACAGGAGTGGGTTAGGGTACTAGAGGTAAAACTGCTCTTCAGTTTCATGAACTGTGACATAACCGAGGCAATAGGCATGTTTTATGCTCCTAGCGAGGTGCTGTATGTGTGGTTATTGTAGTGGGTATTATGGAAGCTTGAATAACTATTTTGGCTTGGGACTTTTCTTTAAAGTTCTTCTATGGAGAAGTATTCTTGATGACATGATCCTTGAATCTTGGATTTCTGGTTTACTGGATATATTGGAAACTTCCATAAGGACTGGGGAAGTCTAAGCAGTTCTTTCTCTAATTCCAGAGTTCTCAACGCTTGCCAAACAGATACCGAAGACACCCTCTCTTTGGTAGTGGAAAAGAGTGGCCAGAGAACTGGTGGAAATCACTCTGCCAACAGCTGATAATGGAAGGGTTCCTCAAAGAAGTCTCTAAGCATAACATCTTTGCAACCACATGCGTGCTTACCCAGAAGGTACCTTTTGTTGTGAAACTTACCCATCAAAAGCTTATCGCAGTAAGCTGTATTTAAGCCATGAGGTTTATTTCCTCCAGGGTAGAAATTGGCTGTTAAAAGCTGAATCTGACTCAAATCCAAGTCTTCTACTACACTCCAGTGAAGACCTTAACCTTCAGAGACCACCTAGAAGGTAATTGTACATGTGTTCTCTTTAGCCCTTTTTTCAATCAGTATAACACCAGATCAGTTTCTGGAGTCTGCTTCTGGAGATGGCTAGGTTGGACAAAAGACTTCTGCACTTGAAGTTTCCAGCCATAACTATCCCTGATTTGTAGCATTATACAAAAATACAGCTGCTCCTCTACTCTGGTCTCATGAGACCCCACTTGAAGTTCTGTGTGCAGTTCTGGTGTCCTCAACATAAGAAGGGCATGGAGCTTTTGAAGCAAGGCCAGAGCAGAGGAGGGCCACAGGGATGTTCAGGGGCTGGAGGACCTCCCATACAAAGACAGGCTGAGAAGACTGGGGCTGTTCAGCCTGGAGAAGAGAAGCTGCATGGAGACCTCAGAGCAGCCTTCCAGTATCTGAAGGGGGCCTACAAGGATACTGGTGAAGGACCCTTCCTCAGGGACTGTAGTGACAGGACAAGGGGTGATGGGTTTATACTGAAACAAGGGAAGTACAGGTTAGATATCAGGAAGAAATTCTTTATTGTGAGGGTGGTGAGGCACTGGCACAGGTTGCCCAAAGAAGTGGTAAATGCTTCATCCCTGGCAGTGTTCAAGGCCAGGCTGGACAGAGCCTTGGGCAACATGGTCTACTGTGAGGCATCCCTGCCCATGGTAGGGTGGTTGGAACTAGATGATCTTAAGATCCTTCCCAACCCAAACCATTCTGTGATTCTGAGCTAAAGAAGTTACTGTGAGTGCTTGGATAAACACCTTTGACTGCTGGTATGAAAAGTGACGTCTTAGCAGCTTAAATCGGACAAATGGTGTGGTTGTGTAACTGGGAAAGTTAGTGGAGAATGTAGTGAATGTACTTGATCTACTCAGAAAATGGGTGCCTTCTGGGTAGCCTGGAAGTATGTTGTAGCAGTGCATCCTCATGGAGAAAGTAACCAGCTGAAGACAAGAAACAGGAGAGGAAAATCCATCAAGGCTGATGTTCTTCCTAATGCTGATGAGTTATACCATGAGACTTGAAACAGAGCAGCTAGCAACTTTTCTCAGTTATGCACCTGACCTACTTTTCATAACATTTAAGCTGAGAATGAAATGGGAAAGCTTTTGGTTCAAGCAGAATTGATTCAGTGCAGATCTCTAACACTTTGTGTATTTCTGTGAAATTTAAACTGCTTAAAGACCTGGTGAGTATGTCTGCAAAAGTAGGGTACTTTTTCAGTGGTGGCCAGGTATTTGCCATCAGATGATAGAGCTCCAAGAAAATAACATGAAGATTTTCTTGTAATTCTTTGTTTCTGGGTATATTTAATAAGCAGTGTTGTGTTGTTCTGCACACACAGAAGTGAAGTGAAAGGTAATGAACTGGAGGTTGCAGAGGCTTTGCTGTGGCAAGAAATAGTATTAGAATAGAGTTCTTCAGAGCTGGCCTTAAGAGCCTGTTTCGGTGTCTAGACTGTTGCTCAAAACCAAAACTGGGTAAAGACAAAGTAGCAATTTTCTTTTGTCTTTTAATGTTCTACTGTTGTGGCACTCTCAGCTGCTGTCTAGCTGTCAAAAAATGCTGGTTATTAAACATAAGCAACAGGGAAAGCTGTATGCTTAGTGTAAGCCAGAAAGTTGGTCCTGTTTTTTTTTCTCTAGTAATGGAGTCTTTAAAAAATGAATCTTTCAGGTGTTGTCACAAAAATCTTTGTTTCTTCCATAATCATAGACTGACAGAATGGTTTGGGTTGAAAGGGACCTTAAGATCATCTAGTTCCAACCCCCCTGCCATGGGCAGGGACACCTCACACTAAACCATGTCACCCAAGGCTCTGTCCAACCTGACCTTGAACACTGCCAGGGATGGAGCATTTACAACCTCCCTGGGCAACCCATTCCAGTGCCTCACCACCTTCTTCCTTATATTCAATCTAAACTTCCCCTGTTTAAGTTTTAACCCGTTACTCCTTGTCCTGTCACTACAGTCCCTAATGAAGAGTCCCTCCCCAGCATCCTTCAGGCCCCCTTCAGATACTGGAAGGCTGGTATGAGGTCTCCACGCAGCCTTCTCTTCTCCAGGCTGAACAGCCCCAACTTTCTCAGCCCGTCTTCATACGGGAGGGGCTCCAGTCCCCTGATCATCCTCGTGGCCCTCCTCTGGACTTGTTCCAACAGTTCCATGTCCTTTTTATGTTGAGGACGCCAGAACTGTACACAATACTCCAGGTGAGGTCTCACAAGAGCAGAGTAGAGGAGCAGGATCACCTCCTTCGACCTGCTGGTCATGCTTCTTTTGATGCAGCCACACTCCTTTTGATGCAGCCAACAAGATTCTTGTTTCTTGTTAGTTTTAGTATTGAGAAGCTTTGAGCTCCTCAGTGTTTTTTCGCCAAGAATGGCGATTAAAATAATTTATCAGTAAGAACTTCTGATTTGC
Source organism: Pezoporus occidentalis (assembly GCF_034315485.1). NCBI lineage: Eukaryota > Metazoa > Chordata > Aves > Psittaciformes > Psittacidae > Pezoporus > Pezoporus occidentalis. The sequence goes on from NW_026914975.1 coordinate 340,628, forward strand.
TCAACATATCCCTTTACAAAGTTCAGATCAGTTTGCTTAGCACACTTTTATTTGTACAGTGACACTGCCATTAAAAAAACTTTGACCTGACTAAGATATAATTCACTTCCTTACAGCAGCAGACCTTTACCTGTGCCCTTAATGCAGCGCTCACCAGTTAAGAAAGGAGCAGGACAGTCTCCAGTGAAGCAGGTCTGTGTGTATCACCCCTCTTGCACTCTGTGGTCTGTCCATGCTTGTATTCAAGAAACCTTGCAAGTGTCTCATAATGTTTCAAAAGAATATTTGGCTGCTAACAACTTCACTGAAAAGAATTGTAAATCAGCATTTGTTTGTTTTTGTTCTTCTATTTATTTATATTTTTATAGATGTCTCTGTATGAGATGTTTTCATACGAGAGAAAAGGCGAAACTCTTCCAGGAAGCGATAACATGCTTAACAGGTACAGTATTCTAAAATATCACTGAATTACCTGATTTTGACTGTATTGGTAGGGATACTGTTTTCAGGATGCTTAAACTCGGCATTCTCTTGTGGGAAGTGATGGTGAAAAGGTTTAATGTATTTAAAAAAAAAAAAAAGACAAGCATGTAGAACTTATTGTACACTGCATTATATTTCAAAACATTGAACTATTACAACATGTAATGGGCTTGGACTTTGACAAGTTGTATGTACTTGCAGTTTCACAGGCAAAGTGAGCTTTATTAATGGCCGAAGTGCAGCTTTGTCACAGGTATTACTTCAAATCCAGGCAAGAAAACCAGCAGATGCTCACTAAAAATGGAGCAACAGCAGATTTAGATTAAATGATTTTCCTGAGCCCATGTTTTTTCAATCTCTTCTACGTGAAGGTTGAAACTAATGAATTTTAACTTGTGATGACTTAAAGTAACAATGGAGAGTCATTTATTTCCCAAGCAGTTTGCAAATAATAATTCAAGCAAAATAGTTATTAGGTTGTGACTTGCTCTTAAAGCTGTGTGCCTTGTGCAGGGGCTGTAAATGAGCATGTAGGTTTCTGCCTTTCTGTGTTAGTTTGGAGAAGACTGAATGAGGTTGAGGCTCCCTCAGGTCAAAAGAAATTAAACAAGCTTTTGCAAAAAGCAGACCAAGTAATTTGTTTTCCTGGCTTGTGTGGTGCTTAAGATTAAACCTACCTTGCATTTCTGAGCAGTTTGATTCATCCTTGTGCCTTATGCTGGGAGATGACTGGAAAACAGGATATGTCACTTAGAGTGAATAATTGCCACTGCAGCCATGTGAAGAAAAATCATTTTGCGGACAGCTATGATTCAAACAAGTATTATTTCACCCTTTGCTTAGGGAAGAATGCTCCTACTCCTAGCTTGACTGCTAACAGATAATTGCAGTATAATCACAGCAGTCTAATTAGGGGTGAATGTCCTAAAATATGTGAGTCTCTGCTGTGGTGCTGCTTTCTAGGCAGACGTGCCTTGCAGTAATATCAGCTAATTCTGCTTACAGGTCAGCAGCTGTGTTCTTACTAATGTCTTTCAAGTTATTAACTCTTTTTGGCCAAGATTATCAGCTGTGGGGGTGTAACATAAGGTGTTTCTTGTGGGATACTGTCAGAATAATGTTATGAGTGGACAATTGCTTGTCAAAACATGTTTTTGTTAACAATAGGAGAATCTAGCTGTTGATAGGAATATTGATGGGGGATTTTGGTTGTTTTTTTTTTCCCACGAAAGTGTTATTTCAGCTGTTTGAGCTTTGTCCATTAGGACTATTTTCAAGTTATGGGACCAGATACAGGATTTCTGTTAGGTTAGGGATAGTGCTCATTCTGCCCCAACCAGCTCAACTCCTGTATGAGTGCAGCACCAGCACAAGGTGCCAGACTGCAGTCTGATGGTGCTGTCAGAAGTCAAAATAGGTTGGGCTGCTGCTTTCCTACAGCCCTGTGCAAAGTTCCTGTATAAAATTATCTTAACACAGGCTTGTTTCATGCTTCTTTATTTTTTCGATAGTGTTGCAAAGTGCTCGTTGTTCAGATCTCCTTTGAAGACTTCAGAACCTGCTGTTTCATCCCAAGAAAAAGAACTAGAGGCAAGTTTTGGGAAGAGGGAGGATATGGGTGAATTGCAGAAAACAGTCATCCTATATTGGAGCAGCTGGCTTGGGCTGCTCTTAATATTAAAAAGGTGTTTTGAATAGAAGTCCTAGAAGTGGATTTGAATATGTTAAGATGGATTAGATTTTTTTGTATATTAGTGGGAAGATGAGGGAAGCTGTAACTCTTCCTCTTGTATTAATTACATCAATCTAGAGCTGTTTTATGAGAATATGGCTCTCTTCACAGACTGCTCTCTATGGCAAATTGCTGACTGCTAGACAGAAGGTAGCTAATGAGAAAGTAATTCCTCCAGCTGTCTTGGCAACCAATAAGATCCTGGTGGAGATGGCCCGAATAAGGTAAAGCGGATATGCGCACGTGTTGTACAAACTGAGGGGGTTGCAAGCCAAGTCACAAATCCCCTTTCTGCTCTTGTTGGGAGCATGTGTCTCATGGGTAGAGGAACAGCTCTCTTGAGAATTTCTGTTTAATACCCTTGTAGACCACTGTCTGGTATAAGTTAAGCAGTTGACATCAGGCTTGGTTTTTGTCTGTGTCCAAACCTCCTGTCAGGTTGATGAGTCAGAGGACGAAAGTGTGTGTTCTACTAATCCTTTACATTCCATCTACTTCTCTCCATTGTGTCTTAAAAATTTTTACAATGCCCTTATCTGCTAAGGGTCAGCTACAGGTCAGGAGCTCTCCCTTACCTTGTATGGGTAACTGGTGTAAAAGAATAAGCACAATTTAGTGTGGCTCTCAAGTACTGCAAGGGGGGGAAAAACTATGTGTTTTTGGTTTGTTTTTTTTCTCACTGTATGAGGGGGTATTGTGGAGCAGCTCAGTTGATAATGCATCTGAAGTGCCTTTTCCAGCTACTAAACAGCACTAGAGAACATTACTTGGGGAATGTGTATGTTGTTGTTCCATGTAGGAGCTCTGGGGTATGTGCTCTTGGGAGGTAATAAAGCAAATGAAGATGTATGTGGAAAACTGATACTCCAAAATAGTAAGCAAGAAACTTCATATTTTTGCTCTAGTCAAGCTTTATGATTCAGACGCAGAAGCGGTGAACTTAAATAGTTGCAGAGATGATGAAGGTACAGAAATAACACTTTCAAGTCTTCAATAATAGATCTGTGTGCCAAGCATAGGTCATTGACAGACACCTGATGTTTTAAAGCACTGGCACAGAACATTACCACAGCTTTTATTATTCATCCTAAACCAGGCCTACGACTGTTGAGAATGTGAAGAGAATTGATGGTGTATCTGCAGCAAAATCCACCATGTTGATTCCTCTTCTGGCTGAAATTAAGGATTTCTGCCAAGTAAATGGCTTACAGGTATGAATTATGAGTGTCTGCTACTTTGCAGGAGCCTTAGTGTAATTTGGTCTGTAGCTGTCAGATTTGTCCTTCAGAGTTAGTCCATATCCCAGCTATTCCATCCATGTGTGGGAGTGAAGCTTGCTAACCTTGTGTACAGAGTTCTCACCAAATCTGAATGTGTTCCTTGGCAATGACATTGGGATGTCACTGGGATGTGGCTGATGTTCCAGATTAGTGTGGCCATCCTGGAAGTCCAAGACAACCTTATAGAGGTCACCCATGTGGCCAGGCTGAGAGTCCAATAGGTGTTACCAAGAGCTTGTAGCTTGTTATTGTGATCTGGGGCTGGAGATCGAATTTGTATAGATGTTCCTTCATCATAATGACTCAGTAGACCAGGAGGGCAGGGCTTTGCTTTCTCTAAGTTTATCCTTAGAAGCCTGGCTGAAGAGCTTAGATTTCTAGCTGTTGGAAATGTTGGTTCTTTTCTCACAGTCGATTTTCTTCTGTGCAAAACTTTCTGTAGAGTGGTTTCTATGTCACTATGATGAGACACACCACTAGGGAGGAGGGGCCACAGAGTGGAGGATTAGAGAGACTACGAAACAGCTTTGCTTGGGGGATCTTAATATCTATGTTAAATCTACAGTTAAAGGGATTTATCTCGTCCAAAAGGTAGGTAGAGCAGCAATACTACTTCTCTGTAATGTTTGAGAAGACTCTGCTTCACAGGAAGCTATTGTGATTTAGGAATGGAGACCAAAAGCATTCCTGATTTGGTGCTTTTTTCAAGGAATCTGTCTTGAAGCAGAAAATGAAAACAGAGGAGTTCCCATGTTATGCAGCAGACTAAATAACACAGTTTGTGCTGATAAAATAGTTTTATTCCATCAGAATAAAACTATTAGGTTTTATGGGTGTAATGAGTAACACCTAAGATGTTGTGTTGACCCAGATGCTGTTTTTCTGTGTTGCTTTGTTTTTTTTCATGGCCCTTGAACAATCCCATGCTTATTCATTTAAGATGGGACATCTGTCTGGATTCTCTTTTGGGTTTGTTTTTGTGTTTTGTTTTTTTTTTTTGTTGGTTGGGTTTTTTTGGGTTGGTTTGTTTTTGTTTCTGTTCTTTTTTTTTTTTTGTGGAACGTGGACTTGGGTTTCTCCATTGAGATGGACCTGATTGATGTTTCTCTTTTGGGTAACTTCAGGTATGGAAGGGTGATCCATTGGTTGTCACTGGGTTATAATTCTTACTAATTCTCTCTGTCTCACTTAGACTGACGCATTCTCTCCATCTGGATCTAAAGATCAGAAAAAAGCATCTCCATGGAACCACACTGGAGCCCTCTCTCCCTCGGAGCATGTTACATATGTCCTGTTCCAAGAAAAAAATCTCTCTGTGGTAGGCTACTCCCTGTGGAGGTCTCTTCCTTTATGAAAACTAATGGAGGGGTTGCTTTGTCTACAGGAGGGGGATTTGCAAGTTCTCTTATATCCTCTGGGGTGGGGTTACTTTAAAATACTTTCCTGGCTAGTGGTACCTTATCTAATTTAATGCTATGGATGGGTAAAATTATGAGAAACGGCTTGCTGTGAGGTGGGATGCAGGGAGGTAAGATACAGCTCCCTACTTGCTAAGATGCCCATGCAGATTGGCAGGCATTAAGGCAGAATGTTTCTGTCACTAACCCTGCCCTATTTCAGTGGAGTTAGCAGCATGCTTTTCTATTGCATGTGTTAGTTCTGCCTGATACTGTCTCTGCCTTTTCATACTAGTAAGGACATACAGAAAAAATTTCCTGATCTTGATGGAAAAACACCAAGCATGGGGCCCAATAAAGGGATATCTTTATGGTTAATAACCACTGGGATAAATTTCATTAACTCTGGTTTGGGTTGTAAGTCCCTATCCTTTCCATATGCCATACCCATGCGTAAAGCTTCCATGCCAAGAAACAAAGCTCCTGGGAAGGTTCAACACAAAACAGAAGCCTTAACTGCTGTGTATTATTGTGGCTTTCTAGTTCAGATTTGAGCTGTGTCTACCTGTTAGAAAAAAAGTGGAGTACAAGTTACCTGTCACAACCAAGTTTGTTGACATGCTCTGGGGCATGTGGCTAAGTGGCATCATGCCATGTACCCTATGGAGATGAGCCTTATAAGCTGCTTTGATGTAGTTTTAATTCTACAATAGGAAACTAAAGTTGTGCTGAGTTTTGTTTTGTCTCTCCCAAGAGCATGGGTAAACCTTGTTAGCTAATCCGTAATTTAAAAGTGTATCTAAGTACTAATTAACAAGGAACAGTTGTATAATTCTTAATGGGTATAATTAAATGTTTAATTATTAAATGTATAATTATAAAGATGCTCTGTATCCACTAATCCTGATGTTTATATGCATAGTATGTGTATTGTCTGAGGAGAAATTGGGAGAAGCTTGAAACCTGTTCTTCCAAGGAGGATGTTAAATCTGTCCTTGAAAAGTACAAGTTTAGGCAGATAATTTGAGATATTTTTCTTCAAGGCAAATGTTTTAAGAGGTGACAATTCTGCCATCTCAATCCCTTCTGCCTTTGTTTTCCTAGAGGACTATCAGTGAGAGCAGATCTCTACCTCTTTCTGAGGTTGGCACTCACCTGTTCCAGGCACTGAAAGCTGGCTACCCTGTCAACCTGGAGCGAGCAGGTTTGACTCCTGAAGTTCACCAGATGATTTCTGATGTTATTCGTAACCCTCCCATTGAGTCAGGTGAGCATCGCAGCCCTTCTCTGAAGCTTCTCATGACAATGGCATACAGATGAAGGGAGTGAAAAACTGACAGCTCAGCTGCTGCTTCAGGTAGAAACCATCATTTCTGGAAGGGCTGTGGCAAGGCACAGCCCAGCAAGGCCAGGGTCATTGCTTTCTTTCCAAGGTTATGTTGTAAAATAAAGCTACTGTGGTTCATTAGAGCTGAAGAGGGGTAGGGTAGCCCTTTACAAACCCTTTCTCTCAATTGTATGGCTGCTGGAAAGATTTGGGATATTTCTTAAATCTGTATTTACTTGGGTCTTTGGGGAAAACAGCCCGACAAACTTCCTGTAAGTACTGGTATCTACAAAAAATATGAATAACAGCTGTAGGATTTCCCTGGTGCAATTTAACTTCAAGATACTTGTTTGTGATGAAGAACCTGGTAAGTGCAGGAAAAGTAGTTCTTACTCCTAATGCTGGAGCTATGGGCTAGTTCAGAGGTTGAAGACAGCCATGTGCTCACTTAGAATTCTGGGACTGGGTCACTTAAACTTCAGTCTTGCCCTAGTAGTTTAATTTCTTAGGTTGACAAGATTGGACTTGCTGGCTTCATTGTTTTTGTCCTGTTGTGGATTAATGTGTCTTTTTCAGCTGCAGTTACAGGCTTGGCCAGACTCTCAGATTGCTATTTTAAATTTAGCGCCACACTGGAATGGAAGACTGGTATGGCACTTTACTTAAAAAACAGAGAGGTTTTTCAGCATAGGCTAATAGAGCCTTCCTTTCAAGAGAAAATGGCTGATAGGAAATGCATGTTTAAGGCAGGCAATTCTAATACTTGACTAAATTGAAGGATAGTAATGAATGTGGTGGGGATTTATCCCATGAGCTCACGATCCACTGTTTTATTTATTGTCTTTCTCCGTGCCTTTATCTTTTGCTTTAATGATGTGTTTTATGAAAGACAACTGAATACAGGACAAGAGGATTAAAAAACTAATATTGTATTCATGCTTTTTTCCAAGACACCACTAAAATTCAAGCAATCAGAAAACTTGTTCCTGCAAATATTGAACTGTATCTCATCAGGATGACTATTGCGTTATTGGAGAAAGGGGACAGAAATAAGTCTTGGGATGGGTCAGGCTTCAAAAGGATGTTGGTGTGGTCAGAAGAGCAGGAGGAAAAAACAGGAGCAAATCAAGAGAACAGGGAAGATGCCATGTGGAGTAAAACAAAGGTTAGTAAGAAAAGGTATGAAATTGGTTTTGTGAAAATAGTTTCCTCTTTTGGAGCAGCTTAAAAGCCCTTTGCTATTCCCAGTAGTGCTTAGTGTCTCATCTTCACAATTTGTCTTTCTGTCAGCTTCGAGTGAGTCTGCCCTCTGCCGCCTTGGGAGAGTAGTGCTCACAGCAGAACCAGAGAGTTCCCCTTGCAAAGTCTTGACCTTGGAAGAAGGCTGCACCTGTGCAGTTTAGCTGTAATCTGATACACACAGGAAGAGATCAAATCAGGTGCCATGTGGGTCTGTCAGTTCATCTCTACCATAATAAGTCCTGGACATCCAGCCCAAGGAGATCAGGCACATGATGGTCCACCATGGTAGACCATCACAATGGCAGCTTAACAGTGGCCTCGGGGGTAAACGCTTCCTGCTATAGTTCAGTCCTTCAGGATGTGGATGCAAAAGGTCCCCTTTAAAATCCTGGACTTAATGTAGCTGGGGCAGTGGAGGAAAAAGCTCAAATTCCCTGTGCTCCCCAGTATAAAAACAATTGGAAATCTGGATCCTTCATTGCCACAGATTCCATGTTCTGCCCTTGGCTAGCTTGTGTGCATTGGTATCTGATCGTCAACCTGATGTGGGGAAAAGTAACTCTCTTCCTGCGTAGAAGCCTAAGGCAACAGAAGAGTTAAGAGTGTGAAAAAAACAGAGGCAATGCCTCTTTAGAAATGTCCGAGTCTTTCATGGGTTTCTCTGTTGCTTGAAACTGATGGGCATAGAAGTGATAACAAGAAAAGTGTCATGCCATAAGGCTGACTCATTGGGAAGAAATTTCAGGAAATAAGGCACTCTTTGTTGCTGTTGGAGAAAGGCTGAGCTAACATCTCCCAAGTTCCAGTTCAGCACCTTGTACAAAAGGTCACCCTGCACTGGTGGTGAAAAGAAATTACAAACTCTAGACCTTTCTGCTGCTTGCTCTAGGATTTCATGTTTGGGGTTGATTTCTTCAACTCTGGCTCAAACAAATCTTCAAGCCTTGCCATTTTGCCAAATTGATTATTTCTTGTATCCAAGTGCTGTTTTATTTAGACAGTATCTGGGCCTAAACCACCCTTTTCCTGAAGTTAACTCCTGGAAGTCCAATTTCATGAGCTCAAATAATACTTTTTTTCCCCTGCTACTATTAGCCATGGAGCTATTCAACAGGGATCACATGCTATTAGAAATCAAATTAATATTATACAAATGAGTAGACTGCAAATCCAAAACCTATTCCAAATAGTCTTTATTTACTTCTCCTTCAGAAAATATGCTTATTCTAATAATTCCCTGTAGCAAGCACCTTTTAAATCTGCTAATGAATGATCTTGGGTTTTAACAACCTTACATTACTGCTGTTTTTATAGGGCAATTCAATCAATCTGACACTGAGGGAAAGAGCAGAGAAAACCCATCTGCAAGTGGTGCCTTTGGCTTTGGTAACCAGATGTTCTTACTGTAATAAAGCATGTAGAAGTGATAGTAGAGATGATCTCAGGAACACCAAGATGTGTACTCAATCCAAAAATCTCAGGTTGCTATTTCAACCGGTGACTAGCAGGCATTATTTAGAATGTAGAAGTTAGTATCTCTGTTCCCACTATGCCATTTTTAACTGATGCCTTTGCTGTAAAAACACATTTAAAAACACAGTGCTTGAGACATAATTAAGTTGCTTCAAGTTTGTGGAGCCATGGGGATGGAGAAAATTTTCTTCTTCACTGCAACAAAGAGCCAAGTACAAGTTCCGCTTCCTTTGTGTTTGTAATGGATGTGCTTACTCAAATTTCATTGTGATGAAATGGATAAGAAATAGCAATCTCATTAAGCAGAGGTTTACAGACTCAATTTACTTCAAAAAAAAAAAAAGTTCCAAAATGCAGCATTTGCATAGAATCTGATATGTGCAGACTTAAGCTTTAATGCTGAGATGGATATAACAGCCTGCTTTCTTCATGTCTTACGGAAAGGCTGTACAGAGTGTGGATGGTGGCCAGCCAGGTAGTGGAGGAGCAGCAGGAGGCTGCCCAAAGCCCATTACGCCAGTTTCCCCTAATGAGCCTGCCCTTGATCCCAGTGAGGAGGAGCTGTTTGCAGACTCTGAGTCCAAGGTGAGACTGCCTGGAGGTCTGTGCCAGGAGCAGAGCCCAGACCTGATGATTAGGGTGTTGAACTTTTTAACAAACCTAAATCACAGCTTGCATCTGGATTCTCCACTGTGCCTAAAATCTTGGCGTAGCTTGCCAGCCAACTTCTGTTGTGATTATCTTTGGTACAGTGACAGCATACTCTTTCTATTACTCTTGCTTTGCCCAAATAAACCATTTTAACAGCATCAACCTGCTATAGGATTTTTTTTTTTCCCCTGTTACATCTTGTCAGCCATCTAGTGGCAGATGCTCCCAGTAGTTTAAGATGATTGCCTCCTTTTCTTCTTTCAGGTATAAAGCTGTACAAGCTTGTATGCTCATCTCATTAAGGATTTTTGCACTGGTGATTATATCAACTCAGGTTATAAATATAATGTTTTTTGATTTTTGTTTTGTTTTTCTAAAGGAGCTTGCGAAGCTCTGAGCAGCACTACTTGCTGTACAGATCACTTCAGTTTGAAGCTGGATATTTTTGAGTGCAAATTATAACGCAGACAAATCATTATTCATGGTCTGGTCTATGTTAGGTAGATATAATTCCTACACAGGAATTACAGCATAGCAGGTATCTCCTTGAAACACTAAATGCATACCACTGTCTTTTGATTGCTGATGAGCACTTCTAGAACATGTGTTTGTAGGGGCACAAGAGCATGTGTTTTGTTTCAGGTCAGATATTTCCCAGCCTAGATTCTTCATCCTGCTGTAGCTTTAGTCCCTTGATTGCTTCAAGATGCTGCATTTCCTTGGGCAACACGGTCTAGTGTAAGGTCCTTTCTATGTGATTCTATGATTTAAGGGACATGTGAGCAATCTACCATAGTAGCGAAAAGCTTACAATTCCTGAGAAGCATCATTTCAGGGAGGAGAGCTATATAAATTAGCTTATATATAAGATAATATGATAAGCTATATCCTATGTAGCTTATCTTTTTTCCATGTTTATTTTATTCTTCTAGAGCTCACATCCCCCTTTCAAGAGGAAGGTGCCAGACTGGTTTCAGACTTCAGCAGCGACAGTTCTACCTGTCATCCAGACCAAGAAACACATAAAAGACACCAGAAAAGGGATTTTTAGTTGAACAGAGAAATGAAGATGGATGTTTTGCTGTTACTAAGAGTACTTTCTTTATGAGTACTTTATGAGTGCGCCTCCGTGCTTTGCTTTACACTGCTACTGTCGCTCGGCGGGTGCGGAGAGAGGAATTACCCCGGAAATACTTTTCACTGTGTGAAATTTGCTGTTATTAAAGCAATAAACAATTCTCCACGTCTCTCTGTTGGGGAGGGATCAATACAGGCAGGGCCGGGCAGGGCCGTGCGTTGCCGTGGTAACGGCGCACCCACTTCCGGGGCGGGAGCTGGGGCAGAGGCTGCCGGGAAGACGGCATGGCCCAATAGTGGTGTGCGGCCTGCGCCTCGCCGGGCGGTGGCGGCGCCCGAGGTGAGGGGCAGGGGTGAGCGGGGACTGGTCCGCACTGTGCTGGGGGAAGGGCGGTGGGGGGGCGAGGGGGAGGGAGGGAGAGGAAGAGAGAGGAAGAGAGAGGCGAACGGAATCTCAGTCGGTGGTTCTGGGAGGCAGCTGCTTTACTGACAAAGTTTCTTCTCCCGTCGGTGGCTCTGAGGTTCGCTGTTAACGCCCGGGGCCCTAGAGGCAGACAGTTGGTCCCGGCGAGTGGTGCCGCTCGGTGCTGGGCCAGCAGCGAGCGTAGCCAGCCGTTCTTCACACCGGTGCGGGTTTAAGGCTGGTTTAAACTAAATCACTTTCTCCACCTTCGGTTGTTCTTGGGGTTAAGGCGCTGTTCTGACCCCTGAAATCCCCAGACACGTCAGTTTGTTAAAAGTCCACGCACAGGCAGAGAAAGTTGCAAACCATGAACAAACACCTTCACCAGCAGCTCTCAACGGTCCGATTGACTCTAATACCGACTTCTTACCTTTTCCCTCCTGCTGCTCTTGACAGAATTATGGACCCGACCTTATTGAGAGAGCGAGAGCTGTTCAAAAAGCGTGCCCTCTCCACACCGGTCGTAGAGAAACGTCCAGCGCCGTCTTCAGACTCCTCTTCCTCAAAAAAGAAGAAAGCTAAGGTAGAACAAAGCGGCTCCTCAAGCTCGAAACAAAACACAGGTTGGTGAGAGTCTCCTCTTAAGCTGCTGCTTGGTATTTTCCACTGTCAGCCCCTAAGCTGTGGCCTGTTTGTTTTAATTAGTCTGCTGTGAATTGGGAATGGGTGTTGTCAGTATGTCCCTTAAAATATCACTTTTTGTTAAGAAATTCACTTGTGCAATGCTGAAAAAAACACTTTGGTTGCCACATATGTGTCAGACCTTGTCCTGTGACTTGTTTGCTTCTCTCCATTTGAAGAATCTCTACTACCAGAATACTATTTCATGTGAAGCTGAGTTTGTGGGTTTCACTGCTTGCTGAGCCCACAGGACAAGCGCTGACAGTGCTCTTGCTTTTTTCCTCTCCTCTTTAGAAAGCGCATAATTTTGTTAACTGTAACTCATCTGTCCATCCCCAAGATGGGTTTTGCAGTTTAAATTGTGTCTGGTGAGCATGTCCTGATAGCAGTCATTCGTGTTTGACCTGGGAGTCAACACCAGGTCAACTTCTGCAGTTTTCTGGCTGCTTTGGTGAGGAGTTACGTTGTTTCGCTGGGATGGTGGGGCTGATCCCTTCGTATCAAATAAGAAGTTAATAAAGCAGTAGCAAAATAGTGGGAAAAAATTAAGGTTGCAGCACCTGGAGCAGCAGGGAGAGGACTGGTGTACATGTAGCAGCATGCTCTGTGTTTGCTTCAGTTGTGCAAGACATGTAATTTTGGGGGCCCTTTTCAGTTTTCTGAAAATACTGACAATTCGTGGATGCATTCTAAAGCTCAAATCCAATGTCAGGAGGTACTCAAACATGATATACTCCGCTAGGCAAACTCATTGTGTACTCATGTTTTGAATACCATGTGTGGCTCTCTTCTAAAAAGGAACAGATAGAACTAAACAGAGAAAAATGTCAAGGACAGTGGGAGGAGTGGAGCATCTTCTGTCAGAGGGGAAGAGTGGGGAGTTTGAGTGTGTATCTCCAGCTTCTCAGGGCACTAAATAAAGTTACCAGATGGTTTAAAAGAAACCAAGGGAGTTCAGGTTTCCATCAGTCCGTTTGCCACACCCTCCAAAGAAAATAAAATTATATGTAGAATATCCTAAACTGCTTGTCTTGAGTGAGAGCAGTTGGCTGGGAAGGAGGGATGGGGAGGCAGGAAGAGGGCCAGTGGTACAAATGTGAGTTTGATCCAGAGGATTTGAGTATGTGGCCCAGTGGCAGAGGAGATAATAAATGTGTTGTTTTGTGCACTGGGTGTTTCTTGAAGGGCTTTTGCAGCTGTCAGGTGATTAGGTTGCACAAATAGGAATGTGTGGCAGGGAGGAAGTATGCATTATCTTTTACACTGCTGGCTCCATTCCAGACAGCATCGGAAGGCTTTCAGGGTTTCTACAATACTTCTATGCAGAATGAGTTCAGCCTCGTTTCATTTCCCCCTGGGGAATATTTACTAACTACTGCAGAAGCAGCAAGGGTAGACTGAAATCATGGAGAGCAAAACAGACACAAACTTTATTCCTCCTGTTCTAGGAATTGGCTAAGAGCAAGTGTTCACGCTGCAAGTGACTGAACAGGTTGAGCAGCACAGGTTACTCACTGAGGCTGCACCCTACCTGGGCCATCAACTTCCATTAGTTGTGCTTTTAGTTTATTTTTTTTTTCCTAAAATGCTGCAGAGACAAATTTCTTTCTCTCAGAAACAATTTTTATTTGTTCAGTGCCTGTCAGGATATGCATTTGTCAGAGATGGGTCCTGAGGAGGTGGAATAAAATCCTGATGTTGCAGAATCCCTGTCCCACTTCTCCTCAACCCCAAAGAAATTAAAATTGAGATGATCAGTCCTAATTTTATTGCAAAATGACCACAAAGATGATAAACAATGTCACAGTGATTACATATTGGCATTGCTAGTCCCTGGGTGCTAGTGCCTGCAGGTTCTCTCTTCTGTGAATTTATGACTTGGAGAGCCTGCCCCTGTCACTTTTTGGGAGAGGAATTGAGATCACACTATTCTTCAAATGACTGCATGGCTAAATCTGGACTGTGTGTGAAGATTTCATGTAAGCTGCCTAGTGAGAATAGTTTAATATAGTTATAATCATTATTCAGGCAAGTTATTTGAAAAAATACAAAACTGCCTTGCTTTCTCAGTTCAGAATAGAAACTGGAAAATACATGAAATAGATCGTATCTGTTATTTCTTTTTATTAATGAATAGTAAGTTGTGGCTAGGGTCTTAGTCTTTTCCTGAAGATCTTTCTTTTGATGGTCTTAGCCACAGTAACAAAGAGGCAAAATCTCCAGGAGTTGTTTCATGACTTACTCTACATGTGGGCAAGAATCATCCTGAGGCTCTAGGGTTCTATATCCTTTGTTCCTTGTGCATACATCCACCCCCCTTTATAGATCCATGAAATAACTAGCTGGAATGAGTCCCAAGATTTTTCATTGCATGTGCTTCTCAGGAAGGGGGAGGACCATGATGCCAGCGTAGCAGGGGCTTTCTGGGTTGCTTCCCGCACACTACCTTCTTCTGTGCAGCGGTGATGAGTGTTTTGTAGGAACACTGCAAGTGGCCAGCAGTCCTCTTGCCATTTGGAGCTTTTGCTTGGAGGAAGAGGCATGTTAATTAATCTAGTGCATCCCAATGGCTACATTTGCCTCTTGGGCAGGACACAGGTTTTTCAGGGCTGATGCTGTCAAATACAGCAGAAGGCAGTGAGTGTACCTGACAGTTAAAGATGTTCTCACTACTAATGTTATCTTCATCAGATGTCTTGGTGTGAATCCCAAGTTGTCTTGAACCTGACGCATCAGCTTCTTCTGTTAATTGTGCTTATAGTTTGATTTTCAGCTGAAAGCATTCTCTGCACATGGTACCGACAGAGGTTTGCTATAGCAGGCGTATCTGAGATTAGCAGTTGCAGTGGAAGTTGTGTCATTTTGTGACTGCAGAAGGGAGGTTGCTTCTCCAGATTAATCTGGCTCTGCTGCTCATTAGTGGCCTAAGTATCTTGTGACTCCATCTCACCAACCAGGAAGAGCACAACTCAGATTAGCAAGTCCTTCTGTCATGTGCAGGTCTTCTGGCACTTCATACTGAGTCTGATGGAGGGAGTTTATATATATTTATTTTTTTAAAAAAAGCTAATGGGTCCTGGCCATAGCACAAAGGTGTTTCTGACATGGACAGACTGTGAAATCACTGTTGTAGCTTACTCATCCATTTGGCCGTTAGGTGGGTTTTGTTTCCCTAATGACAGGAATATTATTTGGGTTTAAATATCTTGCCCCATGCATAGCTTTGGTCTGGGACATTTCTCACTGGCTTCTGCTTCTCTGTGGGTTCAGTAGCGTGAAAGACTTACCAGGCCTTACGGGTGGCCATGTTCTTGGATGCTGTTGTTGTGGTCATAATTTGTAACTATAAAACTTTCATGGTTTAAAAACTATTGATGCATCTACAGAAGAAAAATAATCTAATGAGCGGGAGTTGTGAGTGTTATGTGCTCAGTTTGTGAGAAAGGCATGAGTGTGGACGCCCTGGGCAGGCTTTTGAAGCAAGCTAAGATTCTCTTGAGCAAAATGAAGTCTGTTCCTGCTGTGTATCCATCCTGCCATCTCTAAAGCAAGGCTTATCCTGGTGTGGCCTCCTTTGCAAAGCATGTTGATATCTAAAAGCTGTGTGGAGGTGAAATTACTGTCATTGGTGTGGCAGGTCTGTGACCTGTCTGCTTGTGTTCCTTGGTCTGTTCCAGTTCAGCTTTGAAAAGTTAAGCTAGGGATGATAAGTCCAGCACGTCTGACTCCCTTTAGTGTTGTGGTTACCATAGAGGCAGCAGCCTTGGGGCAGAAATATGTCCCTGTTTCTTCTAGACCAATAGTGGTATGCTTTTGTGGAAATAGCCAGAAGTTCTTAAGGTAGTGTGTTAATTATGTATTGATACCCAGAAGTTGTTAAACGGGTTGAACAGGAAGTAAGGGGAGAGCAGTTCCGTGAAACTGGAGGAAGAGAGGGAGAAGGCGTCAAGTTGTACCACAGGGCTTTAGAAGAGACCATTTTAGGGGATATGTTTCAGGTTGGCTTACTTTTCCTCCCACCACCCTCTCTTCTAGAAGCAAGAAACCCATAATAAGAAGGGCTGTTGAAGGCAAGAATTCACACAAGCCTCTCCTTTTCCATCTCTGCATGGTTGACCTCAGTGGAAGGACACTGTTGTGTCCTTCTTTGCACTACCTGTGGTCAGATTGTTGAGCATGTTTATAAATGTTTTCTCCAGTTAAGCAACATAGTTTGATACATGTTAGGCAACATTTGTTCATTTGGGTAGACAAAGATCTAGGCTAGTAACTCCATATAAACAACAAAAGTTCATTTGGAAACAAAAATCTTTCCTTCCCCCATAACATTGCAGAAGATCATCCTCCTGCTAAGGACTTGGAAAGCCTTTGCCTATTATTCAAGTTCCTATCCAGACGTAAAATTATAGCCGTTGCTGTTCAGTCCAAAAGGGGAAAAAAAAAAGCATGTGACTTGCTCAGTCATGTCAATCATGAGGCTTCATTCAAGTGAATTCGTGAGGCATTCAAGTGCTGATGCTCAGTCCTTCCTACACGACCTCTGTTTCATGCTTTCTGAACCTGTTCAACATTGCTCTAACAGGATTGGGTTCATTCTCCAAGTCTTTCACAGTTTTATTTTTCACGCAGCAGCAACAGTCTAGCAGTTCATAGAGGAAAGCCAACACCACCAGAGATACTACAGTAAAGATGAATATGATCAGAATAATAAAGCAGGCAGTGTTCCAGTTATCATGGAAAGGGTAGATCTTTTGCACTTGAAAGTCCAGATACTGGGAAATGGATGTAGTCTCATTCCAGTGAGTGGTGTTGAGGGTTGCCATTCTTGAAGAGTTGCCTGAGCGTGCTCACTATCACCAACTTAGGGGCTGCAACAGAAAAAACAAGGCTGTTGAGGACTCTACTGGTCAACAGCATGCTGTGATTTTTATCTCAAACTGTAGGAACTTACGCTCAGACTAAGTGTTTGCACCTCCTACCGACATGGTTTGTTGCATGCTCATCTTTGTTCACAAAAATATCACACTTCAAATGTACAACTTTGTGATTAGTCTGCAACATATATTTCAGTGGTGTCTGATCCATGTGTGCATCAAGTAATCTAAATACTCTGGAATGAGAGAGCTTTGCTTCTTTATTTCAAGTACATGCAAAGACTAAAAAGGTTACATGATTATTTTCAAGGTATCCTGTGGTTTTAATGGCCTGTCCATTGTTAGGCTTGAAGTTGGTACTTGCATGTCATTCTTAGAGGGTTAGGAGATCTCTGTGCCACTCTCCCACACCTGAGCAATGAGAAGAACTTAATAGATGCTAATGTCATTGGAGCTTGCTTGTTTGGGGAGGGGTTTCTTCTGTTTGGGAGAAAGAAATAAATTGCTCTTTAAAAAAAAAATGCAACACATTAACTATTTTGGAGGATGTTTCCAAAGAATAGAACTAACTTTTGTAGTTCTAGTACCAGATTAACAATCCTGGTTCCTTAAAACTCATTCTCTTAAATTGCCTGTTAGCACAGATTTGTTAACTCTGCAAAACTCTTGATTTCAGAAGGCCAGATTTCCTGACACATTCATTCCCTTTCTCTGTTGAGTAGTTTGTGCTTGAGAAACCCAGCTGCCCAAATGGCACTGAGGACATGTAGAAATACTGTCCTGTTTGTGGTGCCATGGTCAGTGGGATATACAACAAGGAAGACCCAACCCTTTCTAGGGAGTTCTGATTTATTTTCAATGCCATTCTCTGCTTGACTGCTAGGAAAGGAATGCCATCTTTCTCCAGTACTGTCCGTTTGTACCCAGCAGAAGAAAAGACTGCTTTGTGGCATGGGGGAGATGTGAAACAAGCTGGCTCTATCAAATCTGCCTTTGGCACAAATGGATTGCTGTGGAGATGTGCTGTTTGGGGAAGGCCTTTGCTGAAAAGTGTGAAAGTAGGCTGTGCCCCAGTAACTTCTCTAGTACAAAACTAGAACAAAAAAGCAGTTTTATCTGTCTCTGAATTTCTCTGTGAATTATGGATAATTCACAGGCAGATGAGGTGTTTGGCAATAATGTCTTTACAGTTACGCATCTCGTTTTCCCCTGATTTCCTTCTTTCCCTGTCTTTGCCTCCCAAAACTGAGCAAAATTATGGTACTTCTCATACATAGTCTAATATAATAACAGCTGTCCAAGGAACCATAGAATTGTCATAGAACGGTTTGGGTTGGAAGGGACCTTAAAGCTCATCCAGTTCCTACCGCCTGCTGTGGGCAGGGACACCTTCCCCTGGAGCAGGTTGCTCCAAGCCCTGTCCAACCTGGCCTTGAATACTACCAGGAATGGGGCAGCCACAGCTTCTCTGGGCAACCTGTGTCAGGGCCTCACCACCCTGACAAGGAAGAACTTCTTCCTATGATCTCATCTCAATCTCCCCTTTATCAGGTTAAACCCATTCCCCCTTGTCCAGAGCCACTCTCCAGGTTTCTTGCAGGCACCCTTCAGATACTGGAAGCTGCTTTAAAGTTTCCCTGGAGACTTCTCCAGGCTGAACAAGCCCAGCTCTCTCAGCCTGTCTTCAGAGCAGAGCTGCGTCAGGCCTCGCATCATCTCCATGGCTTCCTCTGAACTTGCTCCAAGGGTTCCATGTCCCTCTTGTGTTGCTGCCCCAGAGCTGGACACAAGGCTGCAGGGGGGGGTCTCAGCAGAGCACAGTAGAGGGGAAGAATCCCCTCCCTTGACCTGCTCCAGGGATGCAGCCCAGCACACAGGGGTTTTCTGTGCTGAAATCCACACTGAAGCTGGGTCATGGTGAGCTTCTCTGTATTCCTGTACATTGACCAGTATCCCTAAGTTCTTCTCCTCAGTGCTGCGCTCAATTGATTCTCCACCAAGCTTGTATTTGCGCTTGGGATTGCCCTGACCCACATGCAGGGCCTTGCACTTGGCCTTATTGAACCACAACAAGGAAAGAGCCACAGTAACATCTGGTTACCTGTCATAGTATACTGTAGGACATTATAATAACACTTTGAATCCTTCAGGCAATTTAAAACCGAGTGTGGGAGAAGATTGAGCCAGATTTCAGTATTCCCTTGAGGAAGTAGCAAGGAGTTTTTAGTGGTGAGCAGCAGTGACGGGCCAGCCTGTGCCCTTCATGAAAGCCTGTCAGTGAACACATGCCAGCTAAGGGGGAGCTCACATAATGGGCTTTTGTTTGCTGGGGTACCCCCGAAAATGTGGAATTACAGAAGGGGAAGACAGAGAAAAGATGGTAACTTTGGAGAAACCTGGAGTCTTTTTTCCTTGCCTCAATGAAAGATTGTTTTGAACATCAAGCAAAAAGCGAAAACCTAGCTGTGTTCATTATGAAATGGTCTTGGCTACCCATATTTAGTTTGATTTCATTCAGTAATCAAAACTACAGAACAAACGGGTAGTGCTGATGTTTTGTTCATTTAACTGTGCTCACAGGTAATACTTTAACCATGTACATACCAGGAATAATTCTGCTGTCAACCTGTTTAGAGAGTGAAAACTACAAAATGCCTGAATAAATGGGAAGTGACAAAGGCAAAGTGTGATGGTGTCTATGAAAACAGATTATTTAAAGCAGTCTCGTTATTTTTGTGTCATTAGGAAAAAAAATAAAGATATTGTGAAAACCAGCATGATGCCACCAAACCAGCTTGTGATTTATGTCTTGTTTTGTTGTTGTTGTTGAAATGTTATACGTGCCAAGGAAGTTGTGAATGCTCCATCCCTGGCAGTGTTCAAGGCCAGGGTGGATGGAGTCTTGGGTGACATGGTCTACTGTGAGGTGGCCCTGCCCATGGCGGGGGGTTGGAGCTAGGTGATCTTAAGGTCCTTTCCAACCCTAATCATTCTATGATTCTACATTTTGATCTTTATCCTCCTGCCTGTAATGGATTATTATTGAAACACAGCTTTGTTGGGAAGATACATGGCAGTAGCATTTGATATGGTCATTTATCAGAGCAACTGCAATAACTTTTTCCTCTGTTAAATCTGTAGCCGAATACACAAATCTGTTACCGAATACACAAAGTATGACTGAGATGGATGGGATTGATTAAACTGCTCTTTGTTTTTTTTGTTCTTAAACAAAAGTTTACAGAGCAAATCCAATCTAAAAATACTCATGAGCTGAGTCAGGCCCTGGCTTTGACAGCGTGGTTTGGTTTGGTCACAGTCTAGGAAAGCAGCTCAGCTGGCCTCTTTTATGGCGCTAAAAGTCAGAAGGGTTCTTGAAGGGATAGTCTGGAGGCTTGTTTGAAAATTGGGGGGGAGGAGGGGAGGAGCTGATTAAAAGGATTTTAGAGTCTCTTTTGAGGGGTAGTTAAAGCAAGGAGGACTGAAATGCATCTTTAAATTGCAAGAGAATATCCTCAGGAAAGAAAGGAGAGGAGTTTTGTTTTGAGCTTCACCAGACTTTTAAGACTCACTCTGTAAACACCAGGCACAAAAATGAACCGTTTCTGCTGCTGAGAAACTGAGTACTGCAAAAAGAAATGAAGATCTGGGGCTGCTGGAGAGACTGCGCATGTTCCCATTGGGTAGCCAGGACCCTTTGCCCACCACAGCTCCTCCACCAAGGAGGTAGCTCTGTTCCTGAGAGGAAAGGAGCATCTTCAGTACGGCATGGCTCCCTGTTGCTCGGCTGCCAGCCCCTTCCCCAGCCACCATTAGGGCAGTGGTTTGCACAGCATAGAGCATATCATCTTTACACAGGGAGGTGGAATTTAATACCCGTGCTGGAGGCGGTTTGTGCTTCTCGAGGCTGATGATCTTGATTTGAGCAAGGCGATGCAGATAAATATCAGCTGCTCATTGCTGTAAACTATTAAAATACAAGACTGAAGTAGCTGTTGCCGAGCTTTCAAAATTAGCATGGCACTAGCAAGGTTAGCGTCTTTGAAAGCTGTCAAAAATGGTCTGCTTTCATGCAGTTTTACTTACTTTACCGTAGCACAATTTAAATTCATACTGTAAGCCAGTCTGATTTGAATACAGTTCAGCTATTGTGTGTATTCAGAATGCAGCGAGTTAAATATTTAATGAATTGGTTTCTGTAATAGCTACATCAGGCTTTAATTTTAAGGTATCATCGTCTCTAGGCACTGCAGAGCAGCAGCTTTATTTGAAATCATATTTGTGGAGCAGAGGGAAATGACTGGCAAAAAATCATTTCAATGCAGTACTGAGGAAGTCTTGTTTAACAAACTACTGAAGAGACATCTTGGGGTAATACCATTTAACAAATCTCAGATGGAGTCTCACCTGCCTGCTTGTCTTGTATCGATCACTGCTCCAGTGTTTACAAGAATAATAATATTCAATGGGAATTTCATCCTACCCTAATGCACCAAATTTCTAGAATAGGTTTCTAGTGTATCCATGAACATAGAGGGGGTTTAGGCAGCTTAATTTGTACAGTTTATGGAATACCCACTTAGGAGATACACTTCTTAAATGTCGGGTTTAGCTGTCTTTGTTTTAAGGAAAATCCTTACACTGTCATTTCAGTACAAACATACAGAATCAACTACAGGGAATGTGAGACTGCAGGCAGCAAGCTACCTCTCCAGTAAGCACGAAATCCATTTTGTCTACTGAATCGTGGTTTGGTGTGTGAGCTTTCCTGTGAGTGGTCATCAATTTTCCATTAGTGCACAGATGGTGAAAGTGCTTGTCTGATAGTGCAAGGCAAGCTCCTCTGCCTTCGGTGGAATAAAATCCTACTAAACCTAGAGAAAAACATTCTGATTCTAAAAAGCTTTTTACAGGCTTGTAGTTTACAGGCATATTTTCTTTCAGTAATCAAGGTAAACCTAAGGCAATGTTATAAAATGATCCACACCTACCTCTTGTCTGAGAGGATGCTGGAAGAGCGCTGTTCTGGTCCCCTTTTTTAGTGCAGCCTATGGCACAGCTAAGATGGAGCTCTCCTACCATTGGCCAGAGCAGGATGCTGCTGACAACTTCCTTTCTGCTCGTTTACATCCAGCCCTCAACCCCAGGAGTAAATCATTCATAAATTTGACTCTTACTGGCTCGAATAGAAACAAACCCCTTCCTGCTCTCATTCTGGGGGATGCTCTTTGTGTGCGATGAGCTTTGTAAGGGCGCTGGGAGGTGGCGGTGGCCATGCCCGGCTGTGCTTTTTGAGAAGCCATCAAACCCTGATGTTTGAAGTGTTAATATCCGCAGATTCCCAGCTTGGCCCTGGGGTTAGATTTACTTGTCAGGAGCCTTAGCTGGCTGTAGCCAGGCAGATTAAACAAGGTAATCTTCTGGATTCAATTGACAGAACAGATGCATGATAAGTCATCTTAACTCTTTGTTGTGCCTCTGAATGTGTTTCAGCACTTTAGACCTCTCATTATATATATTTTTTTTATTTATAAAATGTCCTGTGTGGATGTTAATTTTTAATGATAAAAGGGAAGAATCCTGCAGGAGAAGATCCCTGTAGGCTGTATTTTCAGCAGCTTTGTTTTTCTCCCTTTTCCGATCTTAATTTAGTTATCACAATAAAATGTTCTTCTGTTGTGGACTTACTGTGATTCTTCTATGTTAATTTTAGAATTGTGCTATGTAAAGCCTCTAATATGATGTCATATAAAAGCTTCACAATTACTACTCGCTGAGTTTTTAATCTAATGTTTATTCCTTCAGCATTTTTACTTCAGTGTGTCTGAAGTGTTTTTTATTATACCAGCACCAGTTTCCATGAAGTATTCCCAATAATTATCCAAAATGGATTTGTTTGCAATGTGATTACGTCCATCATTCCCACTCTGTAGTTGCCTTTTGCAGTGACTTTCAGATCAGCTTGGAAGGAGGCTGAGATGCAGTGGGACAAAACATGAAAAAAATTCATCCAAAGCATAGTGACTTTGGAAAATTAATTGGGAGTTTCATGGAAATTGGGAGTTTCATGGAAATAACTTGTCAAGAAAATCCAAGTTTAAGCACAGAGAAGGTAGCAGACTTTCTCCAAACCTGCTGCTTACTCGGTGGAGGTGATGGGTCTGTCAGACATTTTAGGTATGTTTTCTAAAATATGATGATTTTTTATTGTTTCTTTTCTTGACCAATGCAAACCTCTGAGACCTTATACTGCTTCTTGTCACAGCTCTAATCCACATTCAGCAGAGACAAGACTCAGCTCTGCTCAGCACCCGCTGGAACCTCTCCCTCCATTACTGCCCTGACTTTAATTGTTCTTTTTTCTCCCTCAACTGATTCTTCCACAGAAGTAACCAGAGCTCGGTATCTCTGAGAACACCTACTGTCCTGTCAAGTGTGATTAGAAGTCACCAGTGGATTAAAAAATTTGTGTGGTGACTTAGAGAAAATGTTCTTTTTCTCGAGTAGCTGAAATTCTGAGAAGCTGATACCATTATGCTGGTAATGGGCCTGTGGCTTTTGATAGCAGTTTATGGATATTTCTGTTTAATGTGCTGTGCTAATAGCTAATGGTAATACAACAGTCATTAACAACCCTGCAGGAATTTTTGAAACAAACTTTACATGGTAGCAAACCTCACAATACATTAAGACAGAGTCAGAGGGGATTCTGAATTGTTGTCCCAGTGGTGCAATGCACCAAGTTGTATAATTTTAAATTTATTTTTTCATATAAATTCGCTACTAGAGCTGCGTAAATAAATTAATGTGTAAGCCCAGCACAAGCACATCCAGCTGCTGAATACTTTTATGGAACAAGTGAAACTTTCTGCTCCTGTCCCAACAGCGCAAAGCTATCAGTAGAGCTAATGGCTGGGCAAAAATGCAGCATGTTATTTCAGCGTGACTTAATGTAGCATAAATGATTATGGTTTGTTAAGCCACAGAATTAAACATGTACACTTACAGGGGTAATGCTGTCTTGCTGTTTTCTTGAAGGTCATGTCCCAATAACTTTATATTTATGCAGCTCTGCTGAGAAGTGTTCCAGAGCCATGTGTGTCGACAGGTACCTCTGTGGGTCTGGATCAAGACATGTGCTAGCAGAGTCTTCTGAGGGTGGCTGCTCCTGCAACACACATTTCTTTTCATAATTGTAATTCTGAAAGCTTGTGGAAGTAGACTGAGAAAGAGGTGGAAGGCAGAGCCAACAGGGTGTTGCAGGAAGTATAATTTAATGATTTGTTTTCTCCTTTTGTAGATCACAGCAATGGATCATTCAACTTCAAGGCCCTTTCAGGAGGCTCTGGCTACAAGTTTGGAGTTCTTGCTAAAATAGTGAATTACATGAAGGTACAGACTTTTGCTGTAAAATTATAATGGTTTTAAATACTTCTTTATTCTTCTGTGGTAGCTGAAAGATGCTGTATATTTCAGCTCCAAAATTCTTTTATATCAAGAAGCTGCTTGTTAAATTCAAAGTGCTGTCAGTAAACAGAATGGTCAGCATATTGTTCTGTTACTGAAATCCTCATTATTCCAGGTCACTTAAAAACCAAGACAGGGTATGTTATTTGCAGCAGAAATAGGAACTGCAGCATTCTGTCAGCTTCTAGTATTAATGAGCTATTTATCAAAACAACATGTAACTTGGTGCTTGACAGATGACTTTGTCATCACTCTCAGCTGGTACTAATTTTTTTTTATCTCATATTCTCAAAACCCCTAAACTGAAACTCATATGCTGTGTGTACTGTATCTAGTCTGGTTTTGCAGCAGTTGTTTTGTCATCACAGAATACCAGTTTTAGTTACTTTATGCTAACTGAGTCACTGAATAAAATAATTATAGAGCTCTAATAGATCCTGTTTACTTTTCCAGACTAGGCACCAGCGTGGTGACACACATCCATTAACCTTAGAAGAGATTTTGGATGAAACACAGCATTTAGATATTGGACTCAAACAGAAGCAATGGTTAATGAGTGAGGTAATGAAAACATCTGTTTAGATTTTAATTAGAGATAAAGCATTATGAAAATAATGGATTATACACATTTATTTAATGACAAGCTCTATAAATATATAATCTCCCCTTTAGGAAGCTACATTGATTCACATGTCTGTCTGTTATGTACCCTCTACTGTTGAAGTAACAGTGAAATGACTATTCTGACATTTTTAAGGACATGTTACAATTGTTACACAGCATATTTTACTTCACGTGAATTTTTTATTACTGATTTTATATAAAGAAGCTGGTTTTCTTAAGGACTTCCTTTATTAAATAAAAATAATGCAGAGAGCTCTTCCGATGTTGAGGATGTTAAATTAATTAGAACAAAGGAGTATGGCACCAAATTTCATAGGCTTACAGTACATTCTTTGTCATGTACTGAATCTTAAGGTCCTTTCCAACCCTAACGATTCTATGATTCTATGATGTGAAATATGTCTGAAGTTGTTGGGTAATAGATGTGCAAATTTCACTGCTGGAGTTCATTAGTCTCACTCCAGATGCTAGGTTTTGTTTCTACAGGTTGACTATAATTTGCCACCATGTCGATCTTCGTGCGTCATTGATCTGAATATCTTCATGAAATTTCAAGATTAATAAATCACCAGAATAGCATATTTAGTATTTATACTTGATTCGCATACCTGGTTTTGCTCATATCGTGTTTAATATCCTTGCAATAGAGCAGTAAAGTTTTTTGAGACATGAGGAAGAAGTCTCTGCATAATAAAACTAGGGTTGCTTTAACCAATTGCTGAGGTGAGTAGCTTGAGAGAGGACGCCTTCAACACCGGAGCGGGGGGGAGATCAGCGTCCAGGAGCCTCAACTCGGAGCAACAAGAGCCACCGAGGGAGCCTCAAGTCCTCGACAGGACCTGCCCAGGAGCCGGCAGCTCAGCTGACGCGAGCGAGCAGCTGACTCACACGGGGCGGAGCCTGAAGCAGCAGCGCCAGCCCTGACTGGGTAAAAACCTGCCCCAGGGAGCGCGGCGAACAGAGCGGGTCGAGGCAGTTTGTGCGGGCAGGCGAGCGGGATGGTGAGCGCTCGGCGTGTGAGCAGGGCCCGGTCCGGGAGCTCTGCTCTGGCTGCCGCGGCGGTGGCCAGCGTAGGCACCCAGACAGAGCCGGTGAGAGGGGAGGCTGCAGTGCAGAGCTCGAGGTGTAGAGAGTGCCTGCACTGGTCTGGTGAGGGGAGGGTGCACAATGGGCAGGGCTGCACTCGGTGCTCCCTGGTGGAGGTCCTCCTGCAGCAGGGGCTGAGCTGCGGGATGCTGTTAATAGACTGCAAGATGTCAGGGAAGCTGAGAGGAAGTGGGAATGCTTGCTCCTGGCCCAAACTGTGCAGGGGCCTCGAGCTTCACCTCTGCCTCATGAAGGAAAGAAGGAGGCCGTTAACCTGGGAAGCTGGGAATTAGTGAAAAAAAAAAAAAAACAACAAAAAAAAAGAAGGAAAAGGACAACCAAAAGCAAGGGGCTTCCCCCAAAATCCCCTGTCCCCACACAGAACCGCTTTGCTGTCCTGCAGGGGGCTAATGAGGAAGCGCACTCGAGCCAGAAACAGCCGTCTGATGCACTGCCAAAGAAGATCTCTCCTGGTGCTGCTAGGAAAAAGCGGCAGGTCATAGTAGTAGGGGACTCTACACTGAAAGGGACAGAAGCACTCGTCTGCCACCCAGACCCTGTCTCAAGGGAGGCGTGTTGCCTACCGGGGGCACGGATCAGGGATGTGGCAGAGAGGCTGCCTGCTCTAGTAAGTCCTGTGGACTATTACCCGCTCCTGGTGATACATGTGGGTGCTAGGGATATAGGTAGTAGTAGCCTGGGGAACATAAAGAAGGACTACAGAGCCCTGGGGGAGGTGGTTAGGGGCTCTGGAGCTGAGATAGTCTTTTCATCAATTCTCCAGGATACAGGAGAGGACCTAAAAAAAGCTAGGAAGATTAGTCAGGTTAATAACTGGTTAAAAGGGTGGTGTCATAGTCAGGGGTTTGGGTGTCTTGAACACAGGACCCAGGTTTGTAGGCCAGGTCTAGGGGCTGGTGGAGCTGGTCTGATAAAGAAGGGGAAGAGCAGTTTTGGTAGGAGGCTTGCCAGACTGGTCAAGGAGGCTTTAAACTAGATGTGTTGGGGAAGGGGGGCATCATTCCATCCCAACACACCCAGTCAGTTGCCAGCACCTATAATAAATGCTTGGAGCAATGTAGAGATATCCCAGCCGCTCCAGCCAATGAGCTGGCTTCATCTGGAGCTCAGCTCGGATGCCTCTATACAAATGCTCGTAGCATAGGGAACAAACAAGAGGAATTAGAGATGTGTGCACATCTATGGGGGTATGATATAATAGGCATCACCGAAACATGGTGGGATGGCTCCTATGACTGGAGTGTTGGAATGGAAGGTTACAGGCTCTTTAGAAAAGACAGGCCTGGCAGGCGGGGAGGGGGAGTTGCCCTTTATGTTAGGGATAGGCTGGAGAGTATGGAACTCTGTCTGGGGACAGGTGAGCAGTCCACAGAGAGTTTTTGGGTCAGGGTTAAAGGGAAAAGAGCTATGGGAGACATTACTGTGAGGATCTGTTACAGACCGCCTGATCAAGGAGAACCTGCGGATGAAGCACTCCATAGATAGGAAAAGCCTCACGCTCGCAGGCCCTTGTTCTCATGGGTGACTTCAACCACCCTGACATCTGTTGGAAGGACGGTACGGCCCGGCACAAGCAATCCAGGAGGTTCCTCGATTGTGCGGAAGACAACTTCCTTCTGCAAGTAATAGAGGAGCCAACAAGGAGAGGTGCCATGCTTGACCTCGTGCTCACCAACAGGGAAGGGCTCGTTGGAAATGTGACTCTCCAGGGCAGCCTTGGATGCAGGGATCATGAGATGCTCGAATTTGAGATCGTCAGGACAGTGAGAAGAGCGTGCAGCAAGCTCACTGCCCTGGACTTCAAAAGAGCAGACTTTGGCCTCTTCAGGAACCTGCTTAGTAAGGTTCCATGGGATACAGCCCTAGAGGGCAGGGGGGCCCAAGACTGTTGGTTGATATTCAAGGATCACCTGCTACAAGCTCAGGAGTGTTGCATCCCAACCAGAAGGAAGTGCAGCAGGAGGGCCAGGAGACCTCCTTGGATGAATAAGGAGCTCCTGAGGAAAATTCAAATGAGAAAAGAGGCTTATAAAAAGTGGAAGGAAGGAGAGGCGGCCTGGGTAGAGCACAGGGATGTTGTCCGAGAAGCTAGGGACCAGGTTAGGAAAGCTAAGGCCCAGTTAGAATTAAACTTAGCTAGAGGTATTAAAGATAACAGGAAGGGATTCTACAGGTATGTAGCAAATAAAAAACAGACTAGGGAGAACGTAGGCCCCCTCTGGAAGCTCTCGGGAGAACTGGCTACACAGGATTTGGAGAAGGCTGAGGTTCTGAATGACTTCTTTGCCTCGGTCTTCACTGGCAAAGGCTCTGACCAAACCACCCCAAGTCTTGGAAGGCAGGCGCAGGGACTGTGAGAATGAAGACCCTGGGCCCACTGTAGGAGAGGAACTGGTTCGAGACCATCTTAAAAATCTGAATGTGCACAAGTCCATGGGTCCTGATGAGATCCATCCACGGGTCCTGAAGGAACTGGCAAATGAAGTTGCGAAGCCACTGGCCATCATATTTGAGAAATCATGGCAGCCAGGTGAAGTTCCCCATGACTGGAAAAAGGGAAATATAACCCCCATTTTCAAGAAGGGGAAAATGGATGACCTGGGGAACTACAGACCAGTCAGTCTCACCTCTGTGCCTGGCAAAATCTTGGAGCAGATTCTCCTGGATGGCATGCTAAGGCACATGAAAATCAACAAGGTGCTTGGTGACAGCCAGCGTGGCTTCACTAAGGGGAAATCCTGCCTGACCAATTTGGTAGCCTTCTATGGTGGGGCTACAGAACTGATGGACAGGGGTAGAGCAGATGATGTCATCTACCTGGACTTGTGCAAAGCATTTGACACTGTCCCACACGACATCCTTGTCTCTAAATTGGAGTGACATCAATTTGATGGGTGGACCACTCGGTGGATAAAGAACTGACTGGATGGCCGCATGCAAAGAGTTGTGGTCAATGGCTCAGTGTCCGGCTGGAGACGAGTAATGAGTGGCGTCCCTCAGGGATCAATGTTGGGACCGGTCTTGTTTATCATCTTTGTCGCTGACATGGACAGTGGGATTGAGTGCTCCCTCAGCAAGTTTGCCGATGACACCAAGCTGTGTGGTTTGGTTGATACGCTGGAGGGAAGGAATGCCATCCAGAGGGACCTTGACACACTTGTGAGGTGGGCTGATGCCAACCTCATGAAGTTTAACCATGCCAAATGCAAGGTCCTACACCTGGGTCGGAGCAATCCCAGGCACAGCTACAGGTTGGGCAGAGAAGAGATTCAGAGCAGCCCTGCGGAGAAGGACTTGGGGGTGTTGGTTGGTGAGAAAATGAGCATATGCCGGCAGTGTGCGCTTGCAGCCCAGAAAGCCAACCGTATCCTGGGCTGCATCAAAAGGAGCATGACCAGCAGGTCGAAGGAGGTGATCCTGCCCCTCTACTCTGCTCTTGTGAGACCTCACTTGGAGTACTGTGTGCAGTTCTGGTGTCCTCAACATAAAAAGGACATGGAACTGTTGGAACAAGTCCAGAGGAGGGCCACGAGGATGATCAGGGGACTGGAGCACCTCCCGTATGAAGATAGGCTGAGAAAGTTGGGGCTGTTCAGCCTGGAGAAGGCTGTATGGGGACCTCATAGCAGCCTTCCAGTATCTGAAGGGGGCCTATAGGGGTGCTGGGGAGGGACTCTTCATTAGGGACAAGAGGTAACGGGTTAAAACTTAAACAGGGGAAGTTTAGATTGGATTTTAAGGAGGAAATTCTTTCCTGTTAGGGTGGTGAGGCACTGGAATGGGTTGCCCAGGGAGGTTGTGAATGCTCCATCCCTGGCAGTGTTCAAGATCAGGTTGGACAAGGACTTGGGTGACACGGTTTAGTGTGAAGTGTCCCTGCCCATGGCAGGGGGGTTGGAACTAGATGATCTTAAGGTCCTTTCCAACCCTAATTATTCTATGATTCTATGATTCTAATACAGCCTGTAGAATTCCTTTGTTACCAGGACTAAAATTCTGGGTTACAGAAACCCCTGTGTTGGTTATGATGGAAGCTTGACTTTGCTGAAGTGTTTCAAAAGGTGGCTCCAGGTTCCTTCCATAATGAATATCAAGATGGAATGAAAAAGCTCTTCCCAACAAGTGTATATGAAATCATCACTGAACTGTTACTGGATAAGAAAAGGTGAAAAAAACACCCTGCAGTGCCAAAGTTAGTTATCTTCTCTGTTACAGGTGTTTTCTCCTTCCTTTCTTCTTTCTGTGTTTCTTCTCTTTCTCCTTTCAGGGTCAGGCTGGCATCTGCAGAAGAAACTAAGTTTCCTCTGTCACAGAGGAACTTGCATTGTGGTACTGGCCACACAGCAAAACTGATTCAGCACATATCTGAAATCATTTCAGTTGCCCATGAATAACTAGTCAGTTTCACTCTGAACCTGGCATCAGAAATAAAATCCTACTGTGCAGGAGGTCTGCTATTCTCAGTTTCTTCTACAGCTGCTGGTGCCAGTTGACAGCAGTTGGGGAAGACTGAGCCCTGGCTTGTCCAGGTTAATGACTTTCACATTAGTAACACCTGTATGACTTGGGCTTGATGAATAACCTCCAAACTTGCAGCTGTAACATGGCTCGTGTGCTTTAGCTCCTCAAAAGCACGGTATTAAAAAAAGTACTACCATGCGTTCTTTTTCAGGGTTTTAAATTTATGTCCCTGTTACAGGCTCTTGTCAACAATCCAAAAATAGAAGTTGTAGATGGGAAGTATGCTTTCAAGCCCAAGTACAACTTGAAGGATAAAAAGGCTCTGCTCAGGCTCTTGGACAAGCATGACCAGCGAGGGCTGGGGGGAATCCTTTTGGAAGATATTGAGGAAGGGCTACCCAATGCACAGAAAGCTATAAAGGTGAGTAGCATGTGTCTGTGATGTAGTGAACCCATTCCAGTTACCTCCTCAAAGGGGGAGGTAGAGACTAAGAAGGAATTTCCTCATGAGTTGTTTCTGTTCATTTCACAACTCAAAAGCTATTTCAGAAGATCTAATATTGTAGCTTTTTCTGTATTTCATCCTTTACATTCAGATGTGGCCTGATCTCAGCACAGCTGTCAAAGGTCTTTCTCCCAGAAGACTTCTTGATCTCCCACATTCCAACTGTAGGCATTTAGTTTTGCTTTTATACCTTGATCTCAGTCCTCTGTATCTCATCTTTGATTTATTAATACACGTACCACTCATATCTGCTTTGGATGCTTTTTAATGCCAGTTACTTTGCTGCTTCTCTAGTTTGTTGTGCTTTTTGTAGCGCAACATCTGGGTCCATTGTTCAAGTTGGAATCCTTGGAAACAAAGTGATTTTTGTGCTGTTCTTTTGCATTTGTTTTCAAGGCTTTAGGGGACCAGATAATTTTTGTTAATCGCCCTGATAAGAAGAAAATTCTTTTCTACAATGACAAGAGCTGTCAGTTCACTGTGGATGAAGGTGGGTGTTTGTTTACATTTATTTCCATGATAGTTGATTTGAGTTAATCTCAAACACCTGTATGTATAACCAGTCTTCAGGTATTTCAGTCATTTAGAGGTGGTAATGAATAAGTATCCAGCTGTCACGAGGATAGTTTATATTAACACAAGGCTAGCCAGACTAGTGAGTGACTTCAGGGGTAATATCCTCTGGATTTTAGTGAATATATTGGAACATGACACCCGGAAGTGTACCATTAACTGTATAAATCCAGGGCTGTTCAGTACGTTGTATATTTAGCATACCCAGCACTGATCTGTGTTTAGGAACAAGCAGTTCAGACTGTTTCTATGGAAGGGGGGAAAGGTTAAAAACGACTCTAAAACCCCTTGAAACAAAACGTTTAAGCCGTTTGGCTGGATCTCCAGATGAGGGAAGGCATTTAAGGCTCTAGTGTTTGTAGTGAAGGGGTCACTAGTAGCAGTTTGTAGTTCAAGGTAGCTATGCTGTCTTTCATCCGCAGGTGGCAGCATGTTCCATCTAAGCAGAAAGTGTGGTGGGTTTTTTTTAATCATTCTGTTCCTGCTGGCTTTGGTTTTTCTTTTCATGCAGATGATGATACTTTGTTCTGAGAGGGGGCAAGAATGCTTTCTCTTTTTTGAATTTTGTGGTCAGCCTGCCTATGCCACAACTCTTAAAACATCCCTGTGTGGGTTTACTCACTTAACTGCAGCTGTAACGGGTCCTTTTTCCAGCTGAGTTACCCTGTGAGGAAGCAAACACATCCTTCCCGAGCAGTTTTGCTTCTGATTCTTTCCAGAGCACCAGAAGCATGTCTCTTAGGGAGTCACTGGCAGAATTGTCTGCATACAGGATGAGTTGTGACACATTTCTGTGTTAGCGGTGCTCTTTCAGCTCATTATCTCCCAGTAACATTAAAACAAAGTTTTTATAAAACTGCAAAATAATCTTTGAAGTGTTGTTAGACTCTTTGATCTTAGGAGCTGATGACAGTTCAAAATACGTTTCTGGTTTAATGTTTATCCTTAGAAATAAGGGCTCTCTGCTGCTTGGTGCATGATTTTCCCAGATGACACCCTCCAGTTTTGAATGTATGTTGGTAGGGATTAGTATCCTCTAAGTCAGGCGTCCTTTCCCACCACTGTCTGAGCTCCATCAGCAGAGAAAGAGGAGCTGCGAGGTTAATGCGGAGCTTGCTGTCTGAAATAGCAGGAGGAGCTGCTTGCTGGCAGTGCCCACCTCTGCCCCAGCTAAAGTTGTTTTGATGGCTGAACAAGCTTTTCTTTCTCCCCTTTTAAAAGTAAATCCCAACATACTGCAGCAGCAGTGGTGCAGTACCTATATGTCATGATCTTAAGGGCAGCAGAGAAGGTTTTTGCAGTAAGGAATGGCTTTTGTTCTTCCTTTTATGTGATTAGCCAAGGAGGGTTCAGATTGCATGTGTTCCTTCCTGACTTCCTGACTAATTAATCTTCTGTCAGTAGTGGGTAGCTGAAAGTGTTTATAAAAGCCAGGGTAGATTTCAGGTGCTTCAGCCAAGTAAAGCACTGCCTTCTTGTGCTGAGGCTC
This sequence comes from Pezoporus occidentalis, assembly GCF_034315485.1. NCBI lineage: Eukaryota > Metazoa > Chordata > Aves > Psittaciformes > Psittacidae > Pezoporus > Pezoporus occidentalis. Next base: position 373,474 of record NW_026914975.1, read on the forward strand.
AGCACTTGGCATGTGAACCAGGCTTTCACCCCGTGCAGGCTGAATGCTGGAAGGCCAGTCTGATTGCTTAACTGTTAGAGTTGGTATCTTTCACATCTGAATGTAATACAGGACGTGTTTTAATGCCTAGAAATTCAGGTACTTAATTATGCATGTTTTTAATATTCTTCCTAAGCACCTTTGAGGAGGTTTAAAGACTGGCTAAAGCATTTTAAATTTAACAGTGTAAAAATTGCTTGGGATCAATGGTGGCTTTGAATTCCAAGGTGAAGCAGGAGCAGCACAAACCTAACATGGAGCACCTTTTCCTTCTGGTATAAATCTAGTACTGTGTTCCCTGGGACTGTTAGGAAGCAGGACTCCATCTTCCCCACTACTCAGTTGTTTCTTCCCTTCTGCCCTGTTACTGTCTGTTCTTGTCCTGTGCTCAGATTCTGGCTCACCTCAGGTGTGTTACAGCAGTTTATCTCCAGAAGCAATCCTAACCTTTTTACCAGGAGTGGGTGAGGCAGTCAGAAGTGCAGGATATAAGCCACACTGAGTTCACCATGCAGCCATTTACCCATGACTTTGTTCCCCAAATGTAGGCATTTATAAAAAGGGAGCATGTTAGAGTGTAATCACTTAGGGAATGTCAGCACAAATTTGTTTTGTACATGAGGCACTTCTTGATGGAGTAAAGTTGAGGTAACTGTGCATTCTTACCCCTTGGGTATTGGAGAGAGAAGATGTTTGCAAAACCTTTGCTATGCAGCCCTCAGCTTTGCTATGCAGCCCTCAGCTTTGCTGTGTGTTACTGATAGTCAAAGCTCATTGTTTTAAGTCTGTGCCTGCAGACATCCCCATGCTGGAGATGTTAGCAAACATCTAAACTGACCGTTCAGTCAGCTCATGGTGTCATTTCCTCCACTCTTTACTTGAAAGACCAGAAGTTAGCTATCTGGAGGAGCCAAGCAAGCAGCTTTTGAGTAGTGTTGATTCTGTCAAGCCTCTGAGTTAAAATATTTCAGTGGTCAAATTGCAAGATACTGCATACAGGATTTGGTCATAGTCCAGGTAAGACATGGAGCACCTGCCTTGGGGACCAGGATCACAACTTTCTGCCTTCTCTGGGAGAGATCTGCATTGGCATCAGGACTTAAAGGTCTGCTGAAAATGTGTGTGTTTCCTTCAGGGTTTACAGCACCTGCATTGCTTTGGCCAGAAATTCTTTGGGAATTTCTCCCTGGGGGATTTTTTTTCTGGGCTCCATCTTGTCATAGCAGCCCAGGTGGTGGGAGAAATTGACAGCTTGTCTGAATGCAGGCTACTGCAGTCAGGTGTAGCCTTACTGTCTTGACTGCTGGGCAGGTTTTTTTCTTCTGTAGCTATTATGCACTTGTTCTGGCTGATCTCCCAAATAGTTTAGTGTTTCTGATAGAAGAGCATTTTGCTGTGCTTTCGATGGTGTGAAGATCACCTAGCTGTTGACAGGGCAGGGAGAAGGAAAACTGAATGTGCTCTGTAATCTAAATGGTTACATGCGTTGCAGGAATGTGGGCATCTGAACCTGTTCTCTGTGCCTGGCTAAAGCAGGACAGCATGTGATGAGCTTTCTGCCCCCTCCCACTCCTTACAGCAATACTGAACTCCTTGTGCCTGTCCACAGAGACAAGAAGGACGTTGTAAAAAAAGGATCTGGAATATTGAAACCATCTCTAAGAACTGCTTTCTGTCACTGTTGTCCACTCTTCAGACACATCAGCTCCTCACAGCATTTTTCTTTCAGTCTTCTCCCCTCTCCAGAGATAGGCCAGCCTGACATATCCTCCTATCTGGCCAACTGTAATCACTGATGCTGCTCCAGAGGTGATGGAGCACAGCAATCATGTAATTGAACGCCATTTCCTCCCCTCAGACCCTCTCTTGAAATGCTGCTTTTAACAACTGGTGACCCTGTTTGCTTGGAGTCACACAGCCAGGGTTACAGCACTTCAGATTCTCCTCAAAGACGGAGAAATATCTTTTCTATCTTGGGTCAAGGGTTTGAATTTTGAGGTGTAGAAATAGCACAGCTACAAGTGTGGAGAGTTGTTTCTAGAGAGCTGTAGTTATTGCCAGCTTTTCTCATAGTTTCTCCTGTTTCAGAGAAGGTGTTGCAGTAATTCAGATAGCATATTCCCAAGGTGTAAACTTTCATTAGCTGATAGGGGCATAGTCCTTGGAGACTTCTGAATAACTCTGACAGGTAGTCCGGCAATGGCCCACTGCAGCCAGACTGCTGCTGTCTTTCTTCAGTCTTGCATTTAGCTCATTGTCTGGTGTTACACTGAGTCGGTTTTGTGATGAGATGATAGATGTATCTCCTTTTCCCTTTCAGTGGCACCCTGAATGCAAACAGCTGATATGCACAGCTGTCAGAAGGCTGGCAGCTCTGTTGCTTCTCCACCTTTATCCTGTGCTTTTAATCCTGGACCAGTCCTTTAACACAGAGTATTTTGGGGGGGATGACTGTTTTGTTGTGACTTCCCCCCCAACTTTCCTAGGCAATAACACATTTTCATGCCCTACATGGAGCTTCAGCATGGGGAGAAGGTTCTTTTGCGGTTACCACAGTCAGAGCAACAGCGTTGAAAGCAGCCTGATTTATGAAGGAATTTTTACATGGGAGTTGCAGAATACTGTAGAGTGATCCTGGTGGGGCCAATTAATGGATTAAATTATCTGTGTGTAAAGTCCACTTTAGCATTGTGGTTTTGATTCTTGGTGACTTAGATTCATATTTCTTGGCCAAGTTTAAAAGGTGAATGAGAAGCTATAATGATGGTTTAACCACTGCATTACAAGAAATGCAAACTGCTGTGGTTAGATATTAACCATGATCTGCACTCTTGTGCATGTTGATCCTTGAAGAGCTGACCATTTATTTTCTAATGTTTAATTTTTCACTTCTGTTCCCCAGCAGAATGTAGACCAGTTTAACCTTAAGCACCTATCCTCAGCTTTCTTTTTTTTTTTTTTGTTTTTTTGCACTGAGACATATTTGTCCATATATCATAAACTCTAATAAGGAGAAGTATCATCTGTCTTTGTAGCAGATCATCATGAGTAAAAGGACGCTGTCATGTGAAAGTTCAGTTATCACTTTTCTCCTCTGCCATCACCTTGTGTTCACATGCCTGCCATACATCTTGGGGGACTGACCTGCAGCTCTTCAGCTCCTACTGGAGTCATCCGTGCAGAGCCAAAGGCAGAACAGCACAACACAGTGTTCAAGTATCTCTAACTGGGATCTGTTTAATAGTCATGCATTTATGTGCAGCCTTGTCACTTAACATGGGAACTGCAGACACATGATTAGAAATACAGTTACTTGCAATGTGCAGTACTGATTAGTCTTTCCAAGCACCTCTGGGGGCTCACCTTGGGTGTTGAGGACAGGGAGGGGGGATGACCAGAAAGAAAATAGCTTGAAAGAGCATATTCTGCTCAGTTAGGAGGATGCAATGGGAACCTTACACAGGCTGTTAAGTCTTGATCTGAGGGCTCATCCCTAAGGAATCTCTCTTGCATGTTAAGCTTTGATCACAGCACAGCCTTGTCCACCTGCTGCAACAGGATTAGGTGAGAGATGATGTGTGATAGCAAGCATTGCGTTAAGTAATCTGGAAACTGGTGGTCTCGATACTACTGTGCTGTATGAGAGTGTATGTGCCTGTATGAAAAATGGGCTGAACACTGCCTCCATGTAACCAAAAGTGGTGTTTTGACAGGATTTGGTTCTCTTCAAAAACTCTGCATTACAAAAAATGAACGTTGTTGTTCTTCATGGGCAAAATACCTTTCTTTTGTTTCCTGGAAAGCTTAAACAGCCCTTTACTGTTGGTAGTGGGAAGAAAAAGACCCAAGACTTAAAGCACATCTTTCATAGAAAAACAAGAGGTATTAGGGAGGGAACTGGTCCAAGTACAGGAACCAAGTCTGTTATGTATACCTTTTGTACAGTGTCATCCTGTTGCAGGGTGTCTAGAGCCAGTGTATCTGTGGCAGACCATCATTTCATCACCTGCTGTGTAGGACAGCTTCTTAAGCTTGCAGAAGTTGTGGTTGTTTTGACAACTGTATACTAAATATATCTGGAAATAAAGGGAAAAAATGTAGTCTTGCGTTTCTGTGTGTGCCTCGTGTTTTATTTATAGTTTGTTAGCCAAACCTGCTGACAGGATATATTGAACTTACTGCCTGGGGAATGAAGGGAGGTAGGATTGTACCAGCCGCTGCCTGGAGAAAGCATTCCAGAGGCTCTGTGGAACTTTACGTGAGGCAGAAAGTGTGCAGGCACATGGCAGCTGCTCTAATTAAGACTTACTGTCTTTCTCCTTTTTTCCTGCTGCTGTGTCTTTTAAGGTATCTCTTTTTAACACCAGAGGAATGTTAGTAATTTATTATCTGTACAGCACGGTATGTATTATATTACAGTGATAAACAAGCATAAACCCACTGAAGCAAATGCCTTGAATCTTCAGTAAATTGGACTATGAGATGACAAGTCTCCCAAGACAATGGCAGCTGAGGATGTGTAAATGGAGTTTCCATTTATGGTTAGTTACTACTCTTCACCAAGATCTTTTGAACCAAGGCTTATAAAACACATTGACAGTTTACACAGCTACAGAGGTGCTAGGCAAAAAAAAGAGACTCCATAGCAAATTCACATTAAAAGCACGTGTTGCCTGTGAGTGCTCTCAATGAGGGTGCAAAATAAGGGTTTCTTTGGTGTTTCAGAGTTTCAGAAGCTGTGGAGGAGCATTCCTGTGGATTCTATGGATGAGGAGAAGATTGAAGAGTATCTGAAACGACAGGGTATTTCTTCCATGCAAGAAACTGGACCAAAGAAAATAGTAAGAGATACAAATTGCAAATCTTTCTAGGGGATTCCCACTTCCTGAGCCACCAGTGTTAATTCCAAAAGATGATAAGCCTTTGCATAGATGCTTTGTGTAGCTCAGGGAAGTGTGACCAGTTTTAAGAAGTTGTAGATAACAATGCTATAGCCAACAGTCAGTGTTTTTACAGCTTGTTTGAGCCTGTGTAATAACCCAAGCAGCATCAAGGAGAGGGCAAATGCCAGAAATTTCTGTGAGCTCCAAAGTGGAAGCTTCTGTTTGAAGCTGTGCAATACATTAGGAGTAGAAGAACAGCTACTTTTCTGGGGAGAAGGGTTGGGGTTTTGTGACTTTTTCTTCTCTGCTAAATAGCTTTGATGTCTTGATGAGAACCCTCATGTAATATGCCTCCCACCACACACATGCTGTTCTCCAAGTTGGGTGCAGTATGCTCCCAGTGTTTTACCAGGAGGCCAAAATGTCTGCAAGCTCTCAAAAAATGCTTTCTTCCTGACTTCGAGCAATTCATTTTTTAACATTTATTTGATGTGATACATCATGTCTTTTCTACAGTTAGCTTCAAACTGTCCTTTCCCTTCCACACAGGACTTGTTCCTGGTTTCTGCTAGTCACTACACTCTAGAAGCTTTAATGCCTCTCACCATGTAGGCACTCCTGACTTTGTTATATGCTGAAGGTGTCTTTGAGCACATAATTGTGGATAGAATGATGGGTCATGTACCTGCTTCTGTAACTGCATGGGAGTGTTTGGAAGCTTCACTTACAAATGCCAGCTTTACTGCTGTGCATGGGATACAGAGACTGCTCTGTCCACATCTCCCTGCCTGGATTTGAGTTGAATGCTGTTGCTTCTTGCCAGAAAAAGAAAGCACCTTCCTTCAGGCAGGGTTCTTCACTGAAGTGATGACTAGCACAGCATCACACATCAGGTCAGATGTTGCAGCTGGAGGGCAGATCTTTTGACTGCTGTTTATTTCTTCTTATAGGCTCCTATTCAGAGGAGGAAGAAACCCGCTTCTCAGAAGAAACGCCGGTTTAAGAGTCACAATGATCACTTGGCTGGAGTATTAAAAGATTACTCTGATGTTGTTCCTGGCAAACAGTGATCAGTTGAAATCTGGAGCAAACATGCATTTTTAATATATCAGGATTTTGCTACTTGGGTTCAGTGTCTGCTTGCAGAAAGACTGACTGTATATAGTAATGTGATGTGTTTCCCCTACCCCATCAACTGCCCAGTTGAAACAGGTCGGTTTAAGAGCAAGTATGAACTACTAAGTTTAATTTAATTACCTAATGGGAAATGTGTCTTTAAGTAAGAAGTTCTCACTAGTTGCCTCTTGGCATAGTGGTAAATGGTGCTCAGCATGTAATGCAGGAGTTCCTGTTCAGTGCTTAACTCTGCTTTTACATGGCTTAATGGGTATTTACCTGGAATTACTTACAAGGGGCTTTCTGGTAGGATTGAATACAACATTTGTTTTACCTATATCAGGAAAACCTTTTCCTAAAGTCACTTCAGGCAAGTTTCTTTCATAGCCAAATACACCCCTGGTTTGTAGGCTTCTTTCTTGCCATGAAACTGAGCTTTACTGAGAATAGGTGATATCTGAGGCTCAAACTCAGAAAAAAAAAAAAAGACAAAACCCCTCTCCCGAAGTCCCAGCAGGCTGCAGGATGGCAATGCAGCTGCAGCTCCCTAATGCTAATCAGAAATTGCCCTTGGTGATTTTTCAGCAGTGTAGGGGATGCACATGTGTTGCACAGTTCTACTCTATGGGCAGGAGGGAAATAAAATGACAGTGTAATGCTGAAGCCATATTTTTTTCTTTTGTTTTGTTTTTCAGTAATAAACTTAATGCTGGTTTCCAGTTTTCCATCCTTAAAGAATGAGAGAATCAACATCTTTTGTGCTTGTTGCATTTTCTTTTTCAAGGAAAGGAAGGAATCTTTGCTGTATTTTTACCTTTTTGATGACTTATTGTTCTGGGCTGACACTGTCATCTTTTTATCATCTGTGGTTGGGGAGAGGGGAGGAACCACCTTAAATGAATGCTTCAGTTGCCTGATGTTCTGTGCAGTACAGACTAATGTGGAAGGTGGCCAAACTGTGTCTTGATAATTTATTTGTATGTTCTGAACCAGAATCAGTCAATGCTGATACTGTTTTCATGGCACTGCAGGAGGGGAGTTGCTTCTCTGCACTTCTAGGGTTAAGATCAAAGATAAAACAGGTGACTGTGACATGCCACCAGCAGCAGATTGCTGCTGCTTGCACATGAGCTGGTGTCTTGATGTGTCGGGGGCTGAAGCAGAGGCCATCAGATCTGGACATGTGAACAGGTGAAGAATAAGGCTTTGTTGCTGTCACACTGAACTTGTTATGTCTGCCTGGGGAAGCACACAAGGAGTAATAACCTTCTGTAAGTGTAGCATTTATCCTTCTGATACTGAAGACTGCTCTTTTGAGGAACAGACAGTACTTCTGGCATTGCACATGTCAGTGCTGTATCAACCTTAAAGATTTGATAAATGCTGGTAAGAGTTTTATTCTATTTTTTTTCTCCCATGCTTTTTAAATATAAATATATATTATAAAGCATGCTGCTCTGGCTGGTGTTGAAATTGGTTTTATTCCCTATATTTTCCAGGTCAGCACAAGCAATTCTTTTGGAGCTTTTAGTTTTCCATTACAGCTCAGCTTTAAGGCACCCGTGGCACACTTGAAAACTTTTCTCCTCTCTCCTGTCATCATTACTCCAAAACCACAAAAAAGTTCCCTTCCATCTGCTGCATTTTTGAGCAGTGATTTTTTTTTTTTTGGTGGTGGTACTCAGACAAAAGTAGAACTCTTTAGTGAGCTCTGAGTTGCCTTTCATACCTTCTGGGTTTCTAGGGGGGTAACTTCCCAGTCATCCCCGTCATCAGACATGGTGTTATCCATTCCCTATGACACAAAGCTTGCAAAGCAGGCTGTAAGGTAGGCTATCTGCTTTGTTTCTCTGCTCAAGTGATTAAGATAATAGGGAAGTCTGAAGAAAATACCTGCAGCTATTTTCAAAGATTAAAAATATGTTAGGTCAAAAAATAGCAAAGGAAGACTGACTAGCAGCGCTGTGTGCTGTGCTGGCATTGTCAGGCTCCAGTGTTAAAAGGAACAGAACAGTTCAGGTGAAAGGCTGGATTAGATGCTCTGTATCACCAGAGGAAGTCTTCTCCAGAGGAAGGCATAGTAAGTTTTACAGGTACAGTCTTGGATGTAGCTGAAGGGAAGCTCACATTGGCCTGTTGAAAGTGTCAAGGAATATAGTTGTGAAGAAAACAAGCTCAGAAAATAAGCATGAGCTCCTCTCTTTGTGTGGGTTTCAGGAGTTCAGGTTTGTTTTTTCTGTTGAAGATACTCCCAGGGATCCTTACAGGTTTGTTTGTTTGTTTTTTTTCTAAGGCTTCTTAAAAGTCAAATGGTGCAACTTGAAAACACCTCAGACTGTATCAGCAGGAGTCCGTTTGTTGAAAGCATTTTAGTATCACTCTAGTCCACTTTCAGTCTCTTCACAGCATAATGTCCAAATCAGGCTTTTCATTGAAGTTCAGCATAAGAGTTCACAGCTGTGAAAAACTTAAACCTACTTCATCTTCCTCCAGGGTGTTCTCATGTATTCTGTGTTTGGGAAGATGGTTCTCCTGGTGGCCAAACCCACTGTGCCCTCAGCTCACTTCGGTTGGCAAAATCCTTGTTAGTCTGGCATTGTAAAGGGCAGCTGAGAGGCATCATGCTCTCTCCTGGGGGCCATGGGCCTGTTACTCCATTTTTCTCTTCATTCCCTCAAAGCATCTGCTGCTAACCAGAAAGATAAGGAGACTCGGACTGCCCTTGACTAAGATATAACATAGAAATAGAATGCTTTCAGTTGGAGTGGACCTGCAGTGATCATCTAGTCCATGGCAGGCATTTCTGTCTTACGCATTTCAGGAAGGTTCTTTGGTAAACCCATCTTGGTGCAGTCTTTACCTGTCCCTACAAGATGATTTTTCCCCTCTTCTACTCTCCTGAGGCTCCTCAGGTGATGTGTGTCCTGTCCAGCCAAGGACATTGTATCTGAGCTGTCTACACCATCCTTTTGCTTGCACATTCACACCTTGAGCCTGTGGCTGTGAAGACAGTATCTGCAGCAGTCAGTGGAGCAGAGAGCACAGCTCTGCTGAGGTCCACAAGCAGCCAGGGATATGCACTTGGTCCTGTTTCCCCCTTAATATTACACTAGTTTATCTTTTTGGGAGGGAGGTGTGCCCCAAAGTAAAAGCACTATTATTTTTTTTTTTAAGGTGCAAGCTGAATAGCCCAGGTGTGTCACAGCTCTACCGACTTCTCTCCTAAAAGTTGTAACTAAGGAGTTATTCCACCTCCTTCTCCTGTTCTGATGATCATTCTGGAAGGGGATGGAAAACAGAAGGATTTTGTATGCTTGAATGAGAAAACTGACATAAGGTGGTGTGTACCAGAGCTAATCTATAATTCATCATGATCACTAAAGGCTTTTAGAGAGCAGAGTAGAGAGAGGCAAGGGAGTCCTGACAAATGGCATAAAGACCCCGCACATGGATGTAGCCAGTGAGGGCTGTCACTTCTGATGAGCATGGGCAGGCATTACAGGGCCACGGGGGAAAGCTGGGCTCCTGGTACCTTCTGACGAGGCGAGGCTGCATTTGCAGATGACTAGAAGCAACTCTGGTACTGACATCTAATTATTTCCAGCTTTATTGTTTGCTTTCTGGTTGCTGCTAATGGACCAGGCCCAAATTCCTTTGTGTGTTACAGCCTTGGGGACCTCTGTCAGCTCCTGCATCTGGAGGAGGATGTCCAGGAGGACTGACTGCTTACTGTTGGCTGGTTAAGACCAGCAAGGCTAACCTCTAACAGCTATCAGGGAGAGGAGAGCTCGGACCCCAGTCTGCTGGTACTAGCTTTCTATTGCTGGATGTGGCTGGATCATTGCAGCCTGCTGCAGAGTTGTCAGCAAGATAGGCATCAGCCTGAAAGCAGCATTCCCAGTTACCTCATATAGCTGGCATTGCTGCAGCACTGCCCAGACTGACTCTAGGGGTGCTTACAAAAGGGAATCATTGGCCAGCATTTTGTGGTAATGCAGAAGGTGGCTTGGGGGCCAGATACCTTCCCAGAGGAGAGGTGATCTGCTTCTGTGCTGCTCCTTGGGTCTGTTCAGCTCTATAGGCACATTCCTAACCAGGTCTGTCTTGTCCTGCACAGGCTGTCTGGAGCAGGTGTATCCCTTATCTCTTATCTCTTATCTGCATCCCTGTGAAGCAGATAAGGAAGAATGGCAGTTCCCCAGATGAGAGGGCTTGTCTGGACACAGCAGGGCTCTCAGCAGGAAGGCAGCTTCTCCCTTGTGCTGGGTATTGCATAGCTCTAGCCACTCCCTTCCCAAATGAGAAGGACGCAGCCTGTGCCACTCCAGCAAGGGCCAGTGAAGCAAGGGAAGCTCTTGGCTCTCTGCTCAGCACTGGGGAGGTTACACCTCAAAACTGTCTAGCTTGGGCCTCCCCCCACCTCAAGAGGGATGCTTGGGGAGGGTCTGTTTGGGGCTTCTGGGTTGCTCAGGGCTGGGGACAGAGGGTCTGGGAGAAGAGTGGGGAGCTGGGACAGCTTTGTGCAGTGAAGACACAGGTACAGCGATGTGAAAGCCAGTTAGAAAGATGATGATCTTAAGGTCCTTTCCAACCCGAACTATTCTATGATTCTATGATGTGTTCAAACTCTTCTTGGCAGCCATTCCATATGACATAATAGGGGAACATGGGAAGTTTGGCTTGGATATTAGGAAGAAAGAAGCTGGTGGGGAGGTGTCTCCATCCGTGGAGATTTCATGCATCACCCAGACAAGACAAGGCTGCCAAGACCTCATTGGCAGCAGTTCTGTTGCAAGAGAGAGGTTGGATCAGAGGCCTCCGACAGCCCCTTTTACCAATGTGCTGATGTGGGTGTGAGCCCCAGTTGCTTGCTGTAAGAGCAGGTCTCCTTGTTTCTTGCTTTCTGCTGCTTTGGCTTGCAAGTGTGTGCAGCAGCCTCTGTGTTACCCAGCAGCCCAGGAAAAAACACCCATGACTCCAAAAACCCATCAGCACAACATGTGGTTGGGACCCACATGTTGGTGTCTACCAGCCTTGTGCACTGGACACAGTCTAGAGTGCAAGCACAGCAGGGGAAAAGTATGGTTAAGGCAGGAGGCTGTTCTTTCATGAAGTTAATTTTTTTACTATACCTGCACTTCTGGGCTTACATCCAAGGCCTGAAGTACTTGTGTGATTTCTTCCTGCCTCCATCAGTTGTGTTCTCTATTCCCTCCTGAGCTAGTTATTAATTATGGAGACTGCAGAGATGAAGTCCAGGCTCTACTAATGGTTGACTTCCTTGTGTTTTAGAAGAAGCATTTCAGAGATGTGCTAATGATATTTCTTCACTTTGCTTTTCAAGCTCCACTATCATTTTGGTTTCTAGCCTGTGTGTGGCAGAGAGGCAGACCATGGTGTTTAAATGTTGGCTGAAGCCCAGCTCTCCAGGCAGCCTGCAGTTGCAGGGCACACATCTGTGGCACCCTCCTCATCTCCCTGGATTGAAATATCTCCATGATGCAGTTATCTCCATCCTTCCCAGGGCAGTGGGGTTGGCCAGTGCTTTAGCTGCATGCTTTTCTGTGCACCTGGAGTCTTTTTGTGCTAGCAAGGACCGGGTAGCTTTGCCTAGCAGCATTTGGGCAGCAGAGTGACCCTAGTTGGCTGATGCCTCTCAGTTTCCTCAAGCTTTGAGAACTGGGGAGAAAATCCAAGGTGAGTGCTGCACCCTCACCCCAGCTGTCATCACAAAGCTATACCTCTTTGCTCTTAGCCACCAGCTTCCCTCCCAGCCTGTGCCTCAGCCTCTAAAGCTGCCTGGCCAAACCCCAGTACTCTCAGCTTTCCTCTCCTAGCCTTGTTATTCCTTTTCCCCTTCTCCCAAGGAGGCCTGCAGGAGCCAGTGCTGGGCTGGCTCCTCCTCCCTGCCCCATCCGAGCTGTGGGGACTGCTGGCCAGCCTCGGCGCCGGCTCTGTCTGCCCTTTGCTTTCCCTGCCCTGGCTGGCCCATCTCCATACCCTCATCCCTGCCTTTGCTGCTGCCTGCTCCCCTGTACAGTCCTCTGGGAGACACAGCTCTTCTCCTCCTGTCTTGTTCCCATTCTTCCACTGATGGGTTGTGTCTATCCATTGTGGGGAGTTAGCGCTTGTTCTTTTCTCCACAGGCCCTGGCAGCCTGTTCCCTGCCTTCACCATTGCTTCCAGCCTGCTGCTGTCAGTGGGCAGCCTCAGGGTAGAGATGCAGGGATGTAGAGATGCATAGGAAGGAGCTGCCTGCATTCCCCCTGCCCAAGTGTAGCCTTAGTGTTAGGGGAATAGGGAGAGAAAGACTTGGAAACAGTGGAATGCAAAATATTCCCATTTTAGTTTTTCCAGTGCTGCCCATTCGTGCCCCCCAGCCCGGAACATCCCTGGTATTGTGTGCCAGTTCTGGGCCGGGAGTCCCAGATCTTGTTTTGCAATCTTCTGGTGTTGGCTAGCAGCTTGGGCCTTCTTGTAAGCGCCCTGACGGTCATGGGGAAGGAATGTTCCCCCAGCCGCATGGGGAAAGGTCACCATGGGCAAAGGGGATGTTGGGACCAGGCGAGCATGCTCCCTTGCTTTCCATCGCCAGTGAGGGCAACACTGATCAGCACGAAGCTGAAAACATTCTGGCCTTAAAGAAAAGGTTCAGGAGGTTAAATATTTTGGGGAAGGCCCCACTTCCTTTTACAGGGCAGATCTCCCAGCACATACTGTGCCCAGGCAAAGTCCAGGAGGACATTTCCCTGTGAGTTTCATTGCCTTTTTAGCGATGGAGAATGTTTGCTGTTGAATCTGCATCTCCTTGTCTCGCTGAAGCAGTGCCCAGGACAGTGTTGTTCTGAATAGTAGCTGGGCTGAGTACTCTCTTCCCTTCCCATCCCAGGCCTGCCAACAAACCTCTCCCCTGAACTCAACTCGGAAAGAAAGCTGTGACTTGCGGTGGCCACGGAAGGATTAGCATCCAACATTAAGGGCTTAACTCTTCATCCCTGCCAGCGGGGGTTTCAAATAACACCACTGTGCCTTTCACTCTCAGCGAGTTTGTACCCTGCTTTAATAACATCCTTTACACACTATTCTCTGGGCTGGGTTTTCTAAGCTGGAGCTTACTCCTGGTGCTTTGCTTTCAGAGTCTGGCATGTTGGCTGAGGCTGGTGGCATTGAGTGGGGTGAGAGCAGAGTGGAGAAAGGAGGAGGAATTCTAGGTTGGCCTCAGGAACCAAGTTTGTCAGAATTCTCAGCATGTTAAATAAAAAAAAGATAATCTGGCCCTTGGTCTCTAGGTTATGTTTGCCTCTGCTGTAGCTGAGCTCATGGAAAAATGCAGCTTAGCTCCTGCGCTCAGTGCCAAGATTAGTAGGTTTAAAAACTAACCGATAACATCTCTGTACGTTTTGAATAATTTCTTTTAAGCCTGATGATCCTTCCAGCCTGGATGTTGGAGCTTTCCTGGAGATCCACGTGAGCCAAGCAGGACAACAGTATCAGCCCTGAAAAAAGTCACCGTGTCACCTTCAAATACCCAGAGGAAGGAGGCTGCTGTTCCCCAAAGCCCTGAAGGGTGTGTGCTGGGATCCTTCTGCCAGTTCCCAACCAGATACACAGCACACAACAGATGCTCTGCACGTAACTTATAATAATCACTGGTTTTATTTATTAAAAAATTACAATAGAAAAGTACCTTTAAACACATTTCCAAAAGCGGAGTAGACAATGTGGATGCTTCCCTCCTCTCCACAAGACAAAGTACAGGAAATAGTTTGCTAAAAGACTTAGTCCATTGCTTGGAAACGCTGATACCATTCCTTTTAGAGCCACTCAGGGGTTTGTCTTGGAATTGATTTCTTCTCACATTGCCTGTATCAGTGCCATTTTTTTACGGAAGACCCCAACAGGACAGTTTCCCATCGCACTGCTTCACCCAACACCCTGCCCCAGCTCCAGCAGCCGAAATCTCAGCTTACCCACAGAATAAAAGGAAGGAGGAAGAAAAAGGTTATGATGTATTTAACAAGGCCATGGGTACCCCATGTCTTCAGTGCAGCTGGGAAACTGATTATGGCAAAGCCTGGGCAACGGCTGAGCTCAGCATGCCCCGCAGTGAGGATGGGGTTGGGGGGAGAGGCAATGGAAGAAGTTTTGCACCTCTTTTTGCAAGAAACCGAAATCTCTTCGAGGTTTTGGTTTGCTTTGCTCTTCCCAAATTTCTCCTGGAGCAAGGAGAGGGAGAGACTGGTATGTCAAGCGGTCTCTTGCCCGTCAGCTCGCTCAGGACTCGTGCCCAGCCTCGAGTAAGCTGGCAAACCAGTGGTCTGTCGTTTGTTTTTTCTCATACAGCAGTTTAGGGTGCCTATAACAACTTCAAGCAGTCATGGCAGGAAGAGGAGGAAGAGGCAAATTGTCACCTTGCTACATATGTGGGCTATCTCTGCCCATCCCTGATCTGAGCCCGTTGTACCGTGCTGAAGCTTTGCACAGCAAGCTATTAACGTAGACCTAAGGTAAAAAGCAAAATCACCATAAGAAAGTTTCTGATTGTCCTGTCTGGTTGTCATTTGGTACAACTGGGAAGAAAACAGTAATACTGTCAGTGTCCGCAGATGTCTTGCCGATGCAGCCGGAGCGCAATTCCTGTGCCAGAGGGAGCACAATTCCTACACACCCAAATTGTGCATCTTGACATCTGCATGCACGTGAGCATCATGCCTTTGACATGCAATTGACGGGGCAGGGGGATACAGACTCCTACTGACACACATTCAAAAGTCAAGCACAAAACCTGTGGTCTGACCCAGTGTAAGATTGTTCTGTTTAGGAGGTTTGGTACAAAAATACTTGCTCTTGTTTTGCCCTTTTTTTTTTTTTTGATTTTTTTTTCAGTCTGCTTTCCTATGGTTCTGTTTGAAGACTTTTCAAACACTACAGCAATGCCTGTCAAACCATGCTTTCAGAAGTAACACACTCTTTCTCACAAATACACAGTGTAAAAGAAGAAAATATTATTACTAGGTATGCTTTTTCATCTTTCTTCTAGGAGAGCAGATGTGTGATAGAGGCTGTGGGAAAGTCTTGGAGGAATCCAAACTTGTGTGAGGTTTTTTGTTTGTGGTTTTTCAAGCCTGTAACAACAGAGAGGTGTTAAAAAAAGGTAGCTGCCATCCTGGGCTGAGGCAAAGTGAAGAAAAGGGATGTGGTTAATCTTTTTTCCCTTGTGGGGAAGCTCCCGTGCTGCAGCATAGAGGGAGGATTGTTTTGGAAATGGGGTGAAGAAGGGAGAGCAGCTACAGAGACAGTTGTTTAACCCGGAAAGGGCAAGATGGGAAATGCCTGCAGGGAGAGCCCAGGCTGTCAGCACCCTGGGGTCAGGCAGAGGGAAAGTACGGCCCTGATTGTTCTCCTGTAGCCCCTGGGGTTTTAACCAGGGAGGCACCAGCTGGGAAGCTGAGAGTTAAGTTGGAACTGAATTTGCACTTAAGAGGAATTCAGTCTGTGTTGATCCAAGGCAGGAAGTGAACACCGCAGCGAGATGAGATTACTGGGGGGTAATTCAAAGCCGAGAAGCATTCCTCAGCTGTTGAAACTCTCACCCCAGATAACAGCGATAAATGCAGGAACGACAGAGCATGGATCGCTGGATTGGTGCTGGAGGTGTCCTGCCACAGGGGGAGGAGGGGTCAATCCCAGGAATTGTCACCTCGCTGCCTGTTCCCTCGGGGACACTACACTGGCTTCCTTGCCCCTCTACCCCTTCCCCCTGGGCCACCTCCCCCAGGCACAGCCCCGCTGTACTGCAGCCTTACCAGCACACTGTGGTTTTGCAGAGAGCACGCCAACCCAGTAGCCACCTTGGAAGACTCCATTAATACCCACAAGACTGACTGTAGGCCACCATCACACACCTGAGACCTGCGAGAGGACACGGCGTAGGGTCAGGGACCAAGGTCAGTGTGCCGTGGGGAGAGGTTGTTCGGCAGTGGCCAGTGTCTACACTTCCTAAGGGGGTAGTTTGGAGCTTAAACCTGCCCTGATAGGCTCCACATGGTATATCTGGATGCTGAAGAGGGACTCTTCATGAGGGACTGCAGCAATAGGACAGGGGGTGATGGGTTCAAACTTCCAGTTTGGTTTAGTTTAGCTATAAGGAAGAAGTTCTTTACTGTGAGGGTGGTGAGGCCCTGGCACAGGCTACCCAAAGAAGTTGTGAATGCCCCATCCCTGCCAGTGTTCAAGGCCAGGCTGGACAGAGCCCTGGGTGACATGGTCTAGGGTGAGGTGTTCCTGCCCATGGCAAGGGGGTTGGAACTGGATGATCTTAAGGTCCTTTCCAACCCACACCATTCTGTGATTCTATATGGGACGCAGGCAGGAAAGTCTGAGCAGCAAAACTGTTTGCTGGGCTGTGCCATAGCCCTTCCTGGCTGGTGGAGAAGGCAGAGAACCATGTGGTCCCTGACCCTCCATCCTCGCAACCCATTTTGGCTACCAGGGTTGCTGCAGGCAGATGGACCTTTTTGACGGATTCACTCATCTCCTCTTCCTAAATACAGCTTTGCTTAGATTTTAGCTGGAAGCACTGGCACAGGAGGCTTCCCGCAGGCTCATGGGAGCAAGCGATACTCAGCATCAATCGAGCCTCTTCCACCTTTTCCCCCTCTTCCATTTGAATCACTTTTGTTTATTTAGCCACAAAAGGCTGAGTTATTTGCAGAGCATATTTCACAAGGCTTTTGCCATCCACGGTGGTTCCAGGTGTAATCAAACCATCCTCCTACCTCCCTGGTAACCACACTGGGGCTTCCAGGAGAGTTTTCATTAAGGCTTTATGAGATGTTCACCAGCTCTGAGCTGCTGGAGACCGCGAGAGTCGCAGCAGGGGGCAGGACAGGAGAGCACTCACCCGGCATTCAGCAGAACTGACGGGACTTCCAGCCCTGAGAACCAGCCTCGGAGGGAGGGAGCCAGCGCATCTGCCAAGACAAGAGGGGCAACAAGGTGAGAAGAGTGGTGGCCACACACCCTGGCATGAAGCTCCTATGGGTTCCCTTTTCCCAGCCTTCCCCAAGGAGGTCAAAACACACACAGTACATCCCAGCTCTGGTTGGGATGATGACACTGGCTGGGGCTGAATGCAGCCTGTGGCATCGCTGCTTGCAGTAGGACCAAGTGGGGATAGTCTCAGCATCTAACATCAATTCTCAGCATGGATTTTCCCAGCAGCTCTTGGAGCCTTCTTACATCTCCATTTCCTTTGCTGGACATTTCACCAGCTTCCTGAGCAGCACAGGTGCTGCCTGTTAGTGGTTATTTGACAAGGCAAGTACGTCACTGCAATAATATTTACCGCCGCTCTTCCTACAAACAGCAAGGCCTGAAAACCTGGAGTTTCATCCAAAGGCTGAGGATGGTTTGTACATGGAGCGCTTTTCCTCGCCCTCCTGCTCAAACCAGCCCCCGGCTGTCTCTGGCTCCGGCGATGGTGGCTCCGGATAACCCGGTTCAAGACTTTTGGATGTGGCTTATCCGGCAAATCAGTTTCCATGTGCTCATTTCCTCCTGCTCACCGCCAAGCTGCAGCTGAGGAGTGCAAGCTGGGATAATGTCCAGCATGGCTGCTGGGGAGGCAGCTTCTGTTCCCCACTCCATGGCAAGCATCTCTTCCCAGCATCCCTGTGATGCCACTACAGGAAACATTCCAAAGGCTGGCACTGCAAAGAAATCCTCCACCGCCTCCATTTCTAGTTCTCCTTTTCTCCGCTAGGTAGGTACTTAATTTTAACATCCACGTGCTGCCGTCGGGGCAGCCAACAGAAAAGCACTTGTCAATAAAAGATGGGTCCTCCATTTGCAACTCACTTTCCCTCTCCTCAGGGTTGCTTTGCTTCACACCTTGCATCCAGCAAGCTGCATCCCGGCGATGCTCAAGGGAGCGGATGGGTTGTTAGGTACTGGGAGTGGTGGGGATGGATCAAGTCCTGCCCCAGCAAGCATCCCCAATCCCTCCCTCCGCACCTGGTGGGAGTGAAGGGAGGAAAGCAGAGAGGGGTGTTTGGGTGCCATCCCTAAGTCTCAGTGAGGAGGGGTGAGTGCCTGTAAGCTGGGCAGAGGTTAGTGGTGCAGCGAGCACCCAGGAGAAGGGGAGGCCTGTGAGGGTGAGTGCAGTGGTGGCGGATGGGTCTGAATTACCTGGGCGTGCAGCGAAGCGGGATAGGTGAAAGCAGGAGGAGGTAGAGCAGGTGCTAACTCCGCTGGGTACAGGGGGTACGGCCCCCACACTTCAGGGCTACTGGGGTAAAGTGCAGGCACTGTGAGCTCATCTGCAAGAAAAGAAGAAGGAGAGTTAATGGCAGGCACCAGGACGCGGCCTCCACCATGCCACATGATAGAAAAAACAGCAGAGCTGTTGGCTTTCTCCCCCCAAAGCAGGCAAAAGCAGGAGCAGAGCCTCCTCTGGAGAAGCATGACGTGATGGTGCTGCTGGCAAGAGCTGACCACAAAGCCAACGCCAAATTCGCCCACTGGGAAATTGCAGGGTTTGCCCAGTGGCAAGTGATACTACAGCGCTCGGTGCATCATCTCCATGTTTATTTACCCCAGGAATCGAGTGTCAGTGGGTGCGGAGGAGAGTGTGCAGCTCACAGCCATGCACAGCAGCGAGGCGAGGAACTGGTATCCACACAAGAAATACTTTTTCAGTAGCAGAAACGGGTATGGCGTGTTCACAGCAAGACATCATCGAGGCTTCTGTGGAGACCCAGATACTCCCTGGTACTGTGAAGCAGCACCGGGAGCTCATCCCATTTCTGTGCACCATTCAGAGCCGGCTGTTGCATGTCCCAGTGTTTGGGGACTCACGGCCACCAGCCAGCACGTGCCACCATGCTTGCAGCAAACAGGCACTGCGGCTTCCGATGGGACCTAGTGTTCCCATCACCACCCCCCTCCAGCATCCCTGCTCCCTCCAGCATCCTGCTACATCCACCTGGGATGTCTGCCTGACATTGAATTGCCTGAATAAGGCATTTTCCCTGAGGAAGATGAGGATGGGGACAACCCCTGGCAACCTGCTGGCACTGCCACGGTGGCAGGCTGGGGGGACATGGCATGGGGCTCCCTCAGGGGAGCTGGGGCTGGTACTTACAGGTCTCCCGGGTGATGAACTGAGGTATGGCAGTGGGGAGTGGCGTGCTGGGGTTTGGGGTGCCCACCAGCTTGCTCTTGGCCATCTTGGTGTTGGCCTTGGCAAACTCCAGCCGCAGCGTCTGGGGGATCTCGGGGTCGAAGCGGATGCCCTGCGGGAGCGGAGAGGCATGGTGGGTCAGGTGAACACCAGCCCCGCAGCAAAAACAACTCCCCAGTACTGGATTTCTTTTTTTCTTTTCCACTTCCAGCCTTGAAATGAGCTCATCTGCCAGGCCCCGAGGCAGCTCGCATTCCTCCAGCATCTTTAGCATCGGAACCATATTTGGCAGTCAGCGTCCTGCGCTCTTATCCAGAGGGATTAACAGAGCCAAAAAAAAGTCTTACGTTGAAAATGAAGCCAAGGAAGAAAAAAAAAAAACAACCCAAACCAAAACCCCAGGGGGACTGGAGAACCAGCTCTGCACACTTCTGCCCGTGACTCTTTTCAGGAGGTTTAATTCTGCAGAGGTAGGAGGCAGCCGCTAAAGTGAAATTTGCTTTTCCTTTTGCAGCTTTAGCTGGGATTTTTCCCACTGAAACAACAGGAGAGGCTGGGAAAGGCGTCTCTCTCAGATTCATATCTAAGACTCTAATCCTCAGGCTTGGCCTTGGGATGCAGCCCCCTGGGAGGATGCAGATGAGAAGCAACCCATGGGGATTAGCTGGAGGGATAGGGATGCGGTAGGACCAGCCAGTACAGGAGATGCACATTCCAGGGATGGAGGAATCTGGAGAGTATCCAGGGATGGGGAGATGGAGGGGAAAATCCTGGATACATGGAGCATCCAGGGGCACTCACATTCAGTGCATTCTTCGCTGCCTCTGCTTCGGAGCGGCTGTCAAAGCTGACAAAGCCCACGGGCTGTGGAGGAAGAACAGGGACCATCGGTGAGGCTGATAGGGAGCAGAGGAGGAGCCCCTCACCCCAGAGACCGGTGGTGCATGGCATGGGATGCTCACCCCACTTTAAGTGGCTCCTACCTGCTTGGAGGTGAGTTTGATGAGGGACCCTTCGTATCCCTGCAAGAATAAAAAAGGGTGGTTGGTGGAGATCCCCACTTTTCAGCTGCCCTTTGGAGAGGGAAACCTCCTGTATCCATCACCCAGCAGCCCTACAGCTTTGGGGCATCAGGTAGGCACAGAGGGGAGCTTGCCACCAGCACAGGGACTCACCGCTGCTGGATTTTTGTAAGGATGTGGATGCCTGATGCTACTGTCCTTTGTGTTTGAAAAGAGCTAGTGTCTGAGATATAGGTCTCGCAGGGTGAAGAGACTGGAGGTCTGCAGCCAACAGTCTTCTGCTAAATGGGGTGTGAGTCAATGTGCAATTAAACCCCAAAGAGCCTGATGCCATTTTCCTGTGGTTTATAGAGTCACAGAATCACAGAATGGTTTGGGTTGGAAGGCACCTTAAAGCTCATCCAGTTCCAAGCCCCCGCCATGGGCAGGGACACCTTCCACTAGACCAGGGTTGCTCCAAGCTCTGTCCAACCTGGCTTTGAGCACTGCCAGGGATGAGGCAGCCACAGCTTCTCTGGGCAACCTGTGCCAGGGCTTCACCACCCTCACAGTTTAAAGCCATTCCCCCTTGTCCTATCTCTACATGCCCTTGTAAAAAGGTCCTCTCCAGATTGCTTGCCGGCTCCTTTAGGTATTGGAAGGCTGCTCAGAAAGGTCCACTGTGGTAACAGATCTGAGCCACTGCCTGAGTTTTCATGCCTTCTATTGGGGAAAAAAAGGTGCAGAAACTTGTTTCTGTGAATAAAATCACAAAATTAGATATATTCTGGAAGAAACACCAGCAGGTTTCCAGATCCCACCAAGGCTGGCGAGGTCATGGGAGGTGCAGGGGGCCTGCCCTGTGCTTCATCCCCCTTCTCCCCTCCCCGGTCTGGTACCTTAAAGGGCCTGAAGAGCAGGTAAAGTTCCCGGGGCTTAATGTCCAGAGGCAACCCACTAACGAAGAGCGTCCTCACCTAGAAGAAAAGAAAAGGAGGTTCCTGGTGATCATCCCTCATCCCCAACATGGGAATACCCCATGCATCCCACAGCCTCTGGTGGTGGCACTCCAGAACGATGCCAGTCCAAGGGGAATCTCGTGGGCAGCTAGAATCCTTAATCCACACTTGGGGGATGTGGCATTTTTGGGAAAGGTATCCCCATACTTCATGGGACCATGAAGTAAGCTGGTAAGACACCATGGAAAGGTAACCAAGACCTGTCCTCACCACACTGAGTTCCCTCTGGGTCAAAAAGCATCCTGGACCCTTCTTACCCAGGTCTGGCAAACAGGATCTCTCCTGGCCTCCCCAGCAGAGCCCTCACTCTGCAGCCAATGCCTATTGTCTCTGCTTAATTGCAGCAGCTCATGAAGGACTTGGGAGAAGCAAAACCCAACTCTTCCTCCTGGACCACTGGCCCTGTTTTAGAGGGAGCTGTTTTTAAGCAGCTTGTCCCTGGTTTATAAAAGTCACTTTTTTAAGGGGGTTTAACTCTCAGGAACAGGCAAACCCCACCTGGGGAACGACCCGTGCCATGATGGTTTTGCTTTAGAACCAGCTCCTAACCGGGGGAGCAGTGTGAAGCAGGAGACCAACAGTTGGATCTACTGCCAGTCCCCTTCTCCTCATTCCCAAAAATCTCATCCAAACACTTGGATGGCTGGCAGGAGCCTAGGGCTGAGAACAGCCCCAACTATCCTCACCTGAGACCCTCACCCTAGGGCTGTATTTAGCCTCAGATCATGTTGGGGATGAGTAGCAGCTTGGTCTCAGCCCTGCTGTGTCCCCATCCACCATCCCTGCTCTTGTTGAGGCACCTGGACATGGATCTCACATCCCTGCCTTGCAATCCCTATCATTTCCAGTGCTCCTGTAGCACCTTACTAGGAGGTTATCTGGGGGATTGAATGGCCGTAGCTTATTTTGGACAGCCAATACCTTGAAAGAGCTCATCCCAAGGGGCTAAATCACAGTCGTGTATCGTCGTCGTACCCCCCCCCCCCCCCCCCCCCCCCGGTTCCAAGCTGTCAGATTTGGCCTGGAGGAAGGGGTAAATCTCAATTTCTTTTTTATCTATTTTAGGTTTTTGGCCACGCACTTTGTCTGCCCCATTCCCACAGCCAGAAACAGCCACCCCAGGCCTATTCTTCTGCTGACATTTCTTCTTTCTCTTGCAGATAAGCTATCTACCCCATCTCCCAGGGCCTGAGAGCTGCAAACATTCCTGCTTTTGTAGCAAAATCTCCGGCTGACCTGTATCTACTAAATAACAAAAGGTTAAATTACAAAAGGGGCTATTTGCATGTAGCCCTTGTGTCAACAGCCCTGGTGCGATACCCATCGGGCTGCTGGTACCCATCTTCCATCACTGGGTGCCAGAAAACAGGCCAGCCATGAAAGTAC
Source organism: Pezoporus occidentalis (assembly GCF_034315485.1). Classification (NCBI taxonomy): domain Eukaryota; kingdom Metazoa; phylum Chordata; class Aves; order Psittaciformes; family Psittacidae; genus Pezoporus; species Pezoporus occidentalis. Next base: position 396,101 of record NW_026914975.1, read on the forward strand.
AGCCATCCCAGGCTTGGCTTCTCTTGGAAACCAAGCCCTGCTCCAGCCAGGAAAGCATGCTCAGGGCTTTGCCTAGAAGGATGCTGAGAGCTCCAGGCTGGATGGGATCAGTGCAGGCATGTCCTCACCCCTTCCAGAGCCACAGCTGCAGCTGGGCACAGCCCTGTAGCCTGTCCCTGTTACTGGGATCATTCACGGTGAGCTGGAAAGTCCCCACAAGATGCTTTGGGGACCCCCACCAGCTTTCTGCCTTTCTCTTGAGATCAAAGGGTGATGGAGCATCCCTAAGCACTCAATGCTGCACTGTCTCCTAATGGAGACACTTCCCAGATTTCGCCTGGAAGGGGCTGAGGAGGAATTCATCCGCAGGACCTCCCCTTGCATCCATGAATTTCAATTAAGGAAGGCAAATTTATCCTTTCCTAAGGGAAAATAAAAGTATTCCCCTTCAGACAGATCCACTGAGCATGCCTGCTATCTGGGGAATCGGATCACCAGACACATCCACCCTCCCAGCTGGGTTTTACTTTGGAGGAGGCTGAGTATCCCTGCATGGTTTCCCCCTGTCTCCATCATCCCTCAAGCCTCTGGTCCTCCCTGGCATGTTAGCTTGCTGTCTTCCAGCCTCTCCTCTCCGCAGGGACCAGAGGCCTCAGAGATGGCTCCACAGGGGAACCCACCACATCCCTGAAATCCAAATCCCCATGAGCCCGGTTTGCCAGATCATTTAGCCCCATAGCTGCCCGGCAGAGAGATGGGAGATAAAAGACCCTGGAAAGCCCTCTGGAATTGGGCCTCCTTGCAAAGGAAAGGCTTCTCTTCAGTAATGACTTGTTTTCTTTGAAAGTTCAAACATGGGTCGGCCAAGTTTTAAACCGTCAAATTAGAGTGAGAGAAGGAGGAAGGCTCCAAAAGATCTCCCAGCTGGTTTCCAGCCCCAAAAGGATGTTTTGGGAGCTGGGAAGCGGAGGGAAGAGATAGGAGGTCATAGGCACACCCCACTTGAATCCCGAAAAGGGGCTGGTGGGTGGCGTACCCAGCCAAAGGGATGTTCGAGTAGGTCTTGCGTAAACAACATCCTCTTGCTGGGCTGGGTAGCAAGCAGGTGGGAGGATTTGGGTGCTAAAGCAAGAGAAAGGCAGACAAAGGGAGCGTCCTCGGGGATAATTCCCAGCAGGCTGGACGGATATCCTCTTGCCAAGGGGAAAGATTATTTTAGGCGGAAATATTACTTCTGCCCTTAAATGGAAAAGGAGCTTCAAACCCGCAAGGAGCTGCTCCAGGCGCTGCTGTGCCGAGACATCCCAGGGGCTCTGCCTCCATCCTCAACCCTGAACACTCCCAGGGCAAAATACTGCCTTTGAGGGGGGGGGGAAAAGCCTCACTAGGTGTGTGCTCTTCCATAGGGAAAAATGACCCCTCCAAGAGGGGGTCCAAATGCTCTTGGTGGAGCATTTCTCCATCTCTCTTTTGTTACAATTTGGGGTGAAACCAAAGGTTTCTGCCAGGTAAGAAGTGCCAGTGCTTGCTCCAGGAAACCTCTGGCCATGGGTGCTGGACCTTGCAGGCAGCCACCACCTTGATGTCTTTCAGTGGGGATGACGACTGTGGGACTACACCAAGTCCACTTTCCATGGCCCTCCTCCTGCCACTGTGTCCCACAGCTCCCAGGTTTGCCAGGGCCACTGAATCCCAATTCCACTGCCTCACTCCTGGTTTGTCCCTTCCTGGTTCTTACTGTCAGTAAGACAGCAAAGTCTTTTCCTAGCTTCTGCTGCTCTCCTCTCTTCTTAGGAAGCCATCTCCATCCTGCTTTTGGCGTGTCCCTCTCACCTCTGCGTTGCACCATCACCTTCTGATGTCCCCAAACACCATGTCCTGTCTGGGATCAATCTAAGGGATACTGGAGAGGCCACAAGCCAGGTTTGTCTCCCACAGCTAAGGAGGCACCAGGGAGTAATTTGCCTGCCTTGGACCTCCATCGGGTGACAGAATGATTTGGGTTGGAAAGGACCTTAAAGCTCATCCAGTTCCATCCCCATGTCATGGGCAGTGACACCTTCCACTAGACCGGGTTGCTCCAAGCCTCATCCAACCCGACCATCCCATGGGACGCTGGGGGCTGACCAGCATGGTCACGCACCCCTGCCCCTGCACAAACCACCCCTAGTAAACGTTAACAGGCTGGGGGCCATCAGGGAGAGGCGGAAGGTGTCTGGGTGATTCATTCACAAGGCATTTAATGGCCTCCTTCATGCCCAGCTCCCCATCCACCACACTTCAGTGGGGGCTCGCTTTAATTCTCTACCAGCCGATTAACTGCTTGACTGCCCCAGTGGTAGCAGGAACACTGCGATCAAGCCATAAAACAGGGCAAGCAGAGCTTCCTCCCCTTCTCCCTGGCAAAGTGGGGTGCTGCCTCCCACGTGGTGGGGTGAATTCCAGCCCCACAGGGATTAATCCCTGCATAAATAGTCTCTCTGGTAATGGAGTGTCCTCCTCTTTGGCTGGGTTTAGATTCTTGGGCTGCGTGTACACATGCCATCAACCCGCAAAATTCCCTGACATAAACAAGGGGATGCTGGCTCCTGTGCTGCTGGGATGCAGGAGGAAGGGGCTCAGCCTTCAGTCCTGCCACCCGCAGCCACTTCTCCAGATCAGTAGCCAAATGTCCGGTGGGATAATGGGAGGAACGGAGCAGCCCTCTGGGAAGAGCCAGTCCGGAGCTGCTGGGGCTGGAACGAGGAAGCGGCAGAGGAAGAAAAGCCAGCGAGAAGCCAAGGGAGCAAATGGGGGATTGCAACAGAGCAGAGGAGTGAGCAGCAGGCACTGGGGGGGTTCATGCACGGTTGTGTCTGGCTAAAAACCCTCCAGACCCTGTGCTTAGAGGAGGAAAGGAATCAGGAGCATGGGGGAGGTGCAGCACTGGGACAAACCTCATCCACTTGCTGGGTACCCCCCCCCCCAAAACCACCCCTGGGGTCTCCTCTCCATGCCCTGGTTCCCTGGGATGAAGGATCTGGATGGGGACAAGGGCCACAAGCTGGGCTCTCTTGAGCTGCTCTGCTACCAAATAAGGCCTCTGCTGAGCCTTTTACATGCCGTCCTTGCCTGGCTGGAGTGACGGGACCTCCTTCCCAAATTTTTCTCCCTCCCCTCCAGGCTCCTCTGTGGGCACTCCCACCCCTGGTCCCACAGCTCCCCCAAACCTGGGGATCCCTTTTCTGGGGGAAGGGGATAGGGATGGGGTGAGCACGCTGGGCAGTAGGACTCTGGCCAGCCCAGGGAGGAGTGAGGGCAGAGCAGAGGCTTGTCTCACCCAGCAGCACCCTGACTGACCTCCCCATGATGCTTCTCCCTCTTTTGTTTTTAGGGGGACATGGCTGGAAGCCCCAGGGAAGGGGGAGGTAGGGCACAGTAGTTGGGCAACCCCCTTCACCTGAGCTTAAGCAAATATTTGACAGCACCGGCTCTTCCAGCCGAGGCTGGGAAAAACTTGTGCAGGGAAAAATACCTGCCTGGCTCTGGAGGAGTCTGGTTTGCAAACAGGAGCAGCCATCACCCTCCTAACATGTTCCCAGTACAATAGGAGACTCTGGCACCTCGCAGGGACTCCTCATGTTCAGCATCCCCCTGGTCAGGGGGTCTCCAAGGGCCAGCAGTGCCATGGCCAGCCCCTCGCCCCCCTTGGGTCCAGCTGGGAGCAGGGTGCTGGGAAAGGCAACAGGCCTTAATGGACTTCTCCCACCGGCGTTCCCTTTGCGAGCCACATCATCACCATCACCTGCAAGGATCTGGTGAGGCCACCAGTGGAGAAATTCCCCCTTATTGGAGCACTTTGGGAAACTTTGGTAAGCTTCAGGCTGGAAAATCAAAAACCCTGAGGTAGGCGAGAGCAGGGGAGCAGAGCATCCCCATGTGCCCATCAGTCAGAGACCCCATCGAAAAGTGACGTGCCGGAACAGACGGTGGGGCGAAAGGTGAGGAGGAGATCCTATCTACCTGCTCTCACCCTCCCAAAGTCCAAATTCCCATCTCAAGGTCACGGGTAAAACCAGGAACTCCACGCTTGCAGAGTCTGTGTGGGGTTTGCCTCCCGTGGGGATGAGGGCGGGGGTACATCTTTGGGGTGAGACCCTCGGGCTGAGAGATGCGGACATGCATGGTACCCACTACCGGTCACCTCAAACACCGGCCCTGGGGAGGGGGTGGAGGCTGCTTGGGCACCCGCCCCACCCCGGGGTGCTGCGAGGCTCCGCGGGGAGGCAGAAGGGTGTTTGCAAGGGGATGCGGGGCTGTCCCGGGGACCGGGGGATGCGCTGCCCGCAGTTCTCTGTGCCCCATCTCCAGCAGCAGTCCCGGGACCGACAGGACACCCCCGGCGTAGGGGAGCTGCGGGTGGGGAGGGGGATGCTGGACCCCCCGAACCCCACATCCCCTCCTTCCCCCGGTACCTCCTCCTCGGGCAGGCCGGTGTCGGCGGGGCCGCCCTCCCGGTCGGCGGGGAGGTTGCTCATGCTGCGCTCGGGGCCAGGCGCGTTGTCCCGCCGGCGGCAGCCGCGTCCCGGGCGGGCGGTGCTGAAGGCTGGAGGCTGCGGTGGAGGGCGCGGGGGGAACCGGGGCGGGGCCGGGGGAGGGACTGGGAGGAGGGGGAGGGAGGTTCCGGGGGGAACTGGAGGCGGGGGGGAGGGATGGGGGCACGGGGATAGGAGGGTCGGGAGGGTGAATGAGGCAGGTCTGGGACACGGGGCAGAAGGCTGGGAAGATGGGACACGGGTTTGGGGATACAGGACAGAAGGCTGGGAAGTTGCGACACAGGGCTAGGAACACTGGGCACAGGGTTAGGAATACAGGGCAAGAGGCTGGAGACACAGGATGCGGCTGGTAAGATGGCACGCAGGGTTGGGGATACAGGACAGGAATCTGGGTCATGGGCCTGGGAACGCGGGACACAGGGCTGGGGACGTGCGGCAGTCCAGTCATAGGACTGGGGATGTAGGACACAAGGATGGGAACATAGGACACAGTCCTGGGGACACAGGGCACACTCCCAGGGTCACGGCTGCAGCAGGGCTGTGGGGCAGAGGAGGGGACAGTGCTGGGGACACAGGGCATGGATGGAGGAACACACGGGGGCAGGGCTGGCTGTGGGGCTGGCCCTGGGGCTGCGTTTAGGCTCCCACCCCACTCCCCATTTAGGCAGAGCTTCAGGTGAGTTTGCACCCTGCTCACCTTTCTTCTGTCTGACCTTTGGGTCGGTCCCAGCCCTGTCACATCTCCATGGATGGTGTAGCATGATGGAGACCCTCAGGGTGAAAAGCATTGGACCAGCAGCCGTGTCTGAAGAAGATGGGACACAATACATGAGGACCAGAGGTGACACTGAGGACATCCTGCTGATGGCAAAGGGCTTGTACCAAGTAGGTGTTTTAAGATCATGGCAACTCTGGAAAAAACAGATCTGCAGGCCTGTGGGCAGCCTGGATGGATTCAGCCCCACCACTGACCTAGAGCAGAGTGTTTCCAGCCCCCACAGTGGTGATTTACAGAGCAGAACCTCTCATGCTGTGAGGGAAATGGAAATAAGCCATGCCAGCTGGATTTGGGGAGCTGGAAGCATCTGGCTACCAGGGCAGGTGGCCCAGAGAGGGCACCTGAAGTGTGGGGGCTGATCTAGTTGCTTGAATCTGCTGGAGCCTCGTGCTTTTGGGATGAATTCCCAGCAAAGGTTTGCCTTATATTTCAAGCTGGGGGACAAGGGTTCAGCCCTTGTTTGGATTTGGCTTTGGGGAAGAGCTGCACTGTCACAAGTGCTGGACCAAGGACTGGAGCTGCAAAGCCAGTAAACAGTGGGTTTTTATTTTGGGTATTCCTGTAACTGAACTTGGAGCAAATCTGGTGTGTGCTGTCCTGTTTGTGCCTTGGCCTGTCCCACCTAACCCCCCTGGTCCCAAATTAGCACCCCATGTCTTGCAGCCCAGCTGGCACTTGGGATTCCTCTGCAGGTGGCTGCTGATGCTCTCTCCACTCTCCTTCCTACAGATTTCTGCTCCAACATTAATTTCCTTCTGCACCAAGACACAACATCGGGCAATGTTGTACACGGTCAGAGGGGGAAGGTGTGAGTAATATTCCTGGTACATCTCAGGGGCTGGATGGGAAGCATGGATGTGTCCAAAGCTCAGCTGATGAGTGGAGGAGCTTCCGCTCCATTGTGGACCCTCTAGGAGGGAAGCTGAGTAGGTGCCTTTGAAGACCAGGGAGAGGTCTGGAGCCTTTCCCCATCCAAAATCCGCATGGATTGGTGAAGCAGGACAAGAAAATCCCTTCCTCCAAGCAGCCCTGCTCTCCCCTGGTGTGGGTCCATCTCCCTCTGCCGGCAGCCAGGGAAGAGAAGAGCAGGGAGACAGCACCTGGGCTGTCCTCAAGGGATCATAGGATCACAGAATGGTTTGAGCTGGAAAGGACCTTAATCTCATCCAGTTCCAAATCCCCTGCCGTGGGCAGGGATGCCTCACACTAAACCATGTTGCCCAAGGCTCTGTCCAACCTGGCCTTGAACACTGCCAGGGATGGAGCATTCACCACTTCTTTGGGCAACCTGTGCCAGTGCCTCACCACCCTCACAGTAAAAACCTTCTTCCTTAGATCTAACCTGAACTTCCCCTGTTTCAGTTTGAACCCATCACCCCTTATCGCTACAGTCCCTCTCCAGCATCCTTGTAGGAAATAGGATGGTGGCAATGGCAGTTCAGCACCTGACCCAGGCAGGACGGCAGTCTCTCCCTTGACAGAAGAGCAGGTAGCATTTTATTCCCAAAACCAAAAATGTACAATTGAGTTAGTGCATGAGAGACAACTGATCCACAGCAGACTCGAGGTGCTGGGCAGAATATAAATGACAGACACAATCAAGATGGTATTAGATTTTTTTCCCAAATATGGAATGGTCAGCCACTTCCTAGAGCTGGGGAGTACTTCCCAGGACCAGATGAAACCCCTTCTCATCAGCCACCAGCAGCAGAAGATGCTCAGCTCTTGACAGGAGTGGATGTAGCCTTCACGGTCTTCTTTAGGTGATGGTAGTTTGGCAAGATCTTCATCAGGAAATCCAGCTGCAGTGTCTGGGGCTGGGAGCAGAGGCAGGGTGAGGGCAGCTCTCAGAGGATGCAACAGGGATGGTGTCACCCATGCGTCACACTCACCTGTGGCCGCTCGGTCTGGACACGGCGGAGGCAGTCAGCCCCATAGATGACAGTGTTTTCAGGGATCACCTCGTAGGTGTTGATGTTACAGCAGGCCCCGATGATGCAGCCGCTTGTCAGGATCACGTTCCTGCCAACAAATGCTGCCAGGGAGAGGAATCATTGTGAGAGTCATGCCCATGGTGTGGATATACCCTGCACTACCCAACATCAATACCATGAGCTGTTCAGCACCAGGAGGCAGACCCAGCCCAGGCTGGTCCCACCAAGGCCAGTCACACACTGGGCTTTTGTGTGGAAATCACAGCATTGTCAACAGCCTCACCTACAGCAAGAAACCACCTCTACTGTTCCCAGCTTCTACAAAATCTCACAAGATGATGAGCCAAGACTTACCTTTGGATTCAATGACATTGTTATCTCCTACCTTCATTGCTTGGGAATCTACGGGTCCATGTTAAAGAAAACTGCAGAATGTTCTGCTTTTATTTCCAAAGGTAAACCCTGGTGCCATTTTCAAACCAACAACCTGCAATAAACAGCCCTGTGCTGCCTGAACCACAAGAGAGCCCATACCTTTCCCCTCATACTGATCCACAAGTGCGGTGTATCACACATTCGATCTCACAGCACAGCAAGGATACAACACCCAACTTCAAAAACATTGTTGGTGCCGATGACCATGGGTTTGGGCTCCACCTCTTCAGTTTCTGGAGTAATATTTTCTGGATACCTGCAAGATGGGAGAATATATTTCAAGTTTTGAGATCACAAAGGTATTGTAATGTTTGGCAGCTTGATTTTGAGAAACATCGTGTGTATTATGCCCCGTCCCTGGCAGTGTTCAAAGCCAGACCAGACCGGACTTGGAGCAACCTGACCTAGTGGAAGGTGTCCCTGCCCATGGCAGGGGGGTTGAACTGGATGATCTTTAAAGTCCCTTCCATCCTAAACCAGTCTGGGATTCTGTGATTCTGTCCCATCCAGCTAGAGCGGTGGGGTTTGGAGATGGCTTGCTCTTGCACAGGGTCTCTCATTGTCAGGACAGGATTGCTGTCCTCAGGGAATATCTCAGGGAACACCAACTATCTGCAAAGCCCAAGCTGGGAACATGACCAAGGGATCCCAAACACATCCTCTCCTCATCCAGTTTGGAGCTGGGGGTCAGTGTTCCCAAAAAAGGAGCGTTTCCTCCCAAAAATGAGGTGACCCCGTGGGTGTTGTCCAGCTCCGTACTGACCCATTGACGATGAGGGCCTGCTCCTCGATCAGGTTGCCTTCCCCGATGATAATAGGTCCTGCTTCGGCGATGATCCTGGCCTTGGGGTGGATCACCGTCCTGGGCCCTGCCGGGAACAAGCCGAGGTCACCCCTCGTCCAGCCCCGCCGCAGCACTCGGGCAGCGGAGAGGCCTGATGCCTTACCGACAGTCACGTCGCCGCGGATCTCGCTTTCCACGCACACCACGGCCCCCGGCGCGATCTTGACGCTGGGGGAACGGACAGGGCTCAGTAAGGTGAACCGGAGAGGGGCGGGCAGCCCCGCCACGTCCCGGGGAGGGGGTGTGTCTGGGGACACTCACCTCTTTTGCACCTTCTCCGCCATGACGGCCGCCTGTGCCTGCGCGGGGCCTGTGCGGGGGTTCGGGGCCGCGCACCTTGGCCTTACGCTCACGCAGGGGTCCCCCCCGGGCCGTTCTTCGCACCCCGCGCGACCCCGCTTCACCCACGGCGATTCAAAGGCAACCGGACTTCAGGCGCGTGCCCACGGCCTGTACCGGCGCTGGGCTGGAAGTGCGGGGCGGGGCGGGGCGGGGGGTGGCGCCGGGACAGCGCGGAATTAACCTGGGAGGGCCGGAGCACGCCGCCCCTCGCCCGAGCCACACGCGGCCACCCGGGGCGGGGTGTGGCCCGCGGGTCCCCCGCCCAGTTTCCGAGCACCGCCGGGGCTCCCGGTGCCGTCCCGCAGCACACAGGGGTC